>NC_091749.1:46648579-47002329 GCF_043380555.1 Nothobranchius furzeri
TTTAGATGTGTTTATGCACTCTCCCACACCTCATGGCATTTCCCTCACTGAGAAGAATAGGAATTAAGTGTTTTTTTGCTGCTGAAGCTTCCTCTGTTTATGCGATGGGATGGGAGAGGAGAGAGGAGGCATCCAGAAATGACACACTTAACATAAAGTTTAAAACTGAAAAATATGCAAACTATATTTAGGGAAAAGCCTTTGTGATTGTATTAGAGGATTATAAAATAAACTAAGTGAAGCTTTTCTTATCAAATCAATCAATCAAAGATACTTCATTGTCTTCAGCTTTAACTCTGCAAGAGCAGCTAAACTTCTGAGAAAACAGTGAACAGAGGAGAGGCCTCGGATAATCATCATCCGCAGTGATTCAGTTAGGATGTGAAACTTGTTCTGCTATATATTTTATGTAACAAGTAAGGCATTTTAAAAGTCTAAACTTAAGAGAAGGACTTGTATTTTAGAGCCCATATTTGAACACTTACGTCACAGAAATTATTTTATAGTTATCTTTATTCAAATAGATTTTACACGGGGTATCCTGTCTGAACTGCAGGACAAATTTTCATCCACATTCACAAAAGCGCTAATGTTTTTCTAATATGTTGTCAAATTGTCATTAATCCAGCATAAAAAAACAAGTATTATATTTAAAGATTTGGGTGAATCATAAAATATAGAAATCATAAAAATAAAAATAGATTAAATGACATTTGTGTAAAAATTAGAAATAATAGTTTAATGGGGCCTTTTGAATGCAGGCTGGGAGAATCAAGCATGTGTGAAAAATTAGCAGAAACTCTGCATTAAATAAAATTTAAAAAAAAGGAGAAGTGTGTTGGAGGACAGAAATGCGTACAAAATATTGAGACTCTCAGACCTAAGTTAATTATGTATGGACACAGCTAATTACTTTCAGAGATTTTTAATCAAATCTTTCACACACACACACACACACGCACAATTTTAAAACATTATGCAATTAGCCTATAAGCTCTAGGTGATATAAATTGTCCTGAGACAAGAGAAGACTTGAAAATACAAGGTGTTTCTTGTTTAATGCCATGTTTCCATTTATTCCAGCTTGAATTATATATACCATTAATTTTTAATGGGCTACATGTAATATGGACGACTCTCAACCCCCTTCTAACCTAGCATAAGGGCACATTGTATAGCAGCAAATTCCTCTGCACTTTGCCAACCTTGACTTTGAGAAGTCAGTGAGGTCTCAAGTTCCCGTAATGCCAAAGAGCAAAGAGAGAGGGAAGCTGCAGGGAGGGGAGAACGAAAGGAATGGTTGGTATTCTGAAATGTTGTTTCTCTCCACAAATTTATTTCTGTCTGCTTCCAGCAAAACCAAGAAAACATCCATCATCCAATCAGAGAGCTCCAATCTAACACCTCAAATAGTAAAATAATAAAACAGAATTGCAGCAAACAAGAAAACAGTTACTGGATCCCACTGAGAGCTTAAGTATGATTAATGCAATCCGGCCCATGGGTAAACACAAAGCAACATTCATTAACCAATTCACACAAGATCAATGGAAGCAGGATGTAGTTCATCCCTTCTAATCAAACCAACTCACCCCACAAAAGCTCACTATTAATCAGAGTTAAATCTCCATAACAGGGTCAGTGATATCTGAGTGGAGGTTACAGGAGAGAAGTCAGCAGCTGTATGAAAACAACTTACCTCTCACTTAGCTGACTCTCTGCTCTCTTTCCCAGCTGTCCCTCTTCTTTACTAAATACATGACAAAACTTTTTAAGTTGGTCCTTGCTGCAGACTCCCTCCCCCCTCCCTGCTTTTTCACCAAACATGCACGCGCATGTGACCGTCAGTGACCCGAAAACACCGCACAATGCTGACATCTAGTGGTCATTCAGGGTAGTGCCTGAACAAAAGCTAATTCTACTAAATATGATTTAGAAGAAAATCATGAGGCGCTTATCAAGAACAAAAAAAAAGATTAAAAAATCACAAAAAGGAGAAAAATAATGTAATTAAAAAATGTAAGGAAAGGGAAAGAGAAATTTCATTAAAAAGAGGTAATCGATTTAAATAGTTCATCTGTGTTATGTTAATCCTGGAGGAGTAAATGTCACTAACAATTTTAACTCTGAATGCATTTAAACCAATAATTACATTTTACATTTGGCAAAAAACTGAACATTAAAGTAGACTTATAAATGAGTTCCCCTGTACCCTCTAACCAGTAGCTCAGCTGGTTGAGCGGCTTGTCCAGTAATCGGAAGGTTGCAGGTTTGATCCCAGCTTTGGACAAAGAATTCTGCTGTAGTGTCCTTGGGCAAGACACTTAACTCACCTTGCCTGCTGGTGGTGGTTAGAGGAAGCGGTGGCACCTGTGCCTGGCACCCTCGCCTCCGTCAGTGCGCCCTAGGACAGCTGTGGCTCCATAGTAGCTCATCACATCAGTGTGTGAATGGATGAATGATGAACTGTAGTGTAAAGCGCTTTGGAGTCCTCTGACTCTGAAAGACGTTATACAAGTGCAGGTCATTTATCACTTTTGAGCGTGGACAGCTTACTTTAACTCTCACCACAGATTTTCAGGTCTATATCTATCACAGTATTCAGGTTTTTGGGCTGAGATGGTCAATGCAGAATGTTCTACTTGTTCCTTGCCTTAGTAGATTTTGAGCCACGTTCAGGGTCGTTGACTTGATGAAAGATTCAGCCCTGGTGGAGCTTCAGCTACTGATTTCTGGACATTGGTCTCCAGAATCTGCTGATATTGAGTGGAATCCATGTGTCCGTCAACTTAAACAAGATTCCTGAATTGGGTCTAAGACTCTGGGTGACGCCATATTAGATGCCATGCTTTCTTCAACTGGAGCCCATGAGGACAAAATGCATTTACTGTTTTGTAACGATTACAAAACTTTCACTATTCATAAACGTTGTTTTGCACGTTTAACTATTCGCTCGTTGCCAGTGATGAAAGGTTTGATGTGTTTGTCATTTTGCTGAAACAAAAATACTGCTTGCTTGCAATGTTTTAGGTATCTACTGCCCCCATCGCCAGGAAAAATACACACTGTCACTTTTAAATACTGATCCCTCATATGCTTTCCTGGGGGAGCATCACATGAGTCCAGAGGCCTCATCACCCCTTTTATCCACATCTGAAAACCTCCTGGCTGTTCCTCGAACCACACTGAAAACCAAAGGGGACAGGGCCTTTCAGACTTTTGCACCCAGACTTTGGAACAGTCTACCTTCAAATCTCCGTCTCTCTAACACTGTAGAGGTCTTTAAAAAATCATCTAAAAATTCACCTTTTCCTCCAGGCGTTCCCTCCCTAAATGTTTCAAAAAGATGGCTTTGTTCGGGTTCACACCTTCACTTTGTTTATACTCATGATTTTATTTTCTACTTTATCACTGCTATTGTTTTTCGGATGTTTTTATTGGTTAGAGGTATTTGCCCTGATCTTTATCATGTTGTACAGCGCTTTGTGATTTATATCTGTGAAAGGCGCTCTATAAATAAACTTTTACTTACTTACTTACTTTTCTTTTCCTTATGGCTCATGTTGGGTATTTTTATAATTGTACCTTTTTGAGACCTAAAAGATGCCCATTACACATCATGAATCTCTGTGTAAGGTTGAGCAAGGATGTTAATTGAAAAAACTCTGTACCTCTGTAACTTGAGAAGGTCCGCCTTCTCCCCCATCCATTTGGTGAATAAAGCCCCTGAAGAACTGGGAGCACAGGGGGAGTGACGTGGGGAAGCCTCGGAGGTTTCTCTGCGTTAACTCTCCGTGTTCTGGAGACTCAGGGTAAAATGTCTTCCTTGTTGTCATGTGTGTTATTATAGGTTCCAGGGTTATGGAGATTAAATATTACCTAACATTCTAGTCTCCTGATGGAGACCACGGGTATGCAGAGCTGGTGAGGTAAAGGCTGAGGCTGGAGCAGAGTGGGGGCCGGTTGAGCCACACACATGGACATGGGGGCTGGTGGAGTCATGCACATGGACATTACAAATAATCAATTTACTCTCTCTCTCTCTCTATCAAAGGGTGTGTCGTCCTTTAAGGTAATATGGGATAAAATCTAATTACCTAACAAGTGGTGGAGAATGCGGGCAGCGCTGAGCCTAGCGATGGAAGATCGTCTCCAGGGAGCCGTGCGGCGCCATCTCTTCTTTGAAAGTCCGGGGGGCTAAAATTGTCTCATCGGCCGGCTAAATATAGCTCTGCAGACGAACTTTTATCAACAGGCTCTCGCGCTCGGACCCCAGGACGGAATTACCACGCGGAGGGGAGTAAGTTAATTCATTAATTCATTAAGTTAATTCATTAATTCATTTTGCGTCTGTTTCTTTAACCACTGGCAGTGTGGTTTGAGTTGATTGAGGTGGGCCAGTTGCGGCCGTGTGTGTGTGAACCTCTTGAGTGTATGAGAAAGTTTGGTTGATGAAAGAAAAAGACGTGTGAGATTGTTTGGCTAAAGTTGTTCTGAGTCTGTTTCTGGTAAGGGGAGACGATGGATCAGCTCTGGTGAGCCCCGGAGAGCAGAGTTCCGGTGGGAGATCGCTTCGCAGTCTGGCAGCTGAATAGCACGCCGAGTGAGTACCTTCATTAATTTGCACCTTTTGTTTTTAACCGTTGGCAGTGTGATTTAAGATTGATGGTGGTGACTGACATTCACGCACAAAAAGACGTTTTGTGTCCAGCTAGGGGTTGCACATGTAAACCGTGGGGTTGCATTGAAACGTGAACCGGGCTGTATTCCTGCCTTGAAGAGGAGATTTTAATAAGTCTTGTGTCTGCGTGCACAGGGCGTCCCGCAGAGCTGTGGGTAGTAATCACAGGTGAATGTTCAGGTGCACCTAAAACTGTTGCTAAACCAGCGCTGCATTAAAGCAGCCGCGGATGGTTAATACACGCAGCATGTAAGTGCTGGTGTCGATTGGAGTGGTTTGATGCTGAAATCCCACTGCCGCAGGGAATTGTTTAAATATTTTATGGTGCAACAAGGTACACAAAATTTATTGGTTGGCTTAAAAGATCTTAAAGCGGTCTAAAATTCCTGGTCTGTGTTATCTGTGTTGTGATTTTTCTGGTGCCATGGGGCTGCGTTCCATTTTGTGGCGGTTTCCGTGTTGTGTATTGTTTAAAGTTTTCGCTGAGGACTGGCATGTTAATTTCTGACAGAGTTTTGCTCTGTCTGTGCATGAGTAAAGGTTTTTGGGCCTAACCGGATCTGGTTTGATCTGGGGGGTTGTGTCAAAGTTCTGAATGTGTGTGAGTGAAAGCCTGCAGGTCCGTTTCTGTGTGTGTGAGAGACGTTTTGGGCCGAAGTTCTGAAGCCTGAATGTGTGTGAATGTGCCGAGATCTCTGAATGGATGGAAGGTCCGAAAGCATGATAATGTGTGTTACTGAGGCTTGTGTGTGAAACCTGCGGATGGGTTCTGTGTTGGTCCTGATCTGTTCAGTTCTGTTCTGTCTGTCTGTCTATGTGTGTGTGTGTGTGTGTGTGTGTGTGTGTGTGTGTGTGTGTGTGTGTGTGTGTGTGTGTGTGTGTGTGTGTGTGTGTGTGTGTTTATGGGATATAGGAACAAAGGAAGTAAGGGTAAGAAGTGAAGAGACAGCGAAGTGTTAGTTTATTGCGGCAGGCGATTTGGTAAGGCTGCAATCAGATATGGAAAGAGTGTGAGAAGTTAGAAGATAGGTGAATGGAGGAAGGAAATAGTGGACGGGTGAGACGGAGAGGAAAGAAAGGCAGAAAGGGAGGCAGAGGAGACAGGTGGAGAAAGAGAGAAGGCAATAGGAAGTTGTAAAGAAATGTTTGAGGAAGTGATGATTAGATATAGTACGTAGGGACAGAAATGGTTGGTTCTGAAATCTTTATTTTACATGTAATTTCTAAGATCTTTATGGTCAAAATTCTAATTAGAAATGAGCAAAAAGTGAGTGAGTGTGTGAGTGTGTGACAGACAGAAAGGAGGTGAGATGATTTGCTAAATACTATCTGAAAAAGTCATTGCTCTTATCTGCATGATAACTTTTACTAAACTAGTAAACAAAATGACTTATGTAGATAGAATGTTAAGGAAATACAGTTAAGCAGGGATAAATACATCCATCCTCTAACTCCTTCAGCTTCACAAGCTGAATGGTTGCCCAAATATGATGGAGATGATTCACGCGATTGCCTCAAGTTAAATTAGATATTCTGGTCTACAGGCCTTTTATTATTTTATTAAAATAAATAAATACTCTTTCTAAAAGATCATGTAGTTAGACCTAAGTAGTTCCCCTAATCTTTTATTGATGGATTTGACTGACCCCAAATTACAGAATTAGAAGGGAAAATTCATGATTTTGTGTTTTAAGAGGCACATAACCTTATAAATAGCTTATGCCATTTTAAAATGACAGACTCTTTGCTTATAGCTCTGGTTTCGCCACACGGAAACAGATTAGCTGTGCAGCAGCTACTCTGGATCCGAAGATACCTTTTGCTCATGAACCAAGATTAAAAATACAACTTTGACTCAAGATGGTCTCTATGTCACAAGTGGTAGGCTGTTCCTTTACTGGACTATATAGAAACAGCCCCAAACTAAATATTTCAGACCTATTGTTTAAACGTTCTAGTCTGATAGATGTAAGCTAGTGTTACCATGTTCGGTATTATTGTTTAGATTATGCAGTTTTATTTTAGTGGGTTATGTTCTTAGGTAAATAGAATTCTACACTATGCAGTAACAGTTTTTTATCTCAGCATTTTATCATATGACTAAATCATGTTAAACTTGGTGTTCCTGCCATAAGACTGGTTTTACAGGAGGGTGTTTAGATCTTTTATGAACCTTAAAAACTTCCCGTTAAATGTGTCTTATCGACCATTGATAGATTAAGTAATTGGTGTTAATTTAATAACATGATTGAATTAACACAGTGCTAGATTTTTCCTGTATGCTATTCCTATGCAAATCTTGTTTGAAATGTAAACATCAACTCAGCCCCTGCAGACCATAAATGCTAATCGTAGTATTTTATTTTACTCAACAGTAAGGCTGTTTTGTAACTATTTCAACATTTGAGCTATTACCATCATTTATTTTCTGTTTGGGTTATAAGGTTTAATAAATCTGAGTGACTTCCTTTTGATTAATTTAGATCCTGTAAATGTGTGAGAAGCCTACCTCCACAGGAGGGGTGGTGTAACTGATAAAGTTTTGATTACCTTACAAGTTGGAGACGGGCTGTTTCATTTAAATTAGAATGCAAATGTTTCCTAAGCAGCTAAATCAAGCTAGACTGGAAGTCTCTTGTGGCACCCTTTTGTGAAAAACCTCTTTGAAGCCTCTGTGACGTGAGTGTGTTAACTCCGCCTTAGTGTGATAGAATCTCTGATTAACTCCTTTTGAGACAAGCTAGTTTTAAAGAATTTGTATGTGTTTTATTTCGTTTGTGATAATTTAGGACAGACCATAACTGACTAGTTTCATGCTAAACCAGACATCAATGTTTATTAATTTAAACAATTAGGCAGCACAACTTTTGGGTACACTGTTTTCCTAAATGCAAATTGTTCCCTAGGCAAGACAGGCTGGGAGACTCCTTGATTTGTGTCCTGCTGTGATGTGATGGTGGAAACACGATTAACAGGTGATAAAGATCAGTGGCTGGCTGCATTGGTTCCTGCAGAAAACATCAAAGGACACAGATCGGACACAAGAAACTTTGTGCTCCATTGACCCTCAACAACCAGGAAGGTATTGTGATTGCAACACAGGATGGTTTGCTATGTCATGTCCTGACACTCTCCGAATGCAGGAATGGCAGACTCAGGAGAAGACTTCAGAGGATCTGAGTTCCTTTGGGCAAGCAGCTGTGAAAGTTGAACGCATATCTAACTGAATGCAATTTGGTCTGTGTCTGTGGCATCCTGCTGTGGATCTTTGACTTGTAGGTGTGTTCAGAAGGTGGTGGATACCTACAATCCAAGATGGAGGAAGTGAGAAAGACATGGCTAAACTGCTGACTTGCAGTCCAAGACGGAAGTGACACAAACCACCGTCACCGGCTGAGCTAATGTTAAACCACAAACCAGTGGATCAGTTAGCTGAAACCGGTACCAACCTGTGAGCTGATGTAAAACCACGAAACCCGCTGTGGGCCAGTCAGCTCTCTCAGGAAGTGTCCTGCGTCGACACGTCAGCGGGACGACGCAAAGCTGAGAGCACAGTGTGACCGAGATATCACACCTGAACTGGAGATGAGGTGCAGAGGTCAAACACCAACTTCAGGAGGGAACCAGAACCGCAGGTCAGCCAGCCACAGAAAACTCAAAACCTGTGACACCTGTTCAGTCCTACAAGCGATCGATTGCAGAACAGGAGGTAACGACGGACGTGGAAGAGAAGATCCACAAGTGTTTGATGACAAATGATATGGGTTACTTTAATAAAGCTAGAAACTCAAGATTATTATGTAGGTTTTTGTTGTCTAGTTTATTCATTCCTAATTGCAGGTTTTAACTCTTGCTCTGGGTTTTGTTGACAGGATAATCATTGCTCAAAGGTAGCATTCAGGGGGGATAAATTAATAAAGCTAGAAATACAGGATAAAATTGGGTTTGATGTCTGGTTTAATGTTGAACTAAAATCCGATTGATTAATTGGTCGTTTCAAATTCCAGGTTAGGTGTGTCCTAATTTCATGTTAATGTTGTTTTATTGGTTTAATCTTTTATTGCTCAAAAAGTCACATCAGGAGGGAATGTTGGGTATTTTTATAATTGTACCTTTTTGAGACCTAAAAGATGCCCATTACACATCATGAATCTCTGTGTAAGGTTGAGCAAGGATGTTAATTGAAAAAACTCTGTACCTCTGTAACTTGAGAAGGTCCGCCTTCTACCCCATCCATTTGGTGAATAAAGCCCCTGAAGAACTGGGAGCACAGGGGGAGTGACGTGGGGAAGCCTCGGAGGAGGTTTCTCTGCGTTAACTCTCCGTGTTCTGGAGACTCAGGGTAAAATGTCTTCCTTGTTGTCATGTGTGTTATTACAGGTTCCAGGGTTATGGAGATTAAATATTACCTAACATTCTAGTCTCCTGATGGAGACCACGGGTATGCAGAGCTGGTGAGGTAAAGGCTGAGGCTGGAGCAGAGTTGGGGCTGGTTGAGCCACACACATGGACATGGGGGCTGGTGGAGTCATGCACATGGACTTTACAAATAATCAATTTACTCTCTCTCTATCAAAGGGTGTGTCGTCCTTTAAGGTAATATGGGATAAAATCTAATTACCTAACAGCTCAGACACCTGTCACTTCTTTAGTCGCCCCAGTGGCTCACAGATCTTATGAAATAGGTTTAAAAAAAAACTCAATAAAACCAGTTTTATAAGGTGTGTGTGTGTGTGTGCATCTGTACATGTGAGTGTTGAATGATGAGATCCACAACATTAGGAAATTGCTCCGGTACCTGGTGCAAAAAATATAAATAAATTCATAATATAGAGAGGCAATAATTTGAGAAAACGGCTAATATATACAAGACAGCATAGGTACTGATCAAAACGGAACAGTTTGGGTGCAAAGACAACACAGAGTCAGGTGACTGGAACAAAGTGACTGGAATGGGTAGTCGTAGGATTCTATTTGATGAGTCCAATTGCAAAGCCAAAGAAACTTCTTGCATTGAGAGGTTCTGGTCTGAATGGACCAGAGCCTCCTGCCTGATGGGAGCGAGCATAAAAGACTGTGTCCAGGGTGACATGGGTCAGCTGACCTGCAACCAGCCAATGACCTCGGCAAAGCGCACGGCACGCTGCAGTCTCTGGTGGTCACTCCAGCATACTATACGGTTATTGAAGAGGCGAGGATGGACTCGATGATGGCGGTGTAGAACTGCCTCATTAACTGTACTAGTAGGTTGAATTTCTTCAACTGCCTCAGGAACTTCATCCTCTGCTGGGCCTTTTTATGATGGAGGTGATTGTGGGCTCTCACTTGAGGTCTTAGGTGATGGTGGTGGCCAGGAAGCGACGTGAGTCCACCATCGAGATGGGAGTGTCAGACAGGTTTATGGGGTAGCTTATTTGGTTTTGCACCACCAAAGCCACGCCTCCGTCAGATCTGGCAGATTCTGATTGGATCAGTAAAGCAATGTGTTGTCTCTTGACGCTACATGAAATCAGTCCTAGTGGAAACATTTAAAGTCATATTACTTATTATATTCTATAGGATTATAATAACGTAATTAATATTTTGATTTCACAGATTAGTCACATCTTATTATTGACTAACACTTTGTTTGATTAGCTTTATTAAAAAGATAGAGTTCTTTGATTTATTAAAAGGAGAGAGTCCATTCTTCATTCTTCTCTTGAGCTGGAAAGAAAGCAGTTTATAGCAAATGCATGAGACCTTGAGGCCATATCTGATGAGACTAGTTCTGTGTCAGAGGAGAGGGGGAAAATGACTTTTGGTGGAGAACAGTCATTTCATTCCGTTACACATCCCCCCTTTTCAATGGTACAGTGGTTCATACAGAGACCACCTGGCGTTAAACCAGAGTCCTAAAGGGACTCCGACGACAGGGGAAGGTGCAGTTCCCCAGGAAGAGGCCAAAAGTGGGGAGGTACGAACCCCACTCCGAAGAACAGTCTATGGTTTCAACAGCCTCGCATAATCCCTTTGGAAGCACATAAGTCAGCAGATTATTAAGGTATCCACATGGAGGTAATATAATAATTTGAAGCAGGAGCAAAACTTTATATATCCACGGGTAGGGAATACTTCCAAAATAGTATATTGATCTTTGTAATAGCACTTATCGTGATTCAGTGCGGGAAAGAGCAGCAGGCAGGTCAGGTCCCAGTGAGCGAAGTATCCCAGCAGCCATGCCGGAACAAACGGACATCCAGGTCCTATGAGCCGGAACACCCATCAGGAGGAGCAGAATCCCATGACGAGTCATAGGCCCACCCCAGGAAGTGAGGATCATCAGCAAAACTCAGGAGAGGAGAGAGAGCACAGCACAGGGCACCTCAACGTAGACACAACAAAATGGTGTCTAATGCAAATTAACAAACAAAAAGAAACCTAGCACTGTGAGTACCTGCATGTACTATGTGTAGGCAGTTATGTGAATTAGCATTTTAAGTGAAGAAATGGGTGCAATACACTACGTGTAATGGAAAAAGTGGTGCAAAAAGAATAAAATTAATAAAACCCTATACTGCGTATGGGAGAAATCACTGGACTAAGTAAAAATGTCTTCAAAATGAAGAGCAAAATTGGTTGTAGTCCATAATGGTAAATTAACAAAGTTAATCATAAAGTTTTCAAAACTTAATCACCATAGTAAAGTTCTATAAAAAGATAGATATTTGAGTGGCAAAGAGCACTAACAATGTAAGTCAGCGAAGTTAGTAATCAACCTACATGTGAATGTACCCATAAGGAATTACGATTAGTGAAAATAAAACAAATTTGGATAACAGTAATATGTGGACTAAAACCATCAACTGTTAACTACCTGATTTCCTGACTTCAGGAGCCCACAGCATGTTCATCTCAAATCACCCAAGTCTGCACGTCATGTATAAACAGGAAAGACAACCATGCACACACACAAACATAGACAAACTTGTGTAACTCGAGATAGAGAGCTACGGAACCGACGAGGCGCGAAATCACCCCCCTTTTGAAGTCGGTAAGTTGTTGGTGGTAGCATTGACCAAATTAGTGGAACGCTTGTGCAGTTTGATTTGATCCCTGTTGACCCATTTGTAGACGGGCTCCTTGTTTGTTTGGGTAATCTTGATCTGATACACGACTGGAGAGAGCTTATCAGTTATCAGGTATGGGCCTGACCACTTCGGCAAATGTTTCTTAGCCAGCTTCCCAGAGGTGTTCTTGGTGTTACTAGTTTTAGGAGCGAAAATGTAGAACCAGGCCTCATCACCTATGTTGACTTCAGAATGTGAGGCCTTCTGATCATAATAAGCCTTCCTGCCCTCAGCTGATTTCTCCAGATTTGTCTGTGCAAATGAAAATGCTGCAGGCAGATGGTTCTTCAGTAGGTTAGTCAGAGGTCTCGCTATCTCAGCGTAGTGTTCTACGAACTGGCGCGAGTAGTCTCTTAAACAGAAGAGTGACAAAAAATTCACCCCCCTCAAAGTTGTCATGAGTGTAAACTAGATAAATTAAACCTAAAACATGTTTTGGAACCAGGCTGTAAACATGTTTATTTCTGCTGTGAAATTGGTATTTTTAACATGGGAGTCAATGAGGATTTGCTCGCTTCTGACACCAGCCCCTATAGCGGATGAGGGTGGAACTGCAATTTTTGGTACTTCTGTGTTGGCTTCTTTTTCAGACCTGAATTTTGGGGGCTTGGTTGCAAATATAGGATGAGGCGTACAGCTCAAACCCCCTTATCCATTTTTGTGGCGGGAGTTTTAGAAATCTCTCAGCATATTCCATGGAAATCTGAAACTTTTATTTTCGGCAGCTCCTGGAGGGAACGTATATAAAACAATGCCATGGTTAGCTACCGCTATCGTAGCTCAAGCTGAACTGCAGACTGGAAGGAAGTGGTGCATCCCGTTTAGAATAATGCAGAAGTGGGACGTGCATAAACCCTACTCCACCAGAGAAATGAGACCCAGATCTTTCCTCCAGCGTGACCAACCAGGACATCTGGGCCTGGGGGACCGTGTGTGGAGGTCTCAGAGTAGAATCAAGGAAGAACACCAGGCCAGCGCATGTCACCTTTACCAAACCATTGGACATTAGCTTTGTCAAAAGTTTTTCCCAAACTGCTGCTGAGCCTCCTCTTCACCCCGTCTGATGTAACTGGAACCAATTATCCAGATTACTGGGGTGGGAGGTTGATCAGAAAGCAGGTAATGTCACTTTTAAACACCAAGAGACTGAAATGTCCGTCCTATTTGTAAATAATTGTTCAAGTAAGTAGATAAAAAAAACAGATAAACTTCGTGCAAATACTTGGCATGCAACAGATCACCATGGCAACAAGGGCTTTTACGTTAGGTAACAGGAGTGCAATCTTGTCTGTGTGATGCTGAATCCAGGATAAGTGGAGAAAACTGGGTTTGACTAAACTTGATCAGGTAAACTTTAATTACATTTTTCTAGAACGTCAAATTGGTGATACAGGTGAACGTCGACCTTTTGTTGGATAAATGTCGCCATCTTGTGGCTATTTGGTAACACTACACCTGGTTAAATGGTTGTTAAAAATGAAAGACTAATATGAAATCATAATTTTAAAAAACTGATTATTTTCACACATTCCTCAGTTATTTCTTGTTATTTACCTGTTTTCAAAAATTGTTGAAAAACGCTGTTACTCTTCAGGCTCTCTGAAGTTCTTTGAAGCCTTGGTATTTCTCTATTTTCTCGTGTTCCTTTTTCCCATTGCCGTGTTGCTACATCAATCACAATGGCTGTCCTCTGTAGATTGTCCATATAATGTCCAACGATATATATATATATATATATATATATATATATATATATATATATATATATATATATATATATATATATATATATAATGTTTTTAATAAACTTTATTTAAAAAACAATGAGTATACAACATAGAAACGAATGAAGTATACAAAACAACAGAATATGAACACACAAAGCCAGGGGTAAAAGAAAAAAGTAACAATTATAAGAATACACGCAAAAATTCACACACACACACACACACACACACACACACACACACACACACACACACACACACACACGCACACACATATAGTTTCGAGCCTTTTTGTTGGTGGATTCTGATATTGATTTTATGTGCAATTCCACATCCTTAAAAAAATGACAGAAATATGGTGTTTTGTTGATAAACTTACATTTGTGAATAAATAATTTAGCTAAGAGTGTTAACAGATTTATCATAAAAAACATTTATCATTCTTCATGGGGAACTTAAAGAAACAGAATAAAACATTTTCCCATCGTAAAGAAAACTCCCTTAAAATATGGACAGTAACAAACCTGCTAAATTCCTTCCAGAATCTTTGTGTAAAAGAACAGCACCAAAAAAGATGTGTCAGTTTCTGGATGATCCCCACAGAAAGTAGTACGATTATGTTTTTCCCCTCAAAGTGGTTTCCTCGCGTTCTCGTCAAGTACTTCCGGCAGTGACGCACGGTCCCGTTTCTCGGTCCCTCCGTCGGCTCTCACGTGTTTTTTGTGTATAAAAGGGTTCCAGTCTGCACTCATCAATGTCTTGTGGGTCACCAGACAAACGCAGGAAGATGGAGTCAGCGCTGAACCAGCTGAAGAAGTTCACCGTGGTGGTGGCAGACACGGGAGACTTTAACGGTAATAACTCGCCTCCAGTGCGTGCTAGCGTTAGCTCATTAGCATGCTAACTACCTGACCAGATTTTGATGCGACTGACCGCCAGGTTGATGACAACACACGGCAGTGGGTGTGAATACCATGCTGCCTCTCGTCATATCGGCGAGTGCTAGCTTCAGATTCACTGTGGAAATTTTACTTTTTTCTCTTTGTTTTTAAAGTTTACCAACTTATTACTATGGGTCACTATCTAATAATCCTGTCATTAACAGTTTGCTAGCGTCACTAGCTAACTGTTAATTGAAGCAATGCAAATATATTTCTTATGAAATTTGCAACCGTTTGTTGTTAGTGACGTTTTGTCATGTGCACTTCAGCCGCAGTTGTTATGAACGTTAATGGTGAAATTCCAAGTGAAGTAAAACTCCAGTCTGCATGTTTTACTCTGACATGCGACAGTAGGCCGTTTGGGTGTTTTTCCTCCTTCCTCGTTTGTCCGTAATCACGCCACAGCGGGTCAGAATGGGGAACGGTTTGCTGTAACATCATTACACTATGATGCAAATCAGCCTGTTCCTGAGTGCGCACCCTGCAGACTCGGGATGACTTGACAGAAATGGTTTCTGCAGCTGGAAAGTAGTATAGAAGGGGTTATTAACTATATATGTCAATCTTCTTTTTTGGGTTTTGTTTTTAGTCACAGTTTAAGCTCGCCAGTTTAAAGGGGATTGCATAAATGTTACATGAGTCATAAAGCTCAATAATTTAATTCAAAGTGACACAATCAGCTGTTATGATTTTTGGTTTGTTAAACAATTAAAACATTTGTACAAAAACTGAATTACATTGCACCTACTTGGCTGATGACTTCATACTCATTTTAAGTTTTTGAAAACAGTTGCTACTGTTGTCAGAAGGAGAAAAATACTAACGATATTTCCAGGATTTTACCTTATCTGAAATTAGAATTTGTAAAGTGGAGCAACAATTTTTCAAACTTATTATGTTTCCATTGGGTTGTTTATGCTCTGGTAACAACTTACTACTTGGACAATCCTATGATCGGTAGAACAACAAATAAACAAATTTGACTTTTGTTTCAGCTCAACAGCTTGGGCTGTCTGACTGGGTCACTATCTTCACATCCATAGTTGCTTTTACACAATGCTGACAGATTCCTTTGGCCATTTCTGGCTCCTCTGTCAGTAAAACAAACACAAGGTTTGTGATAAAATGCAGCAACACGTTTAGCAAGATTTGTTGTGTTGCTTTTGAAAATGGATGTTTATGTAATGTAGGTTTGACAAGGGTGTTGTAAAATGTCAGTGTTTTTCAGTTGAGCTGTTGCAAGCTTGGGCATGTTAACATCAGAGGTGGCCTGTTGTAACGGTTCACTCTTGTGTCACGTGTTTGGCTTAAAATGCTTCTAATGTGTAGGAGCTGACGGACAGTCAAGTAATTATGTTACAGACTCACTAATGTAATAAGTCTTTAATAGAAACCTTGTTCATTGTAAATAAAATGCAATATTTAATATTTAGAGCTGTAAAAACATCACATTTAAATAAATACAAGATTTTTTTTGTTGTTTAGTTTATTTCAAACAAAGAAAACATAAGTTTAAAAAAAAAACCACAAACAGAAAAAATACATATCATCATCCCTTTTTTCCTTCTCTGTTTGTAAAGGGAGTAGGCTGAAGTTGAAACTTATATGTCCATACCCCTTTATACAAGTACTTTTTACTTGTTTAGTAAATCTAACACAAAACCTACATTAAAACAAACAAAATGGTACAAGTCACCAAAAACCACCAAACCATATGGGAAAAAAAGGAAAAAAAAACACATACAATTTCCATTTAATCTTCCTTTTCTGATTTATAGAAAGCATATCATGGTCACGTAAAGACACATTTACTGCTCATTTTTGGCTCTTGTAACCTTTACATTTTTCATCTTACAACACGTGAGCAGCATTGAAGCAGGAGACAACATGCAAAAAGACCCATTCTGCTTATTCAAGAGATTATGAAAAAATAAAAACTGTACCTTTTTGTTTTCTGTGTTAATCGCGTATCCTGGTCAAACCTACCAACAAAAAGATGCTTATGAGGAGACGGCATGATAACAAGCTACAGAACACAGACCAGCTTTGTTCTGAGACTGAAGAGCTGGCAGTATTTACTGGACTTGTTCTGGCACAAACCACTGCTCAGTGAAAACCACTCTTTGCTTTGTTTGTGTTTTTAACCTGCTGTACATTTCTTCCAGTTTTGTGCTTGTATCATATAGTGTTCATCAAAATAAGTAAATTTGTGTTATGTTCTGAGAACTATTTCTAGATTTGCGTGGCTTACTTTGGCTCAGTCCTCTAAAAGATGGTTGCCGGTCAAACTTTGTCTGTTAAATATCAACAGAAAATCTACTTCTTTCTGAAGAGGTGAAAAACTGGATGAGTAGTTCATCCCCTCCTGCACAAAGGGTTGAATCCCATCTTAATTTGGGGGCTTCTTAAACATTGCGGGATGTTTTTGTGAGGGAGGCTGAGCTCCGATTGTAGCCACAGCCACAAGGGTGCATCTGTAGCAACAAATGGCTGTGACTGCTATCTCTCTTAGCTACGAGAACAGCCAATGGCTATAGCTACGAATTGCTATGACACCACCGACTGCCCGGACAAACTCCTTTTGCGTTAAAGGTTTTATGATAGGTTAACACTTAACTGAGAAGCATTGTTTTGCCAGTTTATAAGTACAGGAATTAAAAATGTGTTCATATTTGAAACTTTTTTCATATTTGATGTTTAATGAATGTCTTTGGTGTACTTTGAACTTGTTCCCCGCCATGTTATGCTAACGTGGCTGTGCGGTGCTTTGCCATAGTATAGTAGCTATGGTCATAGCTGTCAGCTGCTATGACCATAGCACTTCCCAAACTTAAATTATGGCTGCCCATTCTACAGTTTGTGCTTGCGTGTACGCTAGGGTTGTCACGGTGTGAAAATTTAACCTCACAGTTATTGTGACCAAAATTATCACGGTTTTCGGTATTATCGCAGTATTGTTTTAAACGTGTTACATTTTCAAAAATAAACCCTGTATATCAGGAAAATATTGTCCTCAGTTTGTGTCCAACTTTAGCCTAAAATTTGTTTTTTTTTTGTAATTATGTTGTTTATTTGTTTACATTTTTCCCTTTAGTCTTTAAAATACCAATATTTGCCCACAACTTATTTTTTGTCTGTTTGATGTCATCATTTTAAAAGTATTAGATCAGATGACACTCAGTACTCAAGTAGCCTTCTAATCAGATACTTTTTTACCCTTACTTGAGTAATAAACCCTATATCAGGAAAATATTATCCTCAGTTTGTGTTCCAGTGAGCTTTGCAGATGTGGGGAAATGTCATCAGGCAGTAATCATTGTTAAATTCATAATTATTCTCGGAGAGAGACCAACTCATATCTGCCCCTGGGAGCCCTGTAATGCATAGCGTCATTTCAACATGGGGGTGTCCGCAACACTGTTTATATGCAGGTCGTGGCGCTGGGGCTGCTTTATATAGCGACTCGTTGCATTCTCCCTCAACCCAAATCCTCGGATCACGCATTTTAGCTAAAGCGCTAACGTTAGCTTGCCTTGCGTTGACTGTAGAGTTGTGGGTGATGGTCACGCAGATGTGTCATGAGATTTGAAGCGTTGCTGCCTTCAGACACTTTTTCTGCACGTGCTGCAAACAGGATAGTCGTCTTCTATCAGCTGTCCCTCGGCACTCTTCAAATATCCAAAAAAATGCCCGTACTTCCCACTTTGTCTTCTTTGAGGGATAAAAAATGTCCTCCTGAGCACTGCCGTCTCCTCCTTTGGCCATTATTTCAGCTTTAGCTTCAAGAAAGTTTTGGTCATAAACAACAAAGTGCACATGTGCCACCGGCAACTTCTGCAGATGATACGGTGGCTGGTAAGGGTCACCGCGCCTACACCGCAGCCACGGTAATCCACAGAGATGATATAGTTTTTAAAAAACAAGACGGTTATTATTATTGTCAACTTTTTTACTGGGGTTTACCACTACACCGGTTACCGTGACAACCCTAGTGTACGCACACTTGCCTGAGACATCTTCACAGGAAAAGGCTGGAAAAGAAAACCTGTGAGGAAAAAGCATGCTGGCAAAATAGTGAAGTTATTTAGAGAATGGTGCAGCAATGCCTTTACACATTGGCACCATTTTCATCTTGAGAACAGCAGATCTTGGTTTGGCATGTTGGTGGTGTTCTTTTGCAAATTAACATTATAGGTAGATCAGAGGTGAGCTTCTCAGTTGGGTTTTCAACACAAGTGTGATCTGTGGTTGTCTGACCGATCTACTCTTGTTTTCTTGTCTTGCAGCCATCGATGAGTACAAGCCTCAAGATGCAACCACTAATCCATCTCTGATCCTGGCTGCTGCTAAGATGCCTGCTTACCAGAGCCTTTTGGATCAGGCCATAAAATATGGCATTGCTAAAGGAGGGTACGAATTAATGAGTTTTTTTAACCCTCCCCAAATCAGTGTAGGCCAATGGTTTAGCTTCACCTTCAAAGACCTAACTTCCAGGCTTTGCTATAAAGCCAACAAGAAAGCAAACTTCTTTTTATTTTAATTTTTTTTAAATAATTTTTGCTGTGAACAGAAAAAGCTAAATGCTGGCCTTTAAATTGGTTAATGGCATAGAAAATGGCTAACAGCCATTAGGCATGTAAAGGGCGCCCCTAGGGCACCTACCCTCTCCACCAACTGTTAAGTGATGTTTGTGGTCAGCAGAGGGCTGCAGATTGTTGTCCTATGTGAAGTTGGTAGTTTCTAACTACACAATCACTGAACCCCACTCCTAAGTGAATGGGTTAAAGTGTTAACCACTAGGTGTCGCTTTAAATGAAACCTGTTTGCATGCAAGTTATTTGGTAAAAGAGGAACTGTTAAACCATTTAACTTTTTCTTTTTTTTTTTACTAAGTACTGAAGAGGAGCAGGTAGCCAACACGATGGACAAGCTGTTTGTGAGTTTTGGACTCGAGATTCTCAAGAAGGTTCCAGGCAGAGTGTCTACAGAGGTGGATGCCAGGTTTGTGCAAACTGTTGGACTTTTAACACAGCAGAGCTAGAGGAGCAGTCTATGGTTGCATTACTCAAGATAAAAAAAAAATCATGTTTGGTAGTTTGACCATTTACTTCTATTACTCTTAATTAAAAAATACAGAAAAACAATGATTTTTATGTAATTACTAAAAATTAATGAATCCCAAAATGAACATTTTCCCTTAAAAGAAGACTAATCTACATCAACTTTTAACTAAATTAAAGTAGAATGCTTTTCAAATGCTATCACTTTATTTTTGTTATTTTAATGCTGTCATAAATTAAAAGTTGCTAAAGGTACTTGTCTACCAGTCTGGGCTTCAGAGGTTTGCCTAATACAGTGGCGCCCCCAAGGGGTAGACATTTGCATATTATGAGTTTCAAGCTAGTTCCACCTTTTTAAGTAGGATTCTGAAATGCACCAACCTTTGCACCATATTCTATTTTCTTAGTTTCACCTGTATTTGCTGCTTCTGCTGTTGCTCATTTTCAACACAAAAGTTTAATCTCCATAGTTGTTGTGAAAACGGCAACAGGTGAATTAAACTTTCCTAAAATTCTAAAAATAAACTTTGCAACAACATTTTGAATAACTGTTTGAAAGTTCTCTGTAATCTTTTTTTCTCAGATTTGAGGTGTTGGATGCATGTTTTATTCATTTATTTATTTATTTATTTCATGAAAAAGAATAAAGGAGTATCCAGTGCATCACCACAGGCTGAACTCTCTCAGAGTTGCCATAAGGACCAAGTGTGCCACCTCAAAACTTTCTCAGGCCCATCTGGTCATCCCTATTAAATTATTCTTGGGGAGCCACTGGCCTAATAACCAAATAATTGGTTAAAATACCTTATTAAACCAGAAATCCTCAAAAAACAAAATATTTTTATTCTATCACTGAAAAATGAAAATGTATCTTTTCAAAACACCTAAATGCCCACATCTTGTTGCCACCTTGCAGATTGTCATTTGATAAAGATGAAATGGTGGCAAAAGCCCTGATGCTCATAGCGCTGTACGAGGAGGCGGGCATCAGTAAGGAGCGTGTGCTCATCAAACTTTCCTCAACATGGGAGGGGATCCAGGCTGGCAGGTGAGTTTGCAGAGAGGACATACAGCTGTGTGCTGCAAAAGTCTTAAATGGGACATTTTGTCTATTTTAAATTGTGTTTCTATGTAACTGTTAATAATAATAATAATAATGTCTTAAGGAAGACTCGGGATCATTTGTCCCAAAAGATTTGCATCAAATTGGGCAGACCAGCAGATAATGCTACGAGGCTCCTTATTTATATGGTTTTTACTAGTTGTGCCCACATATGTTCACATATACACCTCTGAACAAGGCACGGCCCATCACATCTTCTGGTCAAAGGCTGGAGTAGGGAATGCCGAGTAGGCAGGGTCTTATTCTTGAAACCACATAAGAGGCTCTCTCTGCCCCTGGTGTCACAAATTGACACAGAGTTGTGATCTGTCGCTGACCTCTGCAGCTTTTATTAAAGACAGGAAATTCTTTAACAATTGACTTTCTACTTTGTTGTTTGTTGTGACAGCACCTAAAAATATTCAGACCGCATCGTCAGAGGGAGAGGAGTTGCAAACCAGATATTTATGATGCCAATAGCTAATTTGTGGACAGCAACTCATGGTTCACAAAGCTGCCTCAGTCACTCCACCCTTTCTGGGAACAATCAGATCAGATCATTTAGCAGGAGGATTGACATTTTTACTTTTTTTAGACAAAAAGATTGTAAACGGTGTTAAAATAAAAGCTGCGGTCACTGTTTGATTTGTGCCAGTCTGATAAAACAACTTTACTCTATTTAGTTCTTTTGAAGATGAAATCAGTAACAATTTTTACCAAATTTTCTGTTTTTAATATTTCATATAATTTGTGTGTCTGTTTTTTCTGCAGGGAGCTTGAGGAGAAACATGGTGTTCACTGCAACATGACACTGCTGTTCTCCTTTGCTCAGGCTGTAGCTTGTGCAGAAGCAAAAGTAACTCTTATTTCCCCTTTTGTTGGGCGCATTCTTGACTGGTACAAGGAGAACACAGACCGTAAAAGCTACGAGCCACATGAAGATCCAGGTAACAGCCAGCCTTAACTAGTGACTAAACGTCTCTGTGTTTCAGGCAAGAAAAGTTTCAACAAGCACAAGAGACCCAAACCTTGCTAGTTTTTAAAAATAGTAGGAAATTAGTAAATGTAATCAGGGGATTGTTTGTTTACCACAGGTCGGATATACGCTACAGCTCAAAACTTGGAGATCACCTTAAATAGTTTTTTATCTCCCATTGAAATGGGTGAAGTTTGTTCAAACAGACAATATAGCAAATGAACAGGAATTGTTGGGTTAGTAATCTAAAAATGAGTGGAAATGATGACGGTTTCTCTCACATGATGGATCAGACAACCGTTTCATAGCTTCAGCCGCAGTGGGTTAGGGTCCATGTTGGGGTTGGTGTCCTGTTGTAGAATGAAACTGGACCTATCAAGCATTACCCATGGGTGTGATGTTGCAATTCTAAATAATTTGAGAACTCTTCACTTTGGGTGCCATCATAAACATTAGGGATGTGAATCTTAGAGCAACTCACGATTTGATTCAATGCTGATTCTTGGGGTGCCGATTCGATTCAGAATCGATTCTCGATTCTCAATTTAAATCGATTCACAACCAGTATTAACAAAGAGTGTCGGCTCCAGGACTAACTACTTTGTTGTACAAGTTAGTTAAAGCTATGGGACATTTTTATTTGACTTTAAACTAGTCGTGCTCCAAAAATGCTAATTTACAAGGTAAAATAAAGTGATTCTAAAACTGTAAACAGAAGCAATCTTTTGACCAAAAGGCAACATTTATTTTTGCTTACCTTGTAAAATATAACAAATCTGTAGTTACCTAACAGTAGCTTTGAAAGTAATACGGTCAAATACTTTTCAAGTTTGTGTAGAAACAAGTTACATGAGTAATCCTGAGTACTCGGTACTTAGAAAATAAATATGAGAATATCTCAAATTTCTGAGTATGGAAAAAATTACATTCAAGTGCCCTCTTATCAGCAGATTCAAACATAAATCATCTCAATTTATGGGACCACAAAAATGAACGGAGCACTGACTCTCCTAACAACGATCAAAAAAGTGCATCTCAAAGCTGTAACGTGCCAAATATTTGAGTTCTTAGAATCGATTCTGAATCTTTATAAATAAGAATCCCGATTCAGGCTTGAATCGATTATTTTTTTCAGCACCTCTAATAAACATCATGCGTAAATCTATTTTACTATATTTAGTGACTAAGTGTCGCACAATGCCTGCAAACCGAAACAAACAGCAATTAGCTGCCATTATAGAGGATGAGTGTTTGTCCACCGGACGTGAAGCATCTTGTTTTAGACGTGTCCCAGAAGCGTAGGTACGCGTCTCTTCCACTTTGATTCTATTTTTTACAAGCTGCTGTTCCAGAACACATCGGGTTCAGACCGGGCCAGACTGGAAGTTAAACACGAAGCAGTGTAAAACACCTGGAAACTCGCGTGCAGATTTCCAGTTGCTTAATTAGTAAAAAGTCATTTTCTGTGAAACCTTTAGCTGAAGTAAACCAAAATAAAAAAATAAAAATAAATAAATTACTGATTTTTTTTGGATACATGTCTTTCTACTTGCTTTTTATTGTGTAAACTGTCTAAATCACGCATGATCTTGCAATTTTTCCATGATTTCTTGACCTCGGGACCAGCTGAGTGGAACGCTTTTGCTGCCGTTTCACCCCGGAAACGGTCCTGGTGCGAAGGGAGTTTGCGGCTAAAACGTGTTTATGTACCATACTTTATGAAAATATGCACTGGTATGTTTCAAGTGCCTTTACATCTAAAGTATAAATATAGACCTTTATGGAAGTTATGGTCCAAGGTGAAGGTGCAGCCATGGCAACAGTATCAACTGGCACACTGTGTAGAAAATCAATTGATTATACAAAACCTCTTAATACTAATGTGACCTGAGGTGGAATATTATTTACAAATTTGTTGTGATGAGTTTGTAGTTATTTCTGAGAACTGGCTGCAGCTATAGAAACTCAGCAGGACCTCTCTGTCCTGATGAGTTTTAACTCAATAGCTGACAGATGATGTTTACGTGAGAAACTGGAAGCTGTGTGGAAAACCTGCTCTTCATTGATTTGTGCCAGGGTGTGTTCAAAGCTAGAAAAACCCATCTGTGTTCATCAGCTGCTTGTTCTGTTGTTCCCCAGATAGGAGTACATCACTCAAATGAAACCAGTGGAATGCACTGAGGCCACTCCTATCAGTACTTGGATTTATTTCTGCCTCAACATGCAAATTGGTGCTTTTTTGTTTTGGCTTTTGCATTTTCCCTCCAGCTGGCAATGGTGACCTGCTTTATGGTATTTTAATGTTTAGATATGTACAAAAATGTAGACAAACACTTAATCCAGTTGAAAAGTTAGATTTTATTTAACGGGTACCTCCAAGCATCCTATGGTAGGTTCTTCTCTCATTAAAAGTGGGTACTTTGACTTTGAGATCTTGGAGAAGACTAACACTAAGCTACTGATGTTTGTGATTCATTATTATGGCATTTTTTATTTCCATTTTCTTAAGGTGTGGTGAGCGTGACCAAGATTTACAACTACTACAAGAAGTTTGGCTATGGCACTGTTGTGATGGGGGCCTCCTTCAGAAACACGGGTGAAGTGAAGGCTCTGGCTGGCTGTGACCTGCTCACAATCTCCCCTGGTCTGTTGGCAGAGCTTAGCGAGGATCACAGCTCGGTCACTGAGCTACTAAGTGTGGAGAAAGGTACTGCTTTAAAGTAGGAAAACATGGTTTCCAGCTATAGAGGTCCACTATGGAACTATTTAGACAGTTGCTGAATGGCTATAATCTCAGCAATCCTAACTCCGCCTCATGGGTTTATTAGTATAACAAACTCCAAGACAACGCATCCCAACCATGCAATTTTTGTTTAAATGTGTGGAGCACTGGGGAAAAAAAAACTTTAATGATCATTTCTGATAATAATTGGTCACTCTTGAATTTTTCATACAGGCTGAACAGGAAAATTGTCTCCTACACCTATCTCCTGCATTAGCATCTGATAGAAAGTAGATGTTGAAACTCTAGGATTTGAAAAACCTGACAGATCTATGTCATACTGTCACTTAACATTCATGGACTCGCCCATCTTGACTCACGATGGGGAAAGCTGTTGTTGGTTTAGCGTCCAGGAAACAGCAGAGAACATCTCAGCTAGAAGAAGCTAACCATTAGCAACTCCACAACACGGTTAAATTCCTTCAGGCTTGTGTTATTTGTGGAGATAAAACAACAACGTTGCAGAGCAGTCGTTGGTAGAGTTGTGGTGTTGTTAACCAATCAGAGGTGAGATGTCCAGATATCAAGAAATAAGACTCCAAATGCTGTCATCTGAAGCTTAGCTCTGATGTGGTTCACTTCTAGTTCCTGAAAATGGTGCACCAGAACTTTGTTTCCTCAAATAACAACTTACAAGACATTTATTCCTACTAGAGACTAGGAATGTCCCGATACAACCTTTGCACTTCCAATATGATACCGATATTGCAGCCTTCAGTACTGACAGATATCAGCACAAATCATACATACTTTTACCTATTTTGTAGTGTGGAATGTATGAAAGTCTTGCTCAAGTGATATTATTCAGAGAACAAGAACCAGCAACAGTATGGAGGGAAAAAAAGACTTTTTTTTTAACCATTGGTTGCAAAAATGTGAACCTTAACGGACTGCTTATATCAGAGATTTTTGATGCGGACCGATATAATGCAATACAGTGTTTTTGGGCCGATATCAAATTACTTCCAATATCGGAATGGGACATCCCTACTAGAGACCACTTAAACTGTATTGATGTAAATGAGTGTTTGTCACCTTTTAATTTAACTGTTGAATGGCTAAAGTTTTAATTGTTGTAGATACGATTATAACTTCTTCAGTAAACAGACCAATAAAGTATACTTACGTGTGTCTAGTTTATGGGTCAGTCTTCTAAGAATAATAACTAAACATACATGTACAGTAGTAAATCTTTTTTTTTAATTACTGTTTCATCACTATGTTGAATATTACTCTTGGTGACTTTTAAAATCTATTAAAAATGTAATACTAGCTGCCCCCAATAAATAGCCATTGGTAACAGGTGTATGGTTACTTTTAGTTTAGTAGACTCGGGTCTGCTTACCTGCACAAACAGTTCAAGTTGAACTTTAAGAAGAGGATTCTGTTACAAACCAGATTTTAACGTTTACAGCTAAATCCTGTGATCTGGAGAAGATCCACTTGGAGGAGAAGGATTTCCGCTGGCAGCACAATGAGGACCGCATGGCTGTGGAGAAATTGTCAGATGGCATCCGCAAGTTTGCTGCTGACGCCATCAAGCTGGAAACCATGATTAAAGTAAGATTCTTTAAAATTATGAGTATATTAACAAATATATAACACATAAGCTAAATAATTATTGATTTCTTGTTACAGGAGAAGATACTCAGTGTTAAAAACGGCCAGTAATGAACAGTTCTGGTGTCCACCTGTAGCTAAAGATGAATAATGAGTGGAGACCACCTTATTTTGCCCTGAATAAAGAGGACCTTCCTCGCCGCTCTTGCCAGACTCCTGGGACCACCCTCCTTCTCTTGGGATGGGGCTGTTTTTTGACCAAATAAAAATGATTCGTGTTTCAGTGGCTGTGATTTGTCATTAAGTTTAAATATTTAATAGAAGCAAAAGTCTCAGGCTTGGCTCGGTCACTGTAAATCACTTACACAGAAAGACCACAGACGCCAGAGAAACAATTTTTCTACTGACTGATATTTTTGATTTTAACAAAGATTATATCATTTATCTCTCCAGTTAATAAAGTCACATTCTTGATGAAAAGGTTTTTAATCTTCATTTTGTTGCATGTGTTTGACCCAGCACTGTCACACCACCTGTGTGGAGAATAAAGTAATAAACAGTACAGGGAGTGCAGAACTATTTGGCAAATGAGTATTTTGTCCACATCATCCTCTTCATGCATGTTGTCTTACTCCAAGCTGTGTAGGCTCGAAAGCCTACTACCAATTAAGCATATTAGGTGATGTGCATGTCTGTAATGAGAAGGGGTGTGGTCTAATGACATCAACACCCTATATCAGGTGTGCATAATTATTAGGCAACTTCCTTTCCTTTGGCAAAATGGGTCAAAAGAAGGACTTGACAGGCTCAGAAAAGTCAAAAATAGTGAGATATCTTGCAGAGGGATGTAGCAGTCTTAAAATTGCAAAGCTTCTGAAGCGTGATCATCGAACAATCATTCAAAATAGTCAACAGGGTCGCAAGAAGCGTGTGGACACACCTAGGTGCAAAATAACTGCCCATGAACTGAGAAAAGTCAAGCGTGCAGCTGCCAAGATGCCACTTACCACCAGTTTGGCCATATTTCAGAGCTGCAACATCACTGGAGTGCCCAAAAGCACAAGGTGTGCAATACTCAGAGACATGGCCAAGGTAAGAAAGGCTGAAAGACGACCACCACTGAACAAGACACACAAGCTGAAACGTCAAGACTGGGCCAAGAAATATCTCAAGACTGATGATTTTTCTAAGGTTTTATGGACTGATGAAATGAGAGTGAGTCTTGATGGGCCAGATGGATGGGCCCGTGGCTGGATTGGTAAAGGGCAGAGAGCTCCAGTCCCACTCAGATGCCAGCAAGGTGGAGGTGGAGTACTGGTTTGGGCTGGTATCATCAAAGATAAGCTTGTGGGGCCTTTTCGGGTTGAGGATGGAGTCGAGCTCAACTCCCAGTCCTACTGCCAGTTTCTGGAAGACATCTTCTCCAAGCAGTGGTACAGGAAGAAGTCTGCATCCTTCAAGAAAAGCATGATTTTCATGCAGGACAATGCTCCATCACACGCGTCCAAGTACTCCACAGCGTGGCTGGCAAGAAAGGGTATAAAAGAAGAAAAACTAATGACATGGCCTCCTTGTTCACCTGATCTGAACCCGTTGAGACCCTGTGGTCCATCATCAAATGTGAGATTTAAAAGGAGGGAAAACGGTACACCTCTCTGAACAGTGTCTGGGAGGCTGTGGTTGCTGCTGCACGCAATGTTGATGGTGAACAGATCAAAACACTGACAGAATCCATGGATGGCAGGCTTTTGAGTGGCCTTGCAAAGAAAGGTGGCTATATTGGTCGCTGATTTGTTTTTGTATTGTTTTTGAATGTCAGAAATGTATATTTGTGAATGTGGAGATGTTATATTGGTTTCACTGGTAAAAATAAATAATTGCAATGGGTATATATTTGTTTTTTGTTGCCTAATAATTATGCACAGTAATAGTCACCTGCACACACAGATATCCCCCTAAAATAGCTCAAACTACAAACTACTTCCAAAAACATTCAGCTTTGATATTAATGAGCTGTTTGGGTTCACTGAGAACATGGTTGTTGTTGAATAATAAAATTATTCCTCAAAAATACAACTTGCCTAATAATTCTGCACTCCCTGTATTTTGTAAATAAATACAGGAAACGGCTCTTGTCGAAGCTGTCCTCTTTGTCGTACAGCTATTGTGCTTTTAGAACAACCTCTGGTTCAGCCAGTTAAACTCCATTCTGCAATGCTGAGCAGCGCCTTTAACTTCCAGTTACAAAGGAACAACTCGTTCTCTAATTAAATTGGACTTAAAGCGAGGGAGACCAGTAACTAAAGGTGAATATGTTTTATGTCATATGTTCTGTTTTGGTTCTGTTTACAATAAGAAACTGGTGTAGCTGTACTGATGAGGTTTGATGATGGCACAAAGTCAAACTTGACTTCGATTTTAGTGACACTTGATTTTTTTTAAATACATTCAGAAAAATAAGACATTTATTGTAGTGATTTAGGGAAATGAATCCAGATATGTGATTTTCTTAAATTACCCTTTCCTCTTGAAATAATGTGGAGTTTTTACTGGAGCAGATTTACTTCGTGACTAATCGTGTTTGAAACAATTTTATTTCTGAAGACTTGAATCTTTTTATAACAAGTTCAGATTTAAGCACCTTTGATCTTCACTTATCACAGCTGAACTGTCAAAGCTCTGTCAAATATCTTTATCATTTAAACTAAAGTGATCGGTTATTGCAGCTGTAAAATTATATTAAAACAGTATTAGTCCCTACATACATTTTTACATAAAATTTGATTTTATTCATAAATGACAAGCCTCTAGTCATTATGGCTATGATACTAAAAAGCAATCAACTCGGTCAGACCTTATTCAAGTAAAAGGTTTCTAAAAAATCTGAGAAAACTCAAAGCAAATTCTGTTTATTGAATCAATTAAATGTTAGATATTTATCATATTTTATTAGACAATTAATACATTTTATAATGAAAAACTGTAATTTCACATTGAGTTGCTTTTCTTTGCCTTAGCTAATGAAATCAGTTCAGGTGCTGCACTGTTCAGAGAACATTTATTTGTGTGTTTACCACACTCCTGCAGTTCCTGTTTTATGGTTAGAGTTTTACCCCCGGTGCTCACCCGTGGTTATTCCCTTCCCTTTGTGTTCCATATGACCTGGGACATAGCTGAGCTTTATGGTCATTTGATTGTCCCTGAGGTCCAGTCTCCTTGTCTGGCTGATGAGCTGAGATGCTGGACAGAGTCCTGCTGCAGGTTCTGACTCTTCTTCTCCTGAGTCGGGCCTCCAGGGCCTCCTCTCTGGGGCTCACCGTCCAGATTGCGCCTTTGGACACTGATGGAGGTAAAACGGTGAGTACAACTGTGTGTTTTGTTTCAGGAATATTTGCAGGTAAAAGACGGTATCCCTGTTTTTTCCTTTTTGCAGGTTCGGGCTCATTTTAGCGTCATCGCTCCTACTCCCTGTCCCGACTTATCATCAGTCTGTGCAGCAGGAGAGGACTGTCAGGCTCACCTCATGTCATTACCATTCATCTACACCAAACCCAGTCCTCAGTGGTGTGTCCGTCAGTGGCAGAAGACAGTCCCCAGTGACTACAAAGCCCTCCTCGCTTTAGGGTAAGAGACCTACACTTATTGTATCAAGTATTCTCTAAACGTGCAGCAGATCACACTGGAATGTAAAACAGTCCACTGACATTGAGTGTTGTTATTAGAGTGGTTTTGAGCTGATCTGCAGAAACGCACAAAACGTTTAACAGTTAATTTGGAAAAAACACACTAAAGCCTTTAAGATGCAGTTAGATACTTCTAAAGTTGTACATAATAGGACAAAAACAGTTCCGTATTTTATTTCATAAATATAATCAGATGCTTCTGAGCAGGTGTACTTTAAGCAAGAGCTAAAAACTCTGAAGCATCCAGGTGTTCATGCAGAAGAGAGCTTCAAAACAAACAGGAATCTGTCATTTTACTTGATGAAGTACCAGCTGGTGCACGACTCTGAGGGAAGTCCAAGAGCTCCTTCACAGATTCGACCCAGTTACAACAGAAGGCTGAACCAGCAATGGCTGGTTTGGAAAGTTTACCCAATCCAGGTTTTCTTCACAATGACATCAAAAGAAACATCATAAATCCTAAAATGATGCACTTAAGTTTTCACACATTGCTTCTTGATTTCTTTGTTTTTATTCTGTGAATATCTATTTTTCTAAATACCAGAACCTGCAGATGACCAGAAGATTAAAATATTGTCTTCCAAGACCCATATTTTCATTTTTACCTAGATAATCTCAAATGAAACACAATTCAGTTTTAAACAAACACCTCTTCTTTTCTTTGCAGGCCCAGCACGCAGTTTTTTGTATCTATAAATGCAGTACCAAAGACCCGGGCTAATAATGGGAAACTCAACCAACCTGCCTATGTGGCTCTGCCTCCTCCACTAAGGTAACACACACACACAAACGTGCACAAACATACTTACATCTCTATTTCTTGAGTAACATAAGGATTTAAAGAATGTACTACCTTTCACTAGGTTATAAGCTTATACATTAAATATATACACTCAAAAATAAAAACGCAATAATTTTGTTTTTGCTCCCATTTTTCATGAGCTGAACTTAAAACACCTGAAACTTTTTCTTTTGATCAAACTGCGCATGGTGGTCTTTTATTGTGGGCAGTCTAAGGCACACCTGTACATCATTCATGCTGCCTAATCAGCCCCTTGGTATGCCACGCCTGTGGGGTGGGATGGATTATCTTGGTAAAGAAAGAGTGCTCACTAACACACATGTAGACAGATTTCAGAACAATATTTGAGAGTCATGGGTGTTTTCGCGCATGTAGACAAGGTTTAAGGTGTTTAAGTTCAGCTCGTGAGAAATGGGAGAAAAAGCAAAAGTGTTGCGTTTATATTTTTGTTCTGTGTGTGTGTGTGAGTGTGTGTATTTGTATGTATGTATATATATATATATATATATATATATATATATATATATATACATATATATATATATATATATATATATATATATATATATATATATATATATATAGTGATTTCTTGGGAAAACAGAGCATTTAAGTTTAACAGTAATTTTGTTTGCTCTGCTGTTGGACCAGGGCCCGTCAGAACTGTCCTGTTGACTTCAGTCTGTCAGTGAAAGACCTGGACGGGGACAGGGTGCGATGCCGCTTTGCCCGCGCAGACAGGGGAGAATGTCAGAACGGTACTCAGCATGCTTTCATAAAACTGGATGAGGTAACTCTAAACACCAGCCTTTCATAAACAAAAAAAACATTCATTTAAGCAAAAGGAGTTAGCTTATGTTGATTAAAGGGAGAATTATGGGATGAATATTAGTTACATTTTGAAGAAAAACTTTTTTTAAAGCAGAAAAATCTAACTTGAGTCTGTCTCGGACCGGTGTCCGGTGACAAGGGGAGGAGCTGGTGAGTAGGAATGATGCGAAGATAAAACCTAAAACTGGTGCAGTGAAGTAGAAACACAGGAGAAAGTAAAGGAGAAAACCTCAAATGAAGAACAAAACGTGCCTCCTCTGAGTGGACAAAAATGCACTGCCTATTCCAACAGCACCTTGTGACTTTTATCTTTAAAAGTGTTATACAAGTAAACTTCATTTTATACCATGTAAAATCATGTTGCAGCTCTATGCTTCTTTGTTGTTTTTACACAACTGGGATTTGCAAATAGAAAAACATGCATTGCAGATGCATGGATCAAATAAATAAAGAGCTTCTTCAAATAGCAAATTATCATCTCACACGTCATCAGAATACAGAACTGGTGCTGGCAGGGCCTGTTTTCAGATTTTCTCTCGTTTTGCAGTAAGATGTATTTTCTCTTAAGAATAAAGGAGCAAAGGTGTTAATTAATGCTGATTCATCTGCAGCCTGCATCACACATTCCTCCAGTGGCTGTAAATTGCTTACATGTGAAACTGGAAAAAATCAGAATATGATGAAAAAGTCCATTTATTTCAGTAATCCAGTTTAGACTGAGAGACCATCTAAGGCAAACCTGGGCATTTTACGGCCCGCGGGCCACATACGGCCCTTTGGTTGACTTTGACTGGCCCGCGTAAGGTTAATTGGAAATTACAAAATAAATGTATTTTCTCATTTTACCTCATGCATGGACTAAGGCTGCATTGCTTTTATTTTGAAGTTGTTTTTTACGTGCACAATGACGCAATACGCATAGCAACAAGTGCCCGCGGTTGACATGGTGATTGTAGCCCCCAGAAATGTCCGCTCATGCAAAAAAAAGAAAGATAGATGCCGAATGCAGGATTTTCAACAAAAATTGGACTGCTAAGTACTTTTTTTACAAAGTCAGAGGTAAAGCCGTGTGTTTGGTTTGCGGGGAGATTGCCATGTTTAAGGACTACAATTTGAGTCGGCATTACGACAAGAAACACTCAGAAAAATACAAGAACTTGTCTGATGCTGAGAGGGCACGGACATCCGAAGCTTTGCTAGCAAAGTTGCAAAAGCAGCAAGGCTTTTTTACTAAGCTTCACACATCCAGGGATGCAGCAACCAGGACCAGCTTTGTGATGTCCCACAAAATAGCTAAAAACAGCAAGCCGTTTTCGGAGCGAGAGTTTGTCAGAGAGTGCATGGTGCACTCTGCCGCACTAATATGCCCTGAAAAAAAGGCGCATTTGAGCAAATTCCGCTGTCCAGGTGAACGGTGACCAGGAGGACTGAGGACATTGGGAACCTGGAGCTTCAGCTGCAACGTGAAGTGGCAAGTTTTGACTTTTTCTCATTGGCCTTAGACGAGAGCTGTGATGTCCGCGACACAGCCCAGCTGCTCGTATTTGTCCGGGGGATAACGGGCTTCAATTTCACAGAGGAGCTGGCAGCAATGCGGTCGATGAAAGGGACAACGACAGGGAGTGATCTTTTTACAGAGGTAAATGTGTGCATGGACACTCTGGGATTTAAATGGGAGAGACTGTCAGATGTCACAACAGACGGTTGTCCAAATCTTACAGGGAAAATTTCGGACTTTTGAAACACATGCAAGATAAAGTGACAGAAATCGATGCAGATCAAAAATTGGTGTTTTTGCATTGTATTATACACCAACATGTGTTGTGCAAGTCAGTGCTAAAAATCAACCATGTTACTGATGTTGTTACTAAAATAATAAACTTCATCAGGGCCGGGCAATGAATCACAGTTTGTGGCTCTTTTGGAGGACTCCACACAGCTGTCAGATGGCTCAGCCTGGGGAAAGTGCTGAAGAGGGTTTGGGACTTGAAAGCAGAGATTCAAGAGTTTTGCGAGAGGAAAGGCAAAGACATTCCAGAGCTCTCAGATGAGGACTGGATGGCAGATTTTGCATTTGCTGTTGATGTGACTGCACCGATGAATGAACTGAACACCAAACTGCAAGGCAAGGACCTTTTTGTTCATGAAATGCACAGCCTCGTGAAGGCCTTCATGAGAAAGCTGCAGTTTCTTTCAAGTCAACTGGAGAGCAACACTCTCACTCACATGCAAACCCTGAACGAAGTCACACCATCAGCTGATCACCTCAGCAGGTACTCATCCATGTTAGGAGCATTACATGGTGAGTTTTCAAGGGGTTTTGAAGATCTCAGAACAATCGAGGATGAAATGCACATGATTTCCTCTCCCTTTACCTGCAGTGTGGATAATGCACCAAGTGATGGGCAGCTGGAACTCATTGACCTGCAGTCTGATGCAGTACTGGCAGAGCACTTTAAGTCAGGATCTCTGCTGGATTTCTACTCTTCTCTTAAGGAGAACTTTCCAAACCTGAGGAGACATGCTCAGAAGATGTTGGTTCTCTTCGGCTCTACCTACATTTGTGAACAAACATTTTCAATGATGAAGTTTATAAAATCCAGGTATAGATCCTCTCTCACTGATGATCATTTGTCAGCTGTGCTTCGCATCTCCACCTCAGACATCCAACCTGACTTTGATGCACTCGTTAAAGCCCAGCAGAGACTAGATTTCTCTCACTGAATAAGAAAAAAATCGCTTAAAAACACAAAATAAGGTGTTAGGACCAAAAATGTAGGCAACTAGCAGTGAACTGGGACACTTTTATTTGAAACCTCTTTCTCAAGATCACAGTTCAGTGATTTTATTTTACAGACAATACTGTGTGTCTGTAGAATGCTAAGAACCTCTTTCCAACAATATTTGAAACTCAAAATGTGTTTTGGAGTGAATGTGACTGAAACTGTTAACTAATATAAGTCACAAATGTTTAACAAAAACCAAATGTGCACACTTTGTTTATCATTGCCTTGGGAAATTTGAATAAATCACATTTTTGTAAGCCAACCTCACTTTTTCCTTTTTGCTCATTTATAACATATAGTCTACTCTTACCAGCTTGAAAAAACAATGGTATTTACTGCTTTTTATAAGGAAATACCATTAATATTATGCATAATTGACTTCAGCCTTTTGGCCTGGCCCTCCACAATATTTTCTGTTTCTCATGTGGCCCCATGGAAAAAATAATTGCCCACCCCTGATCTAAGGGCTCAGGAACCCTTTGGAGGTGTTCTGGATTCATTGGCTGATTAGAGTGTGACACTTTTGAGTCTTCCTCCCCTGCAAATGTCCAAACTGTCTCAGTCTTGCTTCTCTAACTTTGCTTCCAAACCGCTTCTTCTGATGTACTCATTTCTAATTCTATCCATTTTAGTCACTCCCAATAAAAATCTGCCCTACCACCTCCAGCTCTGCCTACCATGTTTTTCGTTGTGCCATCATTTCATCTGTCTCCTCTCCTGTCTATAGCATAATAATTTATGTATTCTCTAAACAGAAAATATGATCAGTTTAGAGAAAACTAAACATTTAAACTAGCTCACTTTAGACCACAGCAGATCACATATTTGGTATTTAACAAAACACACTATTAACCCATCAAATTATAAGAAAAACAAACCATATACTTGCCTGTTTAGAGAAACACACAGTTTAGTCGTTTAAAAAGCTGTCAAATAATCATTACACAATAATAACAACAATGACCCATAACAGGGCTGACCTGGATTCTAACATATGTTTTGCTCAATTCAACCAAATTGATTTGCTGCTAAACTAAATTTAACAATGGCTGAAAGGCAAATACAATGTTTATAATAATCGAGCAGCCCTAATCTATAATATTGAACCTTTAATCTAATTGTTTGAGGTTTTCAATTTAGGGTTTCTATGAGCTGTAAGCCATAATCATCCCAACTATAATAAATAAAGGCTTGAAGTATCTGGCGTTGTATGTAATGAGTCTATCTTGTTTTTCTGTTTGACCTTTTAAGTTGAATTACTGAAATAAATTAACTTTTCCACTATATTCAGATTTTTTGTGTTTCACCTGTACTGTAAATGCATAAATTAATTAATATGATTTTTTTTTACTAAATTCACTGTTTAGTTTCTCCTGACAGCATTTAAAAGGTGCTTTTACTTTTTTATTGTCTTATTCAGCCTTTGAGTCTTATTTACTGAAAATATTCCCTCATTGACCTGTTCTGCTCACATTCCTCACCAGGAGAATTGCGTTCTATCATACACGGGAAACGCGGTGCCGGGACAGTATTTTATCTTCCTGATGGCAGAAGACCTGATCCCTGTACCCACCATAAGCCGGGTTCAAGACATCTCTCCCCTCAGCTCTGTCCCCGTGCACCTCTCTCTCAGTGGTGAGTCTCTTGTTCACATACAGTTGTGACAAAGTTGCTGAGCCATGAGAACATCAGATGACCACCCACACATCAAATAATGTGTTATTGTTTATTTGACAGAAGCTGGGTCTAGTTGCATAAAACTTTGTGAACCAACTGATGCTGTGGTTAAAAAATTAATTACATCTCTATTAAACAATATTCTGGCCTTTTAGATGTGTTTTTGTGTACAGCTCTATGAGGTGCCATTTGTAAAGTCAAACAGTCATAACTTAACAGCAAGGTTTTTGGGTTAGCTTATCATAAAAAATGGGAGTTTATTTTTCAAAGTCATATTTTCACCATGTTATAATACATTTATAAATGGTAAAGATCCCAAATAAATATTTAGTTAACAAGCTAAATATTTAATTTAGAGGTAAACAATTATCATGCAAACTAAATATTTTGGTCAGACAAAAAATATTTAGTTTGTAAAATAAACATTTAATTTACTAACTAAATTATTAATTTGGAGCTATATTTAGTTTATAAACAAAATATTTAGCTCCAAATTAAATATCTATTTTCCTAAATTGTTTTATATAGCTCCTAATCATGACAAGAGTCGTCTCAAGGCACTTCACAAAGTTCATTTCAGTGAAAAGTTTCCTGTGTAAGGAACCCAGCAGATTACATCAAGTCACTGACTGGTTTCAGTGTCTTTACAGCAATCCTAATACTAAGCAAGAATGTAGTGACAGTGGAGAGGAAACCTCCCTTTTAGCAGGAAGAAACCCAATAATGTAATCTATTTAAAAGCGTCTTTCAGGGGACACATGGACACTTAACAGCAATAAAACAGTAACAAAGAAATCGAGTTAAAAACAGCAAAAATCACACACAGAGGTCTAAAAATACAAACTAGCTAGAATCCTGGCTCAGTATAAACCCTAATTTATACATCTCCGTCTGCATCGGGATGGAGACTCGCAACGCTTTTATACGTCCATGCGAGCCTGCTGGAGAGCCCTCGCAAGGACAGACGGAGTTGAGCTCTCTTTTCTAAACATCCAGCGAGACAGAGAACGCAAGCTTGTGATTGGTCAGGATGCCGCTGTCTTCTACAGCACCGCCATTGCTCCCTCAAAATCCTAAGGAGAGCCAACGATATCTAGCGGCAGACACGAAGCAGCTTTAAGAATACCTCGCTGAAAAAAAAAATATATGAACATTTTATTACCCCGTGACTGGAGTAGTGAAACGATGCACAGCAAGTGTTTCATTCATGGACGGAAATGACGGGAAACGTGGGTTTATAGGTGGCGAGCGCATGAAAAGGTGGAGGAGAATGAGGGACAAATTTGTCTGTGTTAAAAAGTCTCTTAAATACAAAAAACAAAATAGAAAACATCTTGAACCGGATACATGACAGGATACCACAGAACAGCGCTACGCCCTCTGTTGTCCTGGCGGGGAATTGCTTTGCAACACTCTCCAGGAGACGGAGAAGTATGAGAGCAAAACGTCTTTGTCCGTGCGTGTGTGCATGCGTGTCTCTCCCTTGTGGAGTTGACGGAGAAGTATAAATTAGGCTTAAGCAGCCATCCGCCATTTTCACCAAGTAGTGTTTCTATGCCTACATTGTGATTTCTCAGTATATATTCTCTTTAGTAAAAGGTAAACTTTAATATCTTAGTGAATCTATAATTAATTCAACAGGTGAACTAGTAGTAGCACATTCAATGTCAAAGAGAGTAAAATGTTATTATCGGGAGACGGAGAATGTTAAGTGGTAATGGAAAAGCTCAGCAGAAAACCATTGCAACTTCTTCTGAGGAGAAAAAAATTAAAAAAATAAAGTTAAAAGCTGAAAAGGCAGGACATAATGCGATTGTATCATACGTTTTGAACCAGTTTAGTTTAGTCTTCAGCTATTAGACAGGTGAATTCACATTTTACTCTAGTTTACTTTGGTTTAAAGAAAAATATAAAGCTGCAAAGCAAGCCCCACCCCCATGAGTCTAAAGTGCTGATTTGGTGAGTTTGAATGCACAGCTCTGTTTTAGTCATGCATTTCATCTATGGTCTCATCTGCCAACATGCTTCACAAATCTTCTGGTTTGTACACATACAACTTTGAAATCCTAAGCTGAGCTATTGTGGAGATTTTTTGAGACATGAAAGGCTTTCCCAGCAATTCTTCTAAACAGCCCATGTGTAGAAGCACAACTATGCAGCTTTGAAGCTCAGTAGTTATAGCATTTATATTATTTTTGTTTCAATCTTCATCTTCTCTAAATCATGTTAGAATGGCAAATCTCAAATTGCTTAAATATGTTTTTATTTGTAAATTGACCTGATTTAAAAGACTACCCTGATAGTTTCAGAAGCATCTCTTTTGTCCTTTAGTGGAAGAGTGGACGTCTAGCTGCAGTAACGAACCACCGGCAACACGAGGAACCCCTGAGAAGAACGCTGTGCTGTATGCCTTGCCGTACCAGGAGGTGAAATTCAGTACAACCTATAATTCAGACCTGGAGAGGTGTGTCATTAATCAGAAACTATGACTTTTTACACAGAGTTCACATAATATCTGTAAAGAGAAGATCTCACATCTCATCTTATTTGACACTTAGACGTGCAGTAGCATCTTGTGGCCAGTCTGATTGTGTTTTGCTGCACATTTTAGATGTAAAAGCAAATGATTCTTAACTGAATCAACCGTCTCTGTTGGCTCTGGACAGTTTTAGAGGATTTTTCTGCAGTTTTCAGATATAAAGCTATTGAAAAATGCAATGCTAAGTCATGACTAAATGTTGACTGGGACAAATATTCCTATATTGAAACTTGTCTGTTCAAACAAAACTCAAAGTTTTCTAACTTTTTCCATCTGTGTTCTAGCTAATAAATTATTTCAAAGCTGTGATTAGTAACCAGATTATGTCCAACAAAACTGAAAGCTGTAAGTTTAGCTTACCCTTTGCCTACTCATGCTGTTGTGCAGAAGAAGAAAAAAATGACATGTGCGTGCAACACGGGTAACAGATTAAAAACAGAGCTCTTTGGAGAAATATTTGGAGTTTTTTCCTTAGATGAGAAGTAAAAACTTCTTCCAAAAACACAAAAATTCCCATTGTCTTTGATTTGATTTGTTAGGATTGTTACGCTGTTGATCAGTGGCTCCCAAGGGCAAGGGTATGACTTCACTCTCAGTCATGAGACTGAAAAGATACGTAGATGTGCCCTATCCTGATTCTCGAGGTTAGTGTTTTAGTTTTCCTGCTCCAACACACCTGCTTCAGTGGTTAAATCACCCTTTCAGTAGGTCATCAACTCAGCAGGAGCCTGCAAGTCAGGAGTGCTGAAGATGGATAATGGTCCTCTGGGACCAGGGTTGGACACCACTGCTCTGAAACTCAAAATTATTCCTAACAACCTTTTTTACCATAAATATTTCAAAAACTAAAAACATACATAAATATAAGTTGCATTAGAAGAATTATTAAATCCTGATTCCTTTAGATATTTTGCAATGTTCAATTCAATTCAAGTTTATTTATATAGCGCCAAATCACGACAAGCGTCGTCTCAAGGCACTTCACATAGTAAACATTCCAATACAGGTCAGTTCATTAAGCCAATCAGTAAAAAGTTTCCTATATAAGGAACCCAGCAAATTGCATCAAGTCACTGACTGGTGACTTTACAGCAATTCTCTTACTAAGCAAGCATTTAGCAACAGTGGAGAAGAAGACTCCCTTTTAACAGGAAGAAACCTCCAGAGGATCCTGGCTCAGTATAAGCAGCCATCCACCATGACTCACTGGGGATCGAGAAGACGTTGCAGTAACACGCATACACCAACACCAACCCACCCACATCCACACACACAACATATATACCAAGTAATGTTTCTGTGGTTACATTGTGACTTCTTAGTAAATATTCTATTTGGTGAGAGATAAACTATTGTATTTTTCCTAGTGAATCTATAATTAAACGGGTAAACTAGCACTAGCACATTCAATGTCAAGGAAAGTAAAATGTTATCAGGAAAGGGAGAATGTTTAAGTGGTTAGTAGCAGTGTTCAAGCCGATGGCTTCCATGAGACCACCACAGTTCAGCAGAACATCATTGTAGCATCTGGGTAGAAAAACACTTGGAGAAAAAATAAAGTTAACAGCTGAAATAACAGGAAATAATACAGTTTAAGAGCAAAATGTTGAAGAAAGTAGTAGAGTGTGGAAAGTGGTCAGTGTATCCTCCAGCAGTCTAAGCCTATAGCAGCATAACTACAGAGATAACTCTGGATAACCTAGCCTTTTAGATGGAGGCAAGTTAGAGGCAGGGCAAGGGAGAGCCATCTTTACCGACTGTACACTCCACCTCCCTCTACTCCCCCACTTGTCCAGATCTAGGCTAACATCAGATTTTAACCATAGGCCCTATCAAATAAAAATGTTTTAAGCTTAGTCTTAAAAGTAGACAAGGTGCTTGCCTCACGGACTAAAGCTGTGAGCTGGTTCCGCAAAAGAGGAGCCTGATAGCTAAAAGATCTGCCTCCCATCCTAAGTTTAGATATTCTTGGAACCACCAGTAGACCTGCAGTCTGAGAGCGAAGTGCTCGGTTAGGAACATATGGAACAATCAGGTCACTGATGTATGATGGAGCTTGATTATTAAGAGCTTTATATGTGAGAAGGAGGATTTTAAAATCTATTCTGAATTTAACAGGTAGCCAAGCCAATTACACAGTTCAGCCAGATGCAATTTCATTTAATCTTGTGGATCAGCAGCTAAAACCTTCGGGAACCTCTGAGAATGAGAGTCCGTGTTTCTCATGCAAAGATCTCTAATGCTGAGATTCCAGACTCTTTTGTAATCGAACTATATTCAAAAACAGTATGTAACTTTTGTTTGCACACACCCTTTGTGGAGGCTAAGATGTGTCCAAAGTGTGATTTATGCAAGATGTGATGGTTTTGGTTTATAACTATGGCGTTTAAAGCGTGCCACAACCCGTGCACGCGCATTGGGTCCACAGCGCGCGTGTGAACGGGACTCGCGAGCGCAAATATACATGGCAGCGCGCGTGTGAACGGGACTCGCGAGCGGAAATATACATGGCGAGAAGTGATTTGTGCACTGAGAGGGAGCAAACTGTGTCTGTGAGCGCACAAGGATGTGCACATGTGACAAACCTGCGTGCGTATGGCGTTTAAAGCGTGCCACAACCCGTGCACGCGCATTGGGTCCACAGCGCGCGTGTGAACGGGACTCGCGAGCGAAAATATACATGGCAGCGCGCGCGTGAACGGGACTCGCGAGCGAAAATATACATGGCGAGAGGTCATTTGTGCACTGAGAGGGAGCAAACTGTGTCTGTGAGCGCACAAGGATGTGCACAAGTGACAAACCTGCGTGCGCACGTTGCCAACGAGCACATGGCAGAGGAAAACGTGCGCGCGCGGCAGCCTCTCTGCGCGCTCGGCAGCCTCTGCGCGCTCGGTTTCTAATTCCGCTCGCTCGGCTGTGAGGAGTTTTGGCACTCTGGAGGCGTGGCCTGTGGCAGATCTTCCCTGTCCTCTGATTGGTTAGTTTACCCCGCACTTTACTCTCTACCTATCTATATAAAAAAATCTGAGATTCAGCAGTTGCTGTCATAGCTCAGCTGGGAGAACGGGTGACTCTCACTCTGGAGGATCCAGGTTCGAGTCTGGCCGAGGAACATCAAGTTGATGTCATAATTTTCTTTCCTAATTCCTGTGATGTTATTTTACAGTTGTGACCGTTCAACTGTCATTAAACGTCCGAATGTTTGCTGGGCAGTGTTTTAAAAAGTGCACATAAGCTAGATGGTTTTAACCAGGTAAAAATAGACTTGTGGGTGTAGGTATGTTCAAGTTTAAAAAGTTCTTGCCTCATTAATGTATTGTTTATTTTTTTCAGCATTTAATTGACAAATTATCCTTTCAAATAATTAATTGATGAGTTACATAATTGTCCATTTAGAATTGTTGAATGGACTGAGTCAAGTTTGGTGCACTTTATATATTTCAAAACATGTTTTTTTTTAATTATGCATATAAATAATTTTAATGTTAATTTATTGAAATATTTCTATTTTTTCATTACCTCACCCTTGTTTTGACAAAAACAAGACCTTGCTGGATAATATCACGGAGAAACTATTTGTTCACAGTACTTGGCTCAGTGAGGATCTGTGTACCAAAGGAGGAGATACTCAGAAATCTGTCTGCAGATTGTTACAACCCAGACTGGAAGTGGTGGGCTGTAATAAGAAAGGAGACCAAACAGAGGAGTGGGGGTTCAACAACTGATTTATTTAACCAAAGTAATGATTTACTAAACTTTGGTTAAATAAATCAGATGTTGAACCCCCCACTCCTCTGTTTGGTCTCCTTTCTTATTACAGCCCACCACTTCCAGTCTGGGTTGTAACAATCTGCAGACAGATTTCTGAGTATCTCCTCATTTGGTACACAGATCCTCACTGAGCCAAGTACTGTGAACAAATAGTTTCTCCGTGATATTATCCAGCAAGGTCTTGTTTTTGTCAAAACAAGGGTGAGGTAATGAAAAAATAGAAATATTTCAATAAATTAACATTAAAATTATTTATATGCATAATTAAAAAAAACATGTTTTGAAATATATAAAGTGCACCAAACTTGACTCAGTCCATTCAACAATTCTAAATGGACAATTATGTAACTCATCAATTAATTATTTGAAAGGATAATTTGTCAATTAAATGCTGAAAAAAATAAACAATACATTAATGAGGCAAGAACTTTTTAAACTTGAACATACCTACACCCACAAGTCTATTTTTACCTGGTTAAAACCATCTAGCTTATGTGCACTTTTTAAAACACTGCCCAGCAAACATTCGGACGTTTATTGACAGTTGAACGGTCACAACTGTAAAATAATATCACAGGAATTAGGAAAGAATAATGACATCAACTCTATGTTCCTTGGCCTGACTCGAACCTAGATCCTCTGGAGTGAGAGTCGCCCGCTCTCCCAGATGAGCTATGACAGCAACTGCTGAATCTCAGATTTTTTTATATAGATAGGTAGAGAGTAAAGTGCGGGGTAAACTAACCAATCAGAGGACAGGGAAGATCTGCCACAGGCCACGCCTCCAGAGTGCCAAAACTCCTCACAGCCGAGCGAGCGGAATTAGAAACCGAGCGCGCAGAGGCTGCCGAGCGCGCAGAGAGGCTGTCGCGCGCGCACGTTTTCCTCTGCCGTGTGCTCGTTGGCAACGCGCGCACGCAGGTTTGTCACTTGTGCACATCCTTGTGCGCTCACAGACACAGTTTTCTCCCTCTCAGTGCACAAATGACCTCTCGCCATGTATATTTTCGCTCGCGAGTCCCGTTCACGCGCGCGCTGCCATGTATATTTTCGCTCGCGAGTCCCGTTCACACGCGCGCTGTGGACCCAATGCGCGTGCGCGGGTTGTGGCACGGGTCTGACGCGATATATAACCATCTACCTAGTTGTGGACTGCCACTTCACTGAAAAGCATGCTGATGGAGCTTCAGGGCTTCATTTGCATCAACTAAAGTAGAACATTACTGCTGAGCGCCCATTAAACCAACGTGCACCCTCTACAGTATATCTTTACCCTACAGACATTAAAACAAGCTTTCGGTTTCTTAGAAGGGAACACAGCAGGTACTTAAATGAAAGCTAAAGCTTTCTCTCTATGATTTCAGTGTTTTGGAGATAGCAGTGGTCGGCCCGCCAGACCTGTACAGGGTCAACTTTGCATCAGTCGGCCACTCAGCGACGTTGACCATGGCCTGGATCCGCTCCGAAAACAACCTGACACGACTATTGCCCATCTGTTTTGTTGCAAACACCAACAGGTTTGTTATTCCTTCATGACACTTGATATTTAGTGAGCTCAACAAAACACAGAAACAACTTTGACACCACAAATACTGAGTATGCCCACAACATGGCCTGGATGTTGAACAAATCTACCATCTAATTATAACTGTATAAATGTCAAAAGTGTCTGCAGATTATCGATGCATGTCTGAAAGGGAAAACGTTTAAAGAGCTGGATTATAGAAGCTTATTTTAACAAGAGATTGAGTGAAATTAAGCAATGAAATAAAATAAACTTCAAAAGTTTAATGACATTTGTTTTATGCTTTGTCACCAGAAATGTTAAAAAATAGATTTACTAAATGCAACTTTGAAAGTTTGCATCAAACAGGCAGAATCACCAAGATGCTACAATAAAAAATGTTCATATTTACTTATTTTTGCCTGTGTGGTGAGTCTCTGTGGACATAAATCATGTTTTCATTACAAAATTGTTTATTTTTGTATCCTATTGCAGTACCAGTCACACTGGCACATAAAGCACCTGGGTTTGGTGTGATCTGTTTTTCTTGTCTTTCCAGTTTGCAGTCGGAGCTGCGGTGTGTGTGGCTGTTCCAGAGTAAGTCGTCCTGCTTCCTATAAACGTAAAAAAAGCAATGTTCTGCTAGAACATAGTGAACAACTACTCCTCTCTGACATGGTTCGTATAAAAATTGCTTTTTTAAATCCTTACAGAGAGAATGAAGACTCTTCCTGCTGGAACAGGTTTAGTAAATACACTGAGTAAATACATTTGTGATGTCATGTGAAGAGTGTGTTAAACTTGCGGGTGTATAAACTCGTGAAGAATCTTCTGCTTGTAGAGCTGACATGTGGGGAGACGGAGATGGTGCTGGTGCTCCCGGTGGCCTCCCTTACTGAAATCAGCCTGCCTGAACTGCAGCTCAACAGCCCCACCTGTTCCGTCACCTACAACAGCACATACCTGACGGCACACATCTCCTTCGGCAGCTGTGGCACAAGGGCTGTGGTAAAATACTCCTTTTGTTTTAGTCGTTCTTTCCACCAGAAGCATACTTTACCAACCATAACTAATTAGCATAAAATAGAAAATCCCTTTATTTCCCCTCATTGGGGAACTTTCACACATACATACCAATTTTTCTTTGACTGGCCAGACACCAACAGAAAACGTACCAGATAATCAAAGGCATCTTACAGGAAGGAATGTGTAGGAATTACCAGATTCGGATCGTCCAATGTTGTGGAATTATTGAGTTTTAGCCAAATGTGTCAAATTTTGAAATCGTTGTAATGTGCCACCTCATATGATTGGCATTCTGAGTGTGTTTCATGACCCCCATCAACAAACACAACATTTTAGCTGAAAATTGGTGAAACTGAGTTAAAGCCTTTTTTTGTGATTGCTATATTTGGGTAGTTCTGGCAGCCATCTTAAATCAGACAGAAACCAACAGTAGACCATTTGAAGATTTACATTAACCGAGTTTCATTCAAATATATCTGCCAATGAACTGACAGGGTTGCCCCTCGTCGGTAATGTGAAGCAGTGATTTTTAATATGAAAGATGCCATAATATGTTAAAAAAAATATTCGTCTTCTAATACGGTACGGATGACTCGGCTTCTAGCATGCTAACATTTAGCATGCTAGAAGCATCTGTATAATTGACTGAGTTAGAAACATTTGCAGACTATTCAATTGACTGTGGCAGCCTTCTTGAATTGGGTTAATTCAAAATCTTAGTCAATGCTAGACGTACACGTGATGATTACTTTCAGACTGATTCATTAAAATCGGTCCATTTGTTCATATTTAATACCTCTTTAGACAATTGGACACACAAACACATCAGTTCTGCCTCACATGCTCTACAAAGTGAGTTACTTTTTAAAATTATTAGTTACAGTCTAAAACATCATGTTTAAACACACTGGATACATTCATCCTAAATTTATAAAACACATGACAAACTACCCACAGTCTAATTTCTCACAATTTTTTGTTATTTATTTTAATTTCCCCAGCACTCTGGTTCGGAGCTGGTTTACACCAACACTCTGAAGAGTGTGCGTCCCTACACCATGATCAGCCGCAGACCTTCCCTCATCCTCCCCATGGCTTGTCGAATCCGAGCGGTCCAGGTTAAGGGACCACACTTAGCCATTAGCATACCAACAGAGAGAGAGACCTTTGGCGACATCCGTTTTTGGATAGAATTTCACCTCCCGGGGCAGGGGCCCCTGGCCAGATTCACATCCACGCCCCAGTTTCGCTCCAACTTTCTGCCACTGGGAAGAGCCCGTCGGCAGGTGGTTGTAGGAACAGGCAGCAACACCACCACTGACATCACGATTGGAGACAAGCTCAAACAGCTGGACCTCTACGTGGTGTCCAACTGCAGCGTTGATCGAGCTGAGTTGGTAGTGAGCAGTTGTATAGAGTCCGAGACGGAGGACTTTGCTAACAGCCAACCTATCTTGAGACAAGGGTCAGTGCCACATCATCTCATGTTGAAGAACACATATACTCCATAAACCCCTTCTTGTTTTGAAGCACATTACATTAACAACAAATGCTTTTTCTCTCAATTTCCTTTTCAGGTGTATAGTTTCCAATGACACGTTAGAGGTGATCACAACAACCACAACGTCCAAGGTTTTTCGTCTTTTTATTGACAAAATGGTCAACTCTGGATCAACGGTTTGTGTTATTGTGCACACACACACATACACACACACACACACACACACACACACACACACACACACACACACACACACACACACACATTATCAGTGTGAGATTCTGAAACTCAGTTCTGTGTACTGTTGAGGAAATTCATGCAAAAATGTTGAGCCTAGTTTCCAGTAAGTAAGTAACAATCACTTTGAATGAAACTGAAATATCAGTAAGTTTATATGAGATACAGGAAATAAAAATGTAAATTTGGGTATTTTCACCATCCTTTTGTTTTATTTTTATACTTTGAATGTACATTTCTTCTTACTGTGAAAAATGTCCCCTTACACTCACAGATGTATGTTGAATGTGTGGTTAACCTGTGCATTACCACCATGCCTTCGGACAAGTGCCCTGACCTGTGTACCGGCACCAGCAGTTCCTCCCTCCCTCTGGTTGAAAGTGTGTTTACCAGAACATACACTGTCCGCTCTGGACCCGTCAGCCTCCTCGCCAACCCTCCTGCTCAAACCACAGAGAACTTCACAACACTAAACAATAATGCAGAGACGACCACTCCTACACCCACAACTAGCAAAGTTACCACCCCAGCTTCTTCATCAACTAGTTCTCCAACATCTAACGGTGCAGTTATTACATCCACCTCCAGGCCTACTACATCACATGGTAAGGAGATAGTTTCTGTGCTTCATTGGTGTTTTTAATTTCTGCTAAATCATGTCAAAATAAAGTATATGTTTTATTTAAAATGCATTTCCTCTTGTTTGTTTTAATTGAAAACTAAGAATCGAAAAACAACTGTAAGGCATAGTTTTACTGGCTTGTTTTTATTTTTAAGCTATATTTGTCCCATACTGGTGTAAAAGAACATCCACATGGCTGAAAATTATCTGGTTTCTCCTTGCTCAGGTCCAGGATTGGCCACATCTACAACAACAGGCGTAATTCTGACAACTGTTCTCATGTTTCTTTGGGTAAACATATTTTCCTGAACACGCTGCTGGACAAGGATCTATTGTTGCATTTAAACATGAAATATCCCACTGGTCATTCCAGAGCTGTTTGGGTTTAGCCAAACTGCTCAAGGACTTTTTGTGTTTCTTATTATAACATCAGATAAACTGAAATGCTATCAAAAATGGTTTATCCTCTCTGCAATGTGATTTTTTTTTGCTTCACTCCAGAGGCACCTAGATAGTTGTCAGGTCGATGGACTTTATTGCATCTTTTATTCATTTTTCTTCTAATTCTCAATACCACCTTATTGTTTTTAACAAGTGATAAGAATAAAAATGTTTTCTTTGCTCCCATTGGCTACTTCTGTTATTTTTGAAAAGGCAACAACATTCAGGACATTGTCGTTAAGGGTAGGTAGGTACTAAGATAGTGTACTTTTGCAATTGCCTTAAATATTGGATGAGACTCAATTTCCCAGTTTGAAGATGATATTTTCAACATTAAACGTGTTTTCACAATGTGCTTTCATCTTTACTTAATATATGAATTTTGGATTTTTAATCTAATTCTATACCAAACTCTTGGCACACCAAACACCAAACATGTACATTTTAAAAATAGTAAAATAGTTCTAAATTCATTAAAAATGTGAAGCAATCTGAATGAAACAATTACATGTCATGGAATTGGCCTCAAGATTTCTTAGTTTAGATTTTAAACACTCCACAAAATTAATTCTGTCATTCAGTTTTAATAATGTTGCAAAACATAAAACATGGATGACTTAACCTACAAATATAAACTGAGTTAACACATAAATGTTTTACTGAACATTTCTTTTTTTTACCCCATGTCCTGTCTGAATGTAAAGCAATCATAATTGATGTCTGCGTGCAGAAAACAAGCCATACAGTTTTACTCTCACAGGTGGAGCGTTATAGAACCTTTATTAGAAATGCTTCTGGTTGTTTTAAATCCCAACGGAAACAGACATTAAAAAGAAAGGAGGCACAGGAAAGAGGGGAAACAAGTTAACAAAAATAAACAATAAAGGATGTACAATGGACTGATAGAGAGAAGGGGGACATGCAAAAATACAACAGAATGGAAATATAGCTGTGCCAACAACATGAGCATGTATAACAGTAGCAATTTTTGCTGAAAAGCACACGGAAATATTCATAGTGCATTTAGTGCCAACCACAGCCTTAGGTTATCTGTCAGAAACACCTGAGTCCATACTTGTGAGAGCACCATGTGAGCATCTGTGTGTGTGTGTGTACACACGCTTTTGTATGTAAGGTTTCTCTATAGGAATGTCCAATATTGAGTGTGACGGGCCACAGACCTGCCTCCAAAGACCCACGGAAGATGGAGGAGATCGAAGCCCAACAGATCCTGACGTCTCCCCCACAGCCGGAGCAGTCCCAGCCCAGTCTTTCCAAAGGAATTTAGTGATGAAGGAGTCCAGAGACCTGAACCTGGTAGATGGTGGCTTGCTTGGGATTATTGAGAATACGTAATTGATTCTTGGTAAAACCATTATTTTAATTGTGACAACCCTCCCCATGAGTGATATCGGTAGCGACTTCCAAGTGTGGTTGACTGAAATGGGCTGCCCACTCTCAAGCATTGAGCATGAGACACACTCACGCCACACCTGAGGTGTGTGACACCTCCAATCTCTCACGCTGAAGAATGAACACCCCCAGCTCTTACGGTCAGCGTTTGGGGGCACAAACGCACAATTTGCAGAGAGGATAAAACATTTTTGATAGCATTTCAGTTTATCTGATGTGCCCCCAACAGTTTGTGCACAATATCGCACCCTCACGCTTTGAAAAGTTCAAAAGCTGGCAGCCCTGCAGTGGTAGAGTCGCGTTGCTGATGTCCAGTCCTGGGTGAGATGTCCAAATATCAGGACTGTCGAAAGTGATATGTAGTTTAGTTTTGTTAAATCTACCAGCCTGGGAGAGACATTAATGCTGAAGTATGTAATATTCCCTAACTCCAGTTTTAAGGAAACTGAGAAAAAAACTTAATTGGGAGAACTGTAAATTTTAACCAGTTTATCGACTAACTTAAAACACTTGAAAAAGAGTTTATCAATTCAATTGCTTGGGAGAGAGAGGATTAGGAATGCTGGAGGAAAAATAGCACATCATCTTCATAAAGACTGATGTTATGTCCTATGTTCTTACACTTTGGTTTTCTAAAACAGTAAATGTTAAACTTGCATCATGTTTTTGTAATCACTCTCATTATTTTCTCATTTGAACTTATTGGCCATTCCCATATTTTTTTATATTTTGATATATGTATTTTCTTACTGGTGTTTTATCTCATTATTGGTCATCTTTGCATTTTCCTCCCTCTTATTGCCCTAGTTAGAATTTATTTGTATTTTCTGAAATAGAAATTTATAAAGAGGTGAAACTATCTCTGCCATGTCCTGCTGAAGGTGTTTTTTGGGAGCAGATAATATTGCAGCATTATGGAGACACCATTACAGTACATCTGTATAAAAGTTAAAGTTCCATAGTCATCACACAGATGAGTGTCAAGCAGGGTATGACCAGATCAGAATTGAGCCCCATTCTCCTAGTCTCAGGTCAGCCACTCATGTCACTAGGTCACTGAGAAAGTGGTGTACCTTTTAGTAGCAACACAGCAAGTATACAGTCATTGACTAATGAGCTGATAACAAAGCCTGCATGTGGTTTGGATCATGTTGTTGCAGAACATTAAAAAATACGGCTAGCCTTTCTTGGTGCTGTATTTCACTGTTTGTGTGGTCCATACCATAGTTACAGTTATTAGGGACAACGCTGGAAAATGAGCTGTCAAGAAATGTACTGGCTGATACTACCCACTATTTTAAAGAAGGTCCTAGAAAGAAGAATCATGCTTAATAGTGTGTATATATTCTGGATAATTAGTTTGGCTTCAAGCCAAAGCATGGTACTGACGTAAGCATAACAAAATGGCCAATTGTTGTAGGACCAGGATTTATTCTTAAAAGATGCAGGTAAGGGAGCAGTATTTCTGCATTCTTTGTTGTTGGACAAGGTGAAGTTAATTTATATATTGCATCTGTCCATGAAGCTAAAAGCCTGTAAAACTAGTAAACCATCTTATTCATGCAGATGACCTGGTGGTCTTAAACCCAGGTAGAGCTAGATTATGCACTGAATATGGTGTGCACTATATCATAGTGCTGTTACAAGTGCTATCTTGGACCAGGAAAAAATGCTAAAAATTTCAGTGCTTAAACTGTCAAACATTGGTCCTAATATTTATAAGTGATTACTGATCAAATGAATGAGGATCACACACACACGTTATTGGTATGCAAGTTTGGTTTCTATTGCTTACTGCTCCATGCTGCCTGGCTGTAGTCATCTTACAAACAATGCAACGTGCAAAGTTTCATATTGCTTGCAATCATTCAATGAGAATCATGTTTAATATACCCAGGTGGGGTAAAGACAGTCAGATGATTGTAACTGCAGGTGTTTGCACTGTTGAATCACTTTTCAGAGTTTAGTTTTATAGAACGTTTGGTAGGCTATGCAAACAGTACACTTTCAGCTATCACTGACCCTACTGTGAACTGTTCCCATTATTCAAGTCTGCAGATGCACTATTTGAGGTGTAAGTCGATTCCTTTTAGTTAAGCTGTGTGTGAGATTATAATTGCATTAATTGTAGATTATATTTGTAATGTGTTCTAACGCGTCCGTCACTGTGGTCCATCTTCAGACGCATTTAACCAAAGATATTTGCTCACTGCCTTTACTGTATTTGTTTTCATCCTGGAGATCAGACCAATCACATCACAGAGCAGGCGGAGACTCACGCGCCGTCACGATGGACACGCCTCTATGTTCAAGGAACACCGTTTCATACATACACTGTTGTTAGCGACGTACAGGCATTTTCAATTCAATTGGGGAATACTTCTCAAAACTTCACTTTTCGTCTCCTACCAGGTGGTAGGATATCTGGCGGGTTGTTAGTCCGGATCCGTCAAACTAGATTGTCAAGTTGTAGCTGGTGGCAGCCGCTCGTGGTAAGTTAAAACTAATGTTAGCTGGTTAGCCGAGAGATCCCTAATGGGGGTTGGTTGTTGTGCTAATGTAGCAAGCCCCTACTTAACCTTGCCGAGCTGACAAAAATAGTTTGCAAATATTAGTTGATGTTTAGCTGCAGATAAAATGTTTTGGTTAATTTTTTATTTTTTTGTCTTTCAGTGAAATTAAGATTTTAGTAGTGGCTACATAAGCTAGCAGCGTCGAGAAGTTGGCAATGCTTGTTGCTAGTGCAGCTAGTAGCGGTTAGCTGACAAGCTACTAACCAGCAGGCTAACCTGACAGTGTAATTTACTGTATTTTTTTTCTTGCTCAGTTCTGGTTTGATAAGAGACTGTTGATGATGTGAGAGAAGCAGCTTGATATCAAGAATTATTTGACCAAACTCGTCATATTTAGACGTTTATGCAATGTTTAGCACTCGCTCAGCTCCGGTCGCGATAGCGCTTTCCTGAGCTACTTATGGCCAAAATTAAAAACCGAACATGAAACTTATTTAACTGCCATGTACAGGTAGCAACATGTAATGATCAAGAAGGTCAAATGCGGTATCGCCTCGGCAGCTTGAGGAAGCATGGCTGTTTTCGATGTCGTCTAGCCATCATAAGGGGTAATGTCATTTAAGCCCAATTGATGTTTTAGTTGGCGGAGTCCCGTTTATCACGGACTCTTTCTGTTCGACAATAACAACCAAATCCTAGCCGATTCTGTCTGCCAGATCACTTTAAAAGAGCAAACATTTTACAACGTGCTGGCCAGATAACTTAACGCTAGGACGAAAGTCAACGTCAGCCATGAAGACGGAGCGACGAACGCGGTCAGCTCGTCGAAAACGGATAGCTCGAGGTTTAGCGCGGAGGGGGAGGGGAGGAGGTAGGGCTACAGCGAGCGGAACAGACAGCGCCTACGTGCCAGCAAAAATGTACAATGGCAGATAAATGTTCGGGTTTTTTGTTGCCTCACATCACTACTTTTACAGCCCTTCACTTACTGGACTATTAGCTTCTTGTTTCGACAAATAAAAATCGAAGCTAAACGTGCGAGAGACACCATATCGGCGACCGGAGGACGTGCACTCAGCCGCTGTCTTTACCGAAAACGGTGGTGTAGAGCGGGGAGGCACAAAGACTCCCCTCCTTTCTCGAATCCTATGACGTTCTCCTAGGGACCGTCGACAAATTACTTTTCTCAGTAGATGTGAATGGACATTGCAGCACAATATATGATGGATACGAAGCAGATACGTTTATTTTAAGCGTTCAGAATCAAATAAATATACATTATAAGAAGTAATGTACATTTGAGGAAGCATTTGAATCTGCATAGACTGAATTGGTGCCAAAATACAGGATAACACAATGAAGAAAACAGAAACTTTGCATTTCAACCACTACTTGCTCCAAAACAAAATCAAAACAATCCAACGCAAAATAGTCCGGAAGAATGCACACACAGGTGATTGTGATGATGATCGTAACTCAGATTGAGTTGTTTATGTCGTAACTGGGACACATGTTTAATGCTCATTGAAAGTTGACCCCTAACTTGCAACTATTGTGGTTAGAAAGGATGCTGAGACTTTGAACTTGACCTACTTTGTTTGCATGCATAAATGGATACCTTCTTTATATTTATTGATGACTGATTTCAGAAGTGAATGTTCATAATGACATGTCAGTAAAGCTGCAGTATTTGATCACATATACATAATTGTACTTGTGATGAACAAGTTAGACTTTACTTTCCACAAAAAATAAAAAACTCCTGAATAATACTTATGTTAGACATTGTGCATATTTTCACAGCTTGTTTTTCTTTTTTCTTCTCCTTAGCCCTTTTGAGTATGTGTATACAATGAAGAGGCGTGCAGAAGACCAAGAGCCAATATTTGCTCCTCAGCAACAGCAGCCACGCCGCCCCCCAGTCCAAGGTGTTGCAGAAAGTTTCCAGCACCGGGCCCTTGCTCTTGCTCCAAATGTAATAGAGAAACCTGCAGAGAACATGCAGCCCTCAACCGGCATCCAGTATTCTCTCCCACAGGGCTACCAGGTATGTTTTGAAACAGATGTCACATTGAGTTTTTATCAACTACAATACCAAGTACTATATTACTTTTAAAATCATATTACATCCTTGGGAGAGAAAAAAAATAAACAACACCTAATACAAAAAACACACTTAAAGCTTTTTTAATCTGAGGAGTTTGCAAGAGTGTTTTTGTATTTAAAATGTATATGTGGATGTGACTGGGCTTCTTTGATTCTAAAGTGGTTTTGTCTTTATTCCTGAAAGGTGCCTACAATGCCTCAAAGCACAAGTGGACATGGACACAATAGTACTGCGCCTCATATTACTCCTCATGCACACAGTCTAGCAGTTCAGCCACAGGTTCCTGCAGTGGTTCAAGGCCATGTCCATCCACCTGCACCCATAACTTCAGCCCAGGGGCAGCAGCAACAGCAGTTTCAGAGACTCAAGGTATGAATGAATTATCAATTAGTCTAAAGTCCTTACATCCTTCAGTTTTATACCACATTGTAGTTTATGTGAGTTATTTTGCTTTCAGTAGATCCTATACATACATATATATATATACATATATATATATACATATATATACATATATATATATATATATATATATATATATATATATATATATATATATATATATTAGTAGTATTGTTGTTGTTATTTATTTATTTTGCTTTGCAGGTGGAAGATGCCTTGTCCTATCTAGATCAAGTTAAACTGCAGTTTGGGAATCAGCCACAAGTTTATAATGATTTCCTTGATATTATGAAAGAGTTTAAATCACAAAGGTAAGTTTTAGCTGTACTCCAGTTCATTTAACATTCAGAGAAAATGGTTTATTATTTTCATGTGTCCAAATGAAACTGTGCTTGTGAAGCTCTAAACATGAGCATCCTTCCTTTTGTTTCTCCAGCATAGACACTCCTGGTGTCATAAATCGTGTGTCCCAGCTCTTTAAGGGCCACCCCGACCTTATTATGGGTTTTAATACTTTCTTGCCACCCGGATATAAAATTGAGGTTCAGACCAACGATCTAGTCAATGTAACCACGCCCGGTCAGATCCACTACATCACCCCTCAAGGTATTTCTGTACAAAACATTCCTGCAAGTGGGGCACCCAGCCAACTCCCAACCCACCACCAGCATCAGACTCTGCCACAGACTGGACCACACACCACTACTACCACCACTACGACTGCTACTCCACCACTAGCCACTCAGCCTGTGTTAAACAAAACCAGCAAGGTAGAATGTATTTACCAACTGGTTACAGGTATTATTTTAGGAGATCCTAACTTCTTTGTGTTTTTTTTTTTTTTGGGGTATTCTCAACAGCCTGTTCAGTCTCCAGCCCATACACCCACCAGCCAGCCCAATCCATCCATCCCGGCGTATGCCTCTCCACGTTCACCTTCAGTTCAGCCCAACACTCCTGTCAGCAGCACGCCATCCAGTGGACCGCCCCCACAGAACAACCAGCCTGTGGAGTTTAACCACGCTATCAACTACGTCAACAAGATCAAGAACCGCTTTCAGGGCCAGCCTGACATTTACAAAGCCTTCCTTGAGATCTTGCACACATACCAGGTAGGAACATTCTCAGATCAAAACGTATGGGAGCTGATAACCAAAACTCACTAATCTCTTTCGATGTGTAATGAATAATTCAGAAGGAGCAGCGGAATGCTAAGGAGGCTGGTGGCAATTACACCCCAGCTCTGACTGAGCAGGAGGTCTACACTCAAGTAGCGAGACTCTTCAAGAACCAGGAGGACTTGCTCTCCGAGTTTGGACAGTTCCTGCCTGATGCTAACAGCTCCGTGGTGAGTCTGTCTGAATGCACTCAGAAAGGAGTCTAATCGAGCTGAAATGTTATAAACTCACCATGGATGCTGTACTTGTTCAGTACATCTGTGTGTGTGTGTACACAGATCTAACACTAGGTGGAGCGAGCAGGCATGTTTTAGTTTATAGCTGATCAACACTAGATGTAACTGTTGGTCAGATTCAAATAATTTCTTCTTTAAGTTGTTGTGAATGTAAAATGAAACCTTTGGTGTTTTTGCTGTTTTTAGTAGCTCTAAAAAGAGAAATCTAAGTATATTTTGCTTTGTAAACTACATAGATGTTAAGAATTTTTTAGACAACCGTGCAGCCACTGTCACTTGGGCACAACATTCATGTTTATATATGTTAAAGTCATTCTTTATGCATTCAGAGTTTTTCATTCTTTCAGGTGTAAAATTAAAAAAAGTCTTTGATGTGTTCACAAATGTTTTGATTTCACCCTTTCTGTCCCATTCTTTTATCTGATTGGGATGTTTTGCTTCATTTCAAGCTGTTGGGCAAGACTACACCCGACAGAGCAGAGTCGGTTCGTAATGATCATGGTCCCACAGTAAAGAGACCTCCGCTGAACAAACAGAGACTGAGTCAGAATGGCCTGCCCATTAGAAGACCTTCTGGAGTGGCCACCACTCCACCTGCCAAGGTACACATCCACGTCACAGCTTTCTATTAACTTTATTAATCGGGCTTTTTGTGAATGGAAGTAGACTATAAGTTCAACTTTCATTTGAAAATGGCAACAGGGTTGTTGAACTCTACCACAACTTGATTGTTTTAAACTTTTAAAAATTATTATTAAACTAATCAGAAACTACTACCTTGCAGAAAAAATCCCTAATGATGGGGAAGGGCCATGGCATGACTGAATTCAGTAAACTCAGTACAAGCACCGAAACAATGTTCTTTGAAAAGGTTGGTATATATGACATTACGATTATTAAAAATTTTGCAAAAACAATATAAAGTGAGTTTTATTAATCGTGTTAATTGTGAAATCATCTCAAGGCAAAATGAAATATCTGTATTATGTTTAAACGCAGGTGAGGAAGGCTCTACGGAGCTCAGAGGCATATGACAACTTCCTACGCTGTTTGCACATCTTCAACCAGGAAGTGATTTCTCGCACTGAGCTGGTCCAGTTGGTCATCCCTTTTCTGGGGTATGTCTGTGGAAGTTTGACCGGTCACAGGAGCAGAAAATGCTGAGTCATTTTTTACACCGTAGCCGAACTTTGTTTTGATTTGTAAGATTTGCCTACCATCAGATCATTTGGTAAACTGAGGAAGACATAACTTTGTAATTGCTGGCTAAAGTAAATTACTCAAGTTCACCTCTGATCATTTTTATTGTGGTTTGAATGGCAGGAAATTCCCAGAACTTTTTACGTGGTTCAAAAACTTCTTGGGCTACCGGGAGTCGAGTCTTGGAGAGTCGAGTCATGCAGAAATTTTACCTAAGGAGCGCTCTACAGAGGGCATTGCCATGGAGATCGACTATGCTTCCTGTAAGAGGCTTGGGTCGAGCTACAGAGCGCTACCAAAGAGTTACCAGCAACCCAAGTGCACAGGAAGAACCCCGCTGTGCAGAGAGGTTAGTGTTAGAGATTCTGTGGTACATTAATCAATAATTTTATTACAGTATTTTAATTAGACTTGAGTTTATACTACCAAATAAAACTGAATGGAAAATGAAAAAGAAATGTGAAATTAGAGACGAGGTTGTCAGAGGTTAAACCTTCCTTCACTTCTTTTTGTGACATGAAAATAAAATACTTAATGGAGAGTTAAATGTAATTGTTGCAGGTACTGAACGACACTTGGGTGTCGTTTCCTTCTTGGTCTGAAGATTCCACGTTTGTGAGCTCCAAGAAGACTCAATATGAAGAGCACATTTACAGGTGTGAGGACGAGCGATTTGAGGTAAGGAAGTCTTGAACACAAACACGACACATTTTGCTCTGTGTTGCTTTTTGTTCAGATGTTAAAGTATTTCATTAAAGATGCAGTATGTAAGAATATAGTGAGAATTTTACAGTGAGAAAATTCCAAAAGAGTATAATGTTTCAGTCATTTTGGAAGGAAGGTTTTACTGAAACATGTTTCATATCCAGCAGGCTGCAGGGATTCAGTTTTTCTCCTTTCAAAACAAAGGAAGGAGGGACGTAACTACTGTTTACCCTGTGAGGGGTTGCCGTGTCTCATGCGAGCTAATACTGCAGCACCAACAACTGTAATTTGATGACGTCCGGGGTTATTTAAAGTGGTTGCAGTGACCAAATTTTACCACAGGATGTCATTTTTCCTTCATTCCTACATAATGCACCTTTAAAGAGGAAGACTCCTACCAGAGTCTTACGCAGCCCACTCCTCCTGTCAGGGTACCTCTGGCCAATAGTGATGGCTGATTCAAATTCAGTGTGGTGCAGAGGGTTACCTTATGGTGGAGCAATGACATTTTAAATTTTAAATGAGATGTACTAAAATGCCAAAATAATGACTTCACATGTCTACAGCACTATTAGACACATTTATATTAAGTTTGTCAGCAAAAAGGTTTATGTAGGGGTGACTTTCTCTTTAATTCTGCTTGATTAGCTAACCGAGAGCATTCTGGCATTCGAAACCAGGTTTATGTTAACTCACTGATGACTGATCTCATCATTGCCGTACCTGCTGTAGCTGGATATCGTGCTGGAAAACAACCTTGCCACCATACGAGCCCTGGAGACGGTGCAGAGGAGGCTTTCTCGCATGTCGGCAGAGGAGCAGTTACGCTTCAGGTTGGACAACACCATGGGTGGCTCCTCGGAGGTCATTCACCGCAAAGCGATTCAGAGGATATATGGAGACAAAGCTAACGACATAATTGATGGGCTCAAGAGAAACCCCGCTGTGTCTGTACCCCTGGTGCTGAAAAGGTAAGGGCTGGGCCTAACTCTCCAACACCTGGTCAGTTTAGGAGTGGTTTCTGATGACTCGGCGATGTTCATGAGTGTAACATGATGTTTTATCACCGTTTCAGATTAAAAATGAAGGAGGAGGAGTGGAAAGAAGCCCAAAGAGGCTTCAACAAAATCTGGCGGGAGCAGAATGAAAAGTATTATCTGAAATCACTTGACCATCAGGGCATAAACTTCAAGCAGAATGACACCAAAGTGCTGCGCTCCAAGACTTTGCTCAACGAAATCGAGATGTTATACGAAGATGTGAGGCAACAATTTAACTTCAGAATGTTTAGCCCTAACTTCAGATCATCGTGGTGCTTACATTTCTTTATTCTATGCTATGAAGATGTCTGATTTAAGGTCTCTCTTGTGTGTGTCCATCCTGCAGCGACAGGAACAAGCCTCAGAGGAAACTGCCACTCCTCCGCCCAGTGGCCCACACATGACCCTGACGTATGACGACAGCCAGATCCTGGAGGATGCTGCTGCCCTCATCATCCACCACGTCAAACGACAAGTGGGAATCCAGAAAGAAGACAAGTTCAAGATCAAACAGATAATCCACCACTTTGTCCCTGACCTTCTGTTTGCACGACGCGGGGAGCTCTCTGATTTGGAGGAGGAGGAGGAAGAAGAGGAAGAGGACATGGAAACAAATCAGGACAGCCCCAAGAAGCCCAACGGTCTACCCGGCCCCTCAAAGTCTAAGCTCTTGTTCAGTAACACTGCTGCTCAGAAGCTGCGAGGCACAGACGATGCCTATAACTTGTTCCTTGTGAACAACTACTGGTATGTCTTCTTTCGTCTTTATCACATCCTCTGTTCCCGTTTGCTGCGGATTTACGGACAAGCTGAGAAGCAGATCGAGCAGGAAAGCCGGGAGCGAGAGTGGGAAAAGGAAGTGTTGGGGCTGAAAAGGGACAAAAATGATAATCCGGCAGTCCAGTTAAAGATGAAAGAGCCAAGTAAGTAGTAACACGAAAGTTTTGTTGATTTGTGAGTTTGAATGTGCTCTTAAAAGCCACTGAATAAGAGATGCTTGCTCTCTGTCTGCAGTGGATGTGGATGTAGAGGACTATTACTCTGTGTTTCTGGAAATGGTGCGAAATCTTTTGGATGGGAACATGGAGCCGGCTCAGTATGAGGACTCCCTGAGAGAGATGTTCACCATCCATGCCTACGTCGCCTTCACCATGGACAAACTGATCCAGAGCATTGTCCGACAGGTCAGTTCAAGTCCAGACAAGTAATCAGCTGTTTAAAAGGATGCATCTCTAAATGTGGTTTTAATGCTGCTGTTGCTAAGCAGCATATCTGAGTAACTCTTGAAGGAGTGCTGTTGTCACTTGTTAAAATAAATTCATTTACAGCTCCAACATCTCGTTACTGATGACATATGCGTGCGTGTGACGGACATGTATCTGAGTGAGTGTGCCAATAAAGCAACAGGCGGCTTGGTGTCCACGCAGACGTCTAGAGCTGCTGCAGAGGGAGCCTACCAACGCAAAGCAGAGCATCTCATGACTGATGAGAATTGCTTCAAGGTACCAAAACAGGAGAAATAACTAATATACTTCCTACATTAATCACTTTTTTATATGCACTGTCCTCTAATCGCTTTTGTTTTGCACAGTTGATGTTTGTGAAGAACCGTGGATCAGTCAGCCTGGCACTAGAGCTGCTAGATACAGAGGAGGAGAACTCGGACGAGCCCGCTGACGCAGAAGTAAGAATCCTCCCAAGTCCTGTTTTATTTTCTTATCTTATCAAGTTTACCTGCTAACAGGTTTATGTTTCATCCATCTAAAACTGATGTGCTTTAACAACAAGTGGGTCAGCGTTTCAGTCACCAGCTGTTTTTAATCATTAAGCTGAACTACAATTAGACTTCATTAAAGAGTAAGTTCACTTACAAACCACTTTTTACTTGTTATTATTGAAATATGATCACGCAGTCTGAGTTTCACATGATGGCTGAACATGAAAATAGTCTCCTACTCTTGTTTCCTGCATTAGCGGCCGATAGAAGATTAGAAAGGCCAGTTAGATCTACATCACACTGGAAATGAGCATTCATGGATTTACTCATCTTGGTTTGCGATGGGAGAGGCTGTTGTTGATTAATTTCTCACGCCCAAAACGCAACGCCGGTGGAAAGGAACACATCCACTATGACGGGGGGCCAATTGTTAAGTACGTTTTGCAAAGCGTCCTGTGGAAAGTAGGGGTAAGCATCCAGGAGAGAGCAGAGCATGTCTTGATAAGCAGAAGCTAACCATTAGCTTTGGCAACTCCACAACATGGCAGAACTCCCTTGTGCTTGTTAGATTAGTGGAGATAAAACATCAGTGTTGCTTAGCGATTGGAGGCAGTGGAAGAGTAGCGCAGCTGTTAGCCAATCAGAAGCGAGATGTTTGAATATCATAAATACTGATGAGTAAGACTCCAAATCTTGCCGTCTTCTGCTCACCTCACCGGAGAACCAGAGTACTGAAAAAACAGCGGAACTTGGTCTTTATTTTTAATACTTGAGAATCTGAATTCAGTCTTTCTTGCTGCTCATAAAATGTTTAGTTTTAGACTAGAAACACCTGTAAAAGAATACGAATGCGAAACACATGAAGCGCTTGGAAGCTAAAAATGTTTTAATGGAGCTGCATGCAAAATCTCACTGGTTTCACACTTTGTTTTTGTGTTGTGAGCTGTTTGGGGTGTAGATGTATACAACACATGTTTTTTTTTTTGTGTTTTCTGCTCTCTCCTCTACAGAAGTGGTCAGACTATGTTAGCAGGTACCTCACCTCAGATTCTGCATCTCCAGAGCTGCGTGAGCATTTGGCCCAGAAGCCAGTTTTCCTCCCCAGGTGAGGCTCCAGCCACGTCTCCCCTTTTATCTGCACTGTTTAAGCTGTTTTATGGGTCAAGGCAGCCCAGAGTCACTACCACACAAGTCAAACCAGCTGCCAAAAACAGAGGCACTTAATCACAAGTCTGACTTGTAAAGTGTGTTGCGACTGCACAAGTTCTCCGTGAGTTCACCATTTAAGAAGAAACCGGTGTACTAGATGGCTACAGAGACGCATTCCCACTGTCTGACCTTCCTCACGCTGACTACAGAGATCTTAGAGTCTCTGCATTTCTCTCATGGAGGATTGCTCTTTGGTCATCTTAAAAACGGAAGAAGCAGTAGATTATTTATTCAGTGATTTGGTTTTGTATGACATTTTTATTTATAGGAACGTTTATTTTAAGTGGTTTAAGCTAATTGTGAGTTTCTAATTTTCACTTTTATTCTCTGCTGAAAAGAATCATGGGTTTGAATATGAAACTTGTAAAACAGTTAATTGATGTAAGACATGTTCTAGCGCCTTTCACCTGAGCTGAAGGGAATCTGAGAATGTTAGCGAGGACAGGCCCGGCTCTTTTGTTTGTGACTGTATTCAGATCAAAGTCCTGTGTGTGACTTTATAAATGTTTGCATTTTAAATGTCCTGTTCACATCTTTTATTCGTTGCTTGTAACAATCTTCAGTGGAAACTTTTGTTAATGATGAGATTTTTTTGTACGCTGCTTTGACAGAATATTGCTTAAAGTTTTTTTAATATTTTAGTTTGCCACACTTGTACAGAGCAGTAGGTTTGTGAATAAAACAACTGTTTAAATTGTATGATTTTAGGTTGTTGTGTTTCTTTCCTGACATCGGTGTACATGAAACCTGCTCGCCGTGTTCTTTGGTGCTTTTGCACGTTTTGTTTCTGTTAAGAAGGCTCCCCATTGTCATAACCATTTCAGAGATGTTTTAAAACTCATAAAGGTTCTCATGGTTTTGTTTTAATCAACCAGCCGCATAAACGCGGCAAGCACAATAACATCTTTCTATTCCCTTTTCATCCGATCTATGAGAGATCAGCAGCACAACAGGTCAAAAAATGGCTGCTCATAAAGTGTCCTGCAGTTTCTTTTCTGGTTGTGTTGGGTTTTCATCCTCATGATCATAACATTGTGTTCATCGTTGGTGAAAGTTTGTACACAAATATTATCAACACATTCTCAATTGGTATCTGGTCAGGCAGCCATTTTCTAGTGTTTGTCTTCAACAGTTTTGATCTAAAATTGGCCTCACTGTCATGTCTTTAAAGTGGAGCCCTGAATGCAAAACAAAAAACAAAAAAAAGCTTCATGGCTTCAGTCCCCGCTCACCTGTACTCTGTGGTAAGTACACATTTAAAACTTTGATTTAGGTGGGGGTGAATAATTGCATTTGCATTAGCTGCACAAAATTGGGACCAATCAAGATTATTTTTTTATCGAGCTCATTTAAATCTGAACAATGCAACTGTTTATTAAGGTGCATTGTACAGAGTTATTACGACTGGTGCCTCTGCTGCTCTTATAGATCTACATTTCCCATAAATGATTCGACTCCCTAAAAAATTTTGAAGCTGTTACTTGGTGAACTGGAATGCATGGGTTTGGAAATAAAAGGTTTCAGGGGTTGATTATTAAATTTAATGGTTTGTTTCAAGTTTGACTGTTATTTGTATCACGTCTGAGGCTTTAAAGGGATTCTTTTGAAGTTACACGCAGTTCTGTTGAGTCGGAAATCTAAACTATCCCTTTAAAGCTGCACAGTGCATTATGTCCGATTCATATGATGTAAAATTAAATAATTTGACCTGTGGTTGTGTTAACTTTGGATGTGTGTTTGTTTGCAGTCGCGAGTTGGTGATTTTCATGTTATGGTTATTTTTGTTTTGACCTCAAGGAATCTGAGACGGATAAGGAAGTGCCAGAGAGGATGGGAGCAGCTACAGCAGGAGAGACTCGCCAAAGGCTCCTCAGACAAGTCGCAGGACAGCAGCAGTGAGCTGAAGATGGAGTGCATGTTCAAACTGAACTCCTACAAAATGGTTTATGTCTGCAAGTCCGAGGACTACATGTACAGGCACACCGCGCTCTCACGGGCTCATCAGGTGAGTATCCTGTGCATCAACAGTGTTACAGTGGGGCAAAAAAGTATTTAGTCAGCCACCGATTGTGCAAGTTCTCCCACTTAAAATGATGACAGAGGTCAGTAATTTTCATCATAGGTACACTTCAACTGTGAGAGACAGAATGTGAAAAAAAATCCATGAATTCACATGGCAGGATTTTTAAAGAATTTATTTGTAAATCAGAGTGGAAAATAAGTATTTGGTCACTTCAAACAAGGAAAATCTCTGGCTCTCACAGACCTGTAACGTCTTCTTTAAGAAGCTTTTCTGTCCTCCACTCGTTACCTGTATTAATGGCACCTGTTTGAACTCATTATCTGTATAAAAGGCACCTGTCCACAGCCTCAAACAGTCAGACTCCAAACTCCACTATGGCCAAGACCAAAGAGCTTTTGAAGGACACAGGAAAAGAATTGTAGACCTGCACCAGACTGGGAAGAGTGAATCTACAATAGGCAAGCAGCTTGGTGTGAAAAAATCAACTGTGGGAGCAATTATCAGAAAATGGAAGACATACAAGACCACTGATAATCTCCCTCGATCTGGGGCTCCACGCAAGATCTCATCCCGTAGGGTCAAAATGATCAAGAGAACAGTGAGCAAGAATCCCAGAACCACACGGGGGGGCTGGTGAATGACCTGCAGAGAGCTGGGACCAAAGTAACAAAGGTCACCATCAGTAACACACTACAACGGCAGAGAATCAAATCCTGCAGTGCCAGACGTGTTCCGCTGCTGAAGCCAGTGCATGTCCAGGCCCGTCTGAAGTTTGCCAGAGAGCACATGGATGATACAGCAGAGGATTGGGAGAATGTCATGTGGTCAGATGAAACCAAAGTAGAACTTTTTGGTATAAACTCAACTCGTCGTGTTTGGAGGAAGAAGAATACTGAGTTGCATCCCAAGAACACCATACCTACTGTGAAGCATGGGGGTGGGAACATCATGCTTTGGGGCTGTTTTTCTGCTAAGGGGACAGGACGACTGATCCGTGTTAAGGACAGAATAAATGGGGCCATGTATCGTGAGATTCTGAGCCAAAACCTCCTTCCATCAGTGAGAGCTTTGAAGATGAAACGTGGCTGGGTCTTCCAACACAGCAATGATCCCAAACACACCGCCCGGGCAACAAAGGAGTGGCTCCATAAGAAGCATTCGAAAGTCCTGGAGTGGCCTAGCCAGTCTCCAGACCTCAACCCCCATAGAACATCTGTGGAGGGAGTTGAAAGTCCGTGTTGCTCGGCGACAGCCCCAAAACATCACTGCTCTCGAGAAGATCTGCATGGAGGAATGGGCCAAAATACCAGCTACTGTGTGTGCAAACCTGGTAAAGACCTATAGTAATCGTTTGACCTCTGTTATTGCCAACAAAGGTTATGTTACAAAGTATTGAGTTGAATTTTTGTTATTGACCAAATACTTATTTTCCACCCTGATTTACAAATAAATTCTTTAAAAATCCTGCCATGTGAATTCATGGATTTTTTTTCACATTCTGTCTCTCACAGTTGAAGTGTACCTATGATGAAAATTACTGACCTCTGTCATCATTTTAAGTGGGAGAACTTGCACAATCTGTGGCTGACTAAATACTTTTTTGCCCCACTGTTTTACTGGGAAAAGAAGCCAAATGTGTGTAAATCAGGAAAAGAAATCACAATAAATTCTATATCTTTTCTTTACCTTAAATGATAAAGTACAGTATTGGGTTTTGAGGTCAAAATTTAAATGTTTCTGATGTTCTTGAAGGAAGCTACAAAGAAGACACCTGCTCTGTGTGGATTTTTTATTACATGACTAAAGGAGATATATTAGGACTTTTTATAAGTTTCAGTAGTTCGAAGGTTCGTGCAAAACATGTTCAGGAACTTTTAAAAGCACAAAATCCTTCACATAAAGCAATCTCAGCAGTTTTGTTTTCAAGATTTTCAGTACCTTCCAGAATGAGCCGTTTTAGGGCTCTCACTTAAGAAAAACAAGCTGTTGCTGGCCACATCCAGTCACCTCTTGAAAGGGCTGGATGTTAAGCATGCCATTAACAAGACATTTTTGCTTTGGACTTCTTTGTCTGGGGAGTGTTGCAAAGCAATTTGCCACCAGCGCCTTTCAGGGGAAATCCTGCCGCAATAGGAAGCCTAAGTCGCCTCCCTTTCCGGTCGGCTCACGAGTCCCCGGAAGAACGAAAAAATGAATGCAAGTCAACGGGGCTAAAAGAGCTATTTTCTAATCTGCTTTGCCTTACGCCATGGATCACACATATGTTGTACTACAATTTGAATGAAAACTAATGATGTGCATTTCGACCACGCCAGTCACGTATTTTGAGATTTATCAGTTTGTAAAAATTTGTAATTAGCATGACTACAAACCAGACATTGGCACATCACATATATGACATCACCACAGAATCTCCTCTCCCTGGTCCGGAAGTAGATGGACGTGACTTAGGCTCCTATAGCAGTCACATTTCCAGTCCATGATGGTGTATTTACTATTGTGTTTATTTATTTCAGAGACTTTTCAACACAGACAAATTTGTCCCCCGTCCTCCTCCACCTCTCCATACAGTCACCACCTCCAAGCCCATGTTTTCTGCATTTTCCTTCCACGAATGAAGTTTGCTGCGTGTTTTTGTACTCCTTCAATCACAAGTGAATAAACATTCACATCGTCTGACTTTTTCCATGAGACGTTCTCAGAACTGCTCCGTATCTGCCGCTAGACATCTTCGCCACTCTTTTATTTAATTAAAGGAAATGGCTTCATGAACAACCACAAATTAGCGGGTTCCATTGCTTTTTGACGAACAGTTAAGAAATTGACCACATCTCCGTCACCCTCTGTGATCCTACTGCAGTGCCCCTGCAGGTCTACGTGCTGACGGAGAAATAAAGATCAGGCTTTATGTTCACATTCCTGCTACATCTCACTTACCTGCTGAATTGACATGGAACAGGTCCAGCTCCTTCATCAGAAGAAGTTTGCTGTCCAATTCTGCTGTAAAGTCAGAGGTTCTCAAGGTACCGACCAGAACCGAGCTGCACCGACTGAAATCACTCTGCTGGGCTGACACGAGGCAAAAGCAGTCTGGGTCAAAGGGGTTCTCACAAACCAAAAGATATTTGCTGGTTGTTGATGGGACCGAGCCACCCTTAGCTCCACATCGCATCTCCATCCATTCATACTACACTCATCCAGAGTCAGGTTGCAGGTGCAGCAATAGTGAAAGCCTTAAGAACCAAATGACTCCTAACATTTTTAATTACAATTACATTTTCTGAAAGACAAAAGCTTCTCAAGTTACATTTCAGTGCTGTTCCGACTGTGCGAGCGGATCATTTCACTACCGTGTGTCATTCATGACACTGGAGGAGGGGCACATTTTTTGTTTCACTACCACTGACAGTCTGTGACTGGGGGGGGGGGGGGGGGGGGCTTATAAAGCACTGGGGGAAACCCTCCACCTCAATCACTTGCAGAAAGGGAGGAGAATGTTTCTGTTAGACGAGCAGCTCTGAGCCGTATCGGCTTATATCGTCTCATGAGTGGCCGAGACAGCTGGAGGTGCGGCCTTGTGAAACAGAACAGACAACATCACCCTGCACCTCTTAGCCATCAGCTGTGGCTGAATCTAAAACTATGTAGAGCAGAGTTTAACCCGAAGATGGAAAAATAATTAGTTTTAGACCGAATTGTTGAATACGATGCACTGACTACACTCTATTAGACACTCATTTAGGTGTTACTTGCTCTGTAATGATCTGCGGTCTTTCGTTGTGGTTTTTCAGTCCCACCAGCGAGTAAACACACGGCTGCACAGACGCTTTCACACCTGGCTGGACATCTGGGCCAAGAAACACGTGACAAGTGAAATGTCCGCCAACACTCAGAAGTGGCTGATGGGAGACGGACAAGAGGGACTTCTGTCCTGCACCACCACCTGCTGTCCCGAGGTCCTTCATTACCTCAACGTTAACAAGTACCGGGTGAAGTACAGGACACTGTAGTGCGCTTAGCAGAAACAAACTGCCAGAGATGAATTATTCAACCGCTCATTACTGGACTCTGTTGCCAAAATATGCTGGCTTGTCCACCTGGGTTTCAAAAAGGATGTACATTTTAAACTTTTCACACATGATCCAAAATTTGTTGCAAATTCTGCAGCAAACTCATAACTTAGGTTTTACACGTGTCGTTTCCTCTTTGAACCCTTCCCACCCTTCCTTAGTGAAGTAATAGGATTTTTATATGTAAATAAACGGGACAATTCAGGATTTATCCGTTCTGTTGTGCGTCTCAGCTCAAACACAAAACCCCGGTTTTACAAGACGAAAAGTGTTCTTTGTGAACACTTAAATCATTTTACAGAAGAAAAAAAAGATGGCGAGCTCCGATTTCCTCTCAAGGTAACACCTTTTGGTCACTTCTGTTCAAATGTTTGTGTGTTGGATCTTGAGCTTAACATGGCTTCCAGCTGTACACCTGTGAATGTTTTCTCTGTTGGTGGTGAAGGTGCAGTAATGCACAACACATCAGTATGTATGTATATTCAGCATTTCTGGCACCAGCTTGATAGATGCTTGGTATTACGACATTGCCAGATGGGTGTATCAAGCACAGTAATTTATATTTGCCCCAAAACTCTGTAAATATGTTTTTCTGCTTTGTGTCATAATGTGTAGCATACATTAACGCGTCAGGCTTCAGGCAGAAGACTTTTCTCAAGAAAAGTCGAACTAAACCATTTTTTACCAAAGGACGTTACTCAGATTTCTTTTTAATTTAAGGAAGAAAGCAAATTTTCAAAGTGATTAGATCTCTCTGTGCATTTCCACCCAAGGTTTTTCAGGCACTGTTAACACAGATGGTTTTAGGATGATTGAATGTAGCTGAGCAACAATTCTCCTCTCAAAAGTGCAGTATATTGTGTGGCTGCTCTTGGAGTACTCCTGTTTTAAGAGTACTTTGAGCGTTCTTGGATCTAAAGTTTGCAAAAGTCGAACCTGTACGACGGGTCCACAAGTTTATTTTTATGCGTCTGTGTTGGTGACAAACACTGGTTGGTAAACAGCTGATCTGCAGTTAAAGGCCTTTAAAAAAAAGCAATAATTTCCTTTTATTTAAGCTATTGGTTGGTTTTTCTTGCTGTACTACGATAGAGGATGCTGTTCTTCCACAATGGAGAAATTTAAACCCAATAATCTTTTTATTGCCTTTGTCTTTCTGCATTTTAGCCAAATTAAAATTAAACATTTTGGATATTTTAGTAAGAGGAAAGATTGAGATCCATCAAACTAAATGCTGGGATCTGATTTTAAAAGTAAACCTCAGAGAAAAATGATGCTGTGAGTTCAGCATACGAGTTCATTTCATAGGCAGGATGGAAGTAAACGAGCTTTCAAGGCCTAAAACTGCCAGACAAGACGTCCATTTTCCTGAAGGCAGCAGTGGGTAACAACCTGCTGCAGACAATCTCTAAATAGTTGAATACCTGGGTTTTTATTTTTATATTTACTGCATTTGTGATAGAAAAACACAAGTCCTGGTGGAGCTGATTGTACATACAGACATCGTTTGTACCTCATTTATTGTGTCACTTCTCTTGACTTTTATGATGTTGTACATGAGTGTTAGTATGGTGTTAAACATTAAACAACCCTTTGAGTAGACAAAAACTCTTTAGACCAGTTCTTTCTGAAGCACACACATTTTTATTCGCTTTGTGACCAGTAAGCAGCAGCAGTTAATGTGTGTGTGTTAAAAACTGCTTCATTTTTGTGATAGAGAAAGGAAAATTAACAACAGAAAAGTGTTGCATAGAGATGCGACACTGTGTGTGTAATGAAGTTTCCCCATGTCGATGGTCTGTTGGTGTGTAGAAGTTTATGCTCGTACATAGATCCGTGTGCAGATCACATCATCCGCTCCAAACAGCTGTAACGAAATGCGAGAGTCAAGAAAATTAAACAGCAGCATCTTGATTGACTATTTTTGTGCGACATATTTGGGTAGATAAGACCTCCTGTGGTAGAGAGCTGGAAGAATAACACGGTAAATTCAAGCAAAACGTTTTATCTGCTTCACATAAGTGGTTCTAGACGTCCATCCATGAAGCTTCAAACTTTAAAACAAGTTTGCACACCCACAAACGTCCCAAAAGACCGAGCGGTCAAACAGTACTGCCTCACCTTCCAAAAACAGTTGTTACTTTATCCCTCACAGACCTCTGTCTAAATGAGATTTGTCTGGGGTTTTCTGTGAAATGTGTGTTTGACATTTCTGTGTGTGATCCAGAACATCACTGACCCAACTGGGCGAGCACATTTCCATGTTGGATAAATCCATGATGACTCCCTTTGGGCCTCGGACCTACATTTAGTCTGAACTTTAGTGGTTGTGTCCAAAATGAATAAATCAGTAGTAAGGGATTATGCATTATTCTCGTACTTTTGTGCTTAAAACCACAGGTAGTTTTATGTTTTAAACAATGGCGAAATTGAATTGCCTCAGTGGCATCTAACATTTGTCAAATTTCTGTGATCTTTAAACATCTTTTGTACGTTCTCGCTGTGTTTGTCTTCTAATTCCGTGTTTGTTTGTTTTTTAAACACAGATAAAGTTTTTCTTTACCTTGCTGACGGTTTTGTTTGCGGCTGCAAACATCTTGCAGCCGTCTCTGTGTTTGCATCAACATGTTTGCAGCCGCAAACGAAACCGTCAGCAAGGTAAAGAAAAACCTTATCTGTGTTTAAAAAAGAACCAAACATGGAATTCAGTGATCTTGGCTTTAGATGTCCACTCCACACAACCTCAGACAGTTGGGCATGATTCATCTCAGATTAGTATTCCTGGTCTTGTGGGGGGTTTTGTAGACCAATTGTAACTCCATGAATAGTCCAGAGATTTATTAGAGTCTCTAGAGAAAAGGGTAGCTCTCCTTCTCATTAACTCTGCAGTAACAGACTGGATCCCAGAGTAATTGAGCTGCGAGGACTCCCATCTGGTGAGTGGTGTGATGCCGCAGGAGACGGTTACTGGAGGGAACAATAAGGACCATTAGCAGTTTTCATCAGTGTGATCAGTAAGGCCAGTTAGGAGCCAACTGGGAGTTAAATATCTCCAACAATGACTTAATCATAACCATCACCTGATTAAAGTCCAACCAGAGACGAGATGATGTGAAACACCTTTAATGAAATGTGGAGGACGTACTTGAGGTTCTTAGTGGTTCACCTTTTGTAAATAATCTGATTTTGTCCAGATGAGGAATGTAAAGGTGTTTTTATCACCACCGTGCAAATGCTGACCAAAATAATTCCAGACAACTGAAATTTTAAACATCTGTATAAAAAAAAGAGAGCGATGTTTTGGTTTCCCTGGAATCCGTCTCAAACCTTTCTCAATTAAATTTCTGCAAATCAGAAGAGCGAGAATGTTTAGAGGGGTTCGTTACCAACTTGCAAGTAAACCACAAACTCATTGAGACCTGGTTCTTTTTTAACACAGCAAATTTGTACCTTTAATTCCTGTTTTGCTCAGTAAAAAAAGAACCAGGTAATGCAGTTGGATGAAGCTCACAAAACGAACGTACAAAAGATGTTTAAATTGAGACCTAACTAAGACACTAGGGGGACTTTAGAAATTCACATTCTCCACACGTGATGATTTGTCACACAAGTGCTGCACAAAATAATTCCATGTGATATCCTCTGATCGTGTTTGCAATTCGATCAGAGATATAGGATTTTATTTGAGTGGCCATTTAAGCAGTTATTTTAGCCATTATCTGAGTTTTATACAACAGTCTTGTTAAATTAAAGGTGCAATATGTAAGAACGAAGAGAGAGCCATCCTGTGGTCAGATTTGGGTACTGCAGCCCATCTTCAAAACAAAAAAGTGACATTTTCTCTCCAGTTCAGACTTTCCTGGCTGTTACCAGTTATAGATCAGTGCCAGAAGATCCGTGATGATGAGTGCATTAATGAGTAGATAAATATATTTCACAGTAATATTGAATTGTTGGTAACTGGAAAAAGTAGCTTGATATTTTCAGAGCTGACTATTTCCCTCTAATTCATTGTTAGCATTGTTAGCCTCTAGCTTTCTTTACCTGATATTATGGTCAAACAAAATAAAGCAGTGGCTAATTCGGAGTTCAAGAAAAAAAACTTATGGGTCACTCCTGTTTATTGGTTTAGATTTTTTACAAATCAATGCTGCCTTTAGGCTAGGCAACCCCGCGGGCATACATGTTGTAAACAAATATTATGTCACCTCTTTTGCCATTTTGAAAAGGGAAAAACTGCCAACCCCAGCTGGCTGAGAGGGCAATCTGTTTCAATGTAACCTTCTTTCCAACATGATGGAGACATTAGACTGGCGTGTGATCATTTCACTGTAATATTGCACCTTTAATCCATTTAAGACAGTCTTTCTAACTCCAAACTAAAGTCACCCTGATGTCTTCAAATTAGAAAAGGCACCAAAAATGGACAACTTTTCATTTAGAAATAATCAACAAGCAGTAGTTTAATAATTACACAAACAGATTGTTCATAACATTTAAATATTACCAGCTGTTAAAGGATACTATTTGTCATTTTTTAAGTTTTGCAACATAACACATGTCACTTATTAAATATTTCAGAGCACATAGCGCTCAGATCATCCAAATCTAAACATCCAAAGAATTAAATCTGTCTGACCTTTGCCTCCTCACTGGTATTAAAAAATGTGTGATCTTCAGTGATCCATTCCCACAGGGCTATCCGATTTCAGTTTATCAGTCCAACACACACACACACACACACACACACACACACACACACACACACACACACACACACACACACACACACACACACACACACACACACACACACCAGATTTTGGTACGGTCAAAGCATTGTTTCATGTCTGAAAACCTGCATTCAGTCTAAATCACAACCCCTCCCTAATGTTCTCCTGATTGCCTCTCTGCAGAGGTGAGTCAGTCTGGGAAGAGATCTCCATCAAAGCCAAGCTGGACATAACCTCATCTCTCAGTCTCTCTCCATCTGGCCGGTAAACCAGAACCAGATGTTTACAGGTTTCTTGCATAGACTTTTTTTTTTTTTTTTTTTTGCAATCCAGGAACTGGAAGCAGAAGTGTTTCTGATGGATCCAAGACGATGGATTGCTATGTGGAATGCAACAACAAACGTGGCAGAGAAACTTTCAATCCATTAAATACTTGGTTCCTCTGTGGAGCCTCAGAAAATGTGTAGCCGTAAAGGTCTTTTGTTAAAGTCTGAAAAGAGATCCACGATACACAGCAAGGATGCTAAATAAATGGCATCGCCACCATTTAATTGGAAACACTACAAAACATAGTTCCAATTCTTTTAGTTTACTGTCATGGCTAGCTGACCTCTTTTCACACTGGAGTGGCCACTGCTACCTCCTCATAACCCCAGTGACCCTGGAGGTTTTCTACCTGAATTAATTTCTGTTAGTTTACAAATGGGTCTTTAATGAGGCCTTTTTCTTTTGGGAAACTCTGATCCAGTCTCGTTAGATTGCCTCCAAACTGCTCGTTTAACTTTTAACCTTTATACACAAACTAAAGCAAACACGTCCTGTTGATTAGACCAGATTTTACAGCAGAGCTGCACTCATCTATATATGATAGGAGGATTCAGTCTTTCTTTTACCAAAGACTCAAGTATAGTTTTCAAAATCTTGAGCTTTTCCTCTAAAAGTGGCTCTTCAGCAATAGCTTAAATCATCCAAGTGGAAAACAAACAGTGATTTCCAAATCTGACACTTTGTGAAGCTTTCAAACATCTGGAGATATTCTGTTCATTTTCTAGCAACTCCACCGGACTTTAGAGGGACATGAAAGCAAATGACAAGCTACTAAAAAAGAGAAGATCTAATAAAGTTTTATCCCTTGTTCCCTCGTCTGTCACTATATTTATAATGACCGTAAACCTCACCAGTATGAGTTCATCCCCCTTCAGCTCTCGACTCCAGAAGGTCTTCGGGCCATTTGCGCTCACCAGAGTCTGTTTACAGTAAATCTTATTTTCTTTCTCCCATGTGGCCAAACTCTGTAAAAAACAAACAATCCACACACACACACATATTTATATACACATATACATACTTTGGTTTTAGTCAGAGGCATGACGTAGTTGGGGGGGTGTGTGAAGTATACAAATGATATGAATAAAATTACAGCCTAGAGGCTCTTTTATGCAATGTCGGGAATGTAAAACCGTCAAGTGCACAGGTGGCAGCGATGGTCAATCACACATTAGCATGTATCAGCAGAGCCAATAGATGAGCTTATGGGTTCTAATGGGAAACAGGCTTCAACACAAACAGTTGTTTTCCACTTGGTCCTAGTGCTCAACCAGTGTCTATTTAATATAGTGTAATATTGTTTTTGGACGGTAAAAAGTGCAGGGGACAAAAATTGGCAAAACTACGTCCATGATCAGATATGTTTTACAGGGAGATGAGGCAGTTTAGGCTTGCTTTTAGCGCCCCCTAGTGTCTGTTTAGTAGCACCAAAAGCAAAACCCATTTCCTCACTGTGTGTTTGTCTTTTTAACACCTTAAACTAACAGCTGAAATGTCTCCCCAGCCTTCATTAGTGTTTACAGGAGTGATTCATCACTACATTAAACAAATCAGCTGTGTTCACGATCTAAAACATGCTGGAGCCAGACAGCAGTGCCAGGTATGTCAGCTCAATTTATTCTATGTCCACAGAGACCAGACCGGCAGTGTGAAGTTGCAAATGTGGTATTCTGGCCAATGAGGATGGAGGGGTCATTTTAGCACATAATAGCTCAGTTAAATTATTTAAAAATATGAAAAAGTTTCATAGTATCCCTTTAAGTTAAACCCCATTTGGGATTTCTTTGCAACATGAAGTATTCCAGCACTGGTTCACATCCTTAGTTACCCTACACTTCCTGCCGTCCACAGTCTCCTCGTTAAACTCCTCGCCAATGAGGAAGTTGACCTCTGTGGTGCGGACTGTGGTGGAGGTCTTGATGTAGAAGTGATCACCGTTCTGTTTTATCTCCACATGGGGTTTGGATGCAGCAGCCACCGCCACTTTCCTCAACATGGCATTCACTCCTGAATCCAACAGAAATGACATATACCAGCACATCAATTTTGAGTGTGTGGGTGGAATAAGACACGCTGTGAAAGTGTTTGGGTTAACAAAAAGAAAACATCTGCTGAGAATCTGTTGTGAAGATGGAGGAGGGAATGTTGCTGTTTGCTTCAACTCTCCTGCAGATTGTGGTAAATAAGGAAGAACTATAAACTTTTTGTCACTTAGTTTAGTTACCATGGAAACAACTGGATGTGAGAGAACTCTGGTCTGCTAACACTCATTGATGTTTTTGTTTAGTTTGTCTGCAATAAAAATGTCTTTTTTTTTCAGAAATAGTTCAGAAAAAGTGCATCTGTGCTGCAGAAACTTCAGTTTACAGCTACCTGCGCTTCCCTTCTCTACTTTAGTAAAAATCAAATGGTCAGTTCTGTCATTTGCATCATTTTCTGATTGTATAAAAATAGAAAGTATCTGTGGAGCCAATTATAATTGAAGTTTATTTTTTATTTTTACCCTGAATTGTTTTGTCTTAATTTGATCATTTTAATGTTCTGATTTGCGTGACTTCTTAACATCCAGAAGAGGTTTGTTAGAAGCCCTCGCGGGTTGCCTAAACACTTATTTCATGTGAATTGTGCAAAATTAAACTAGTAAACTCTGCATGATGTCCTACAATTTAATCCTGACCTCTTTCTACTGAACTGCAAAAGGAAGAAAGATCTGACGTCCGTCTAAATTTAATGTTCATCTTTAGGGAACCGCCACAGTAAAACAACACGAGAGGAAAAAAGTAAGTGTTCTTCTTACCCAAAGCTTTGAGCAGCTCATCGAAATTCTCGCTGCTTTTCATTTTCCAGTTGCCTGTAAAATCAGACATTTCTCTTGGGAGTTTTTTTTATTGTGTCTCCTGTCTTCGGTCTCCCCGGCTGCCTTTCCTTGGGCTGTTTCTCCCCATCTGCCCGTCCATCCCTGCTCTCTCCGCTTTTCCCCGTGTGTAATGATCCAGCACAACAGACCAAACCCCCTCCACCACCTCTCTGCTTCCTCTCAAAGCACACACACACACACACACACAGCTGTGAGACAAACTTATATTTTCTCTATAATCAATTCTCTCCATAGGAGTTATTGTGAAAGTTCAGCTTTTTCGCTTCATTAGAGGAGCTAAATGTGTTTTTCTGTGCATTTTCCTGTTGGGAGCTGGAGAGAGATTAAAAAAGATGCTTTTCTTTTCCTAAAAATCATTCCTTTGTTAAACTGTCTTACTGTTAGAGCCTACTTTAGTCTTATCTGTCTGAAATGTGCACTGGGCTTAACAAGTAAAACAAAATAGACAAAACGTATAAAAATGTTTCATGTTAAGTTAACCTTTGTTACCTTCCACTGTCATTATTACAACAGACATTAAAGTGAAATAATCATTTTAGCATTATTATAAAATAAAAATGCCTGAATTTGATTTTATCTGAAGCTTAAGAAGTCTGAAAGTGTCTGTAGCAAAAAGAAGATTCAACACTTTGCTGCATTTTTATTTTAAATCTGTTCAGAGCGGTGTGGAGCGTCGTCTGTGGTTTTTCTTGTCCTCTGATAAAAGCAGAGGAACATAATGTTAACAGATCTCAAAACCCCACACTAGAAAACCCAGATTTTTCTCTTTGGTTGGAATGTTTGTTTGTTTTTAGTGATGGTTTGAACATTTTAGTGTAGCTTTCAATGGAAATACCACAAATAACCGATGTTTTCTTTACATTTTAGAGATTATAGTTGGTATAAGACCAGAAATCCACTTAATTAACTGTAACTGAACTATTTCTCCAAAGTGAGGTTGTTCAGAGAGAAGAAAGAAAATCTCTTATATGGTGCCTCTCAAGATAAAAATCACGAGGTGCTTCACAAAAACGACAAAAAAATTATATAAAAAGATTTAAAAGTATAATTAAATATTTAATTAAAATGATTAAAAAATATGATTAAAAAATTGTGATAAAAATGTAAGGAAAGGGAGAGAGAAAATGAATGTGAAAGAGGGAAATCAGTGAGCTTAAATTAGAGAGCCAACTGCAGGTAAGACATTAACGTTCCCACTGAAAGCCACTTGTAAATTTGAGAAGTCATTTTGCACCCTGAAGCTGTTCTGGTTCTTTCTACCGAGTTTATTGTTGAGAGGCTCACTTGAGGCTGCAGAATCAAAAGGGCATCTCCCCAAGAAGTGGTCTTCGTGAGAGCTGTGGCTCAGCTGGACCCTACAGCCTCAGGATGATTGAAACTGTTTTTAAATATATAAATTAAGGACCGTCACTTTTGCTCCTCGGCTTCTTCCACATAAAAACTAAAGCAGCTAAAATGTATTTACATATTAAAGACAGAACAATGATGCTCCTTTCTAAGCCTGTTTATCCTAGCTTTGCAAATGCCTAAAAAAACACGTCCCTACGTTGGGATCCTTTCAGCGCCAACCTTTACATCCTGTGAAAACGAGAGGCCCTTCTTCTAACCCCAGCCAAGTCAGATTTGTTCCCTCGCTGACAGATCCTCATCCATCTTTTTGACAAAGTGCCTTCCAGACGCAGCCTGATAATTAATGCGTGGAGCAGAGAAGTGGGCACTCTGTCATCCCACCAGGAAGTGTCAGAAGCTCAAAGAGGGCTCCCCCTGCTCCCCGTTGTGTTCATTCATCAGTAGATTTGCCTGTTGGTCTCTGGATGGTTTAGTTTAGAAAAGAGAAAAGAGCAGTCTGCTGCCCTCTTCAGGAGCAAGAACCTCCCTCACCCTTTCATCTCACTTTTCAACCCTGATTCCAGCTTTTGGCATCAGATTTCTGGAGCACACATCAGCTCTCCCTACACCCATAGCTCCCCGAGGACAGTTTAGGAAGACCTGTTATTGACATTTTGCTAAATGATGCAGCTGAATTAAAATCCACCAAAGCCTTTTTACACATAAGCACATTTCTGTTGTGGTATTGGGTGAGTGGCTGTTGCCCTCTGCAGGTGGGCGTCTCCTGAGCAACGGGCACAGCTGTTGCTGATCTTCCCTCAGAGATTTATGGAGCTGTGGGACATGATTACTCACGTTGGGTAGCTTCTAGCCAAGCCTCTTGTGTTTCAACACTAGTGAATGTGCTTCCAACTTAGAATTATAACCTCTCTTGTGTATTCCTGTCAGGTTTCATATCATCTCTCTTCATCATCATAAAGATCCAGAATCCTCCAATCACCTCGTCCTGCTCTGAGCTCCTCAGTCACCCACCTGTCCACCTACAGCTGCCTCTACCTCCTGGATACCCTCTCTCCGTGCCACTAACTTTTACCAGACCTTCTCTTCCCCATCGGGACCCAACTCCGTTCTCGTAGGGGCGTGTCCAGAGAGTGGCCAGGGGTACTACATGCCACACTTTGAATCTGATTGGCCACCCCAGGTGCCACCCCCACTGAGTTTAGTTTAAACTGACTTTAAATGTCCACAAAAGGTAGCATACACCACTGGTTTCTAGCCAGGCTCACAGATCATTTCATAACCATAGGTGGCACGCATGCATAAACAAGTGCCCAACCCGGGCCACCCAACTTTAAAAGACCTGGACACACCACGGAGCTCTCGGACTCATAAGCTCTTCTTATTCAACCTCCATTATACCATTACTATTACCACTCTGTTTCCAGGCTCACCCCTTTGGATTTGGACGTTTCCCCCCACAACCCGGCTTTATTTTTATGCTAAAGAAATTCTTACTCTAATCTCAAAGCTGGACGATTGAAATGTTTGGACCCAGTTGACCTAAATAATACATTTAAATCCCTTAGACAGGGTATGTGGGTGTAAAGAATAGGTCGTTTACATCTTACGTATGAACCATAAAATGTGAGATTCCATAGAAATATGAAATATCAATCTGATGGATCTTTGAATATTTTTACCAGAAGATCAGAACTTTTTATTGCAGGGATTAAGCGACACTTCGTATTAACTCCGAGGAAAAAGAGAGAGAGTCAGGTTTAAAATAGTTAAGAAATTTAGTTCTACAAAATTTAAACAAGACTAACTTAAACACACTGTGTACTGATGAAACTAAGGTAGTGTGAGAGGTGATGAATGATGATGGTGTGTGTGTGGGATGTTATTCAGAACCAGCGGATCCGGAGAAGCAGTTAGTTCTGAGTGGCAGTGAATGTTTCACTCTAAACTTTAGTAGGAGATTTATAACACACGTGAAACGCCATCTGTCGGTCTACGTACCCCAGGGGAAGCCTCTGTTAGATCCAGAATGCCGAGGTCCTCGTGGACCCTCCTTGGTACCGAAGCCGGTAGAAAAGCAGCGGTGCTGACCAAACTAGTCTTGGAATGCTTCCAGGTCACGACAGGTTATCACTGGCGTCTCCGAGACCCTGAAGTGGTCGTGAGGTTCAGTTTTTATTCTGAAGGAACCGTTGTGTTCAGGTGTCACTTGTTGTAGATCAGTTGGTCCAATGATTGAGTTATGCTGCAGATGGACTTTAACAGACACCGTAGTTGTGACGTAGGAGGTGTTCGTATGTACCACGCGTTCGAGCTACCCGGTTAACATGGCTGTGTAAGTTGCTGAGAGTAACCAGTAAAAGCTCCCATAAACAAATCCTGGTCTCATAACTCATTTCCACATGGTGTCAGAAGACGTCACGGATCTATCGCCAGCCAGCGTCATTTTTTTCTTCGTTTGAACAGAAGAGGAATACAAGTGGCTAACGGACTAGCAAGAGAAAAAATGGCGGAGGGTTTTCGCAGACCAGACCCGCTTGTCTTTGACGGGGACATCGCCGAGAATTGGCGTGTTTTTGAAAGGGAATACGACATCTTTATTGAGGCAGCCCACTCGGGCAAACCTGACAAAACGAAAGCTTATATCCTCCTCAATCTAGCAGGAACAGAAGCTATTGAAAGAGAACGCTCCTTCATCTACGCCGCAGAAATTAGGGCGCCACCCACAGGAGACGGGCAGGCCGGTGCAGTCATTCATCCAGCAGAGTCCAAAGAGGACCCAGACTGTCTAAAAAAGAAATTTCGGGAAATGTGTAACCCACAATACAACAAAATAATGGAGAGACACAAGTTTCATTCCCGAAATCAGAAACAAGGTGAGACTATTGAGTCCTTCATCAGTGATTTGAGAATTAAAGCCAAAAGTTGTCACTTTGGGGATTTAACAGATGAGTTAATCTGCGACAGGATTGTTTGTGGCATAAATAATGACGGCATAAGGAAGGCTCTTTTACGTGACTGTGACTTAACCCTTTCCAAAGCCATTTCTATCTGCCGCATTTATGAAATGACCGAGGAGAACACGAGAGCTCTGACAAAGCAGCCAGCCACGGCGGTGGATGCACTGCAGCCAAGCTCCTCCAGAGGGCGTCCCAGGACAAATTATAAACCTGCGAGCAGGCATGATATGAAACTCATCACAAACTGCAACAATTGTGGAGGAAATCACGCTGCACAGAGAGACAAATGTCCTGCATTTGGCCAGCAGTGCCACAAATGTCAAAAATGGAACCATTACAAGAAATGCTGCAAATCAAAGCCTCTAAATGAAAATCCCAAAAAGAAATGCTTTGTGGGTAAATACCACAACAAACAACCTGTACATCAGCTAGAGTTACAGCAGCCTGACAGCAACAGTGATGACACATTCTATGTGGATGGTGTCGAGCCCGTTGTGGTTGTGGACGATATAAACACCCATAGAGGCAACCGGGATGAAGGATTTGTCACTCTACACATAAGAGACAAGCCTATTGAAATGAAAATCAACACTGGAGCTAAATGTAATGTAATGGCAAAAAGCACATTTCTCCAGCTGTCTGAGGGACAAATTTTGGAATGCAATAAAACTGCAAACCTAGTGGCCTTCGGGGGCAGCAAGATCGAAACAGCTGGTTTTGCCACACTTCCCCTATCACTAGATGGACAGCTACACACACTACCATTCTTCCTTGTGGATCGTGATGTTGTGCCACTACTGGGATTTCGAGCATGTGTACGCCTAGGACTTGTCACACTGAGCCATCATGTCCACCAAGTCGGTACAGAGACTAACAGTGATTTTATCGACACTGTCCATGACCAGTACAGTGATGTGTTCGGTGAAGAGCTTGGAGAACTTCCAATAACATACTCCATGACCCTGGACCCTGAAGTGCAGCCTGTTGTCCGGCCAGCACACCGCATTCCTATAGCAATGCAGGCCCGAGTCAAAACGGAGCTCGATAATATGACCAGTAAAGGCGTAATTGCAGCAGTCTCAGAGCCCACAGACTGGGTTTCATCATTGGTGGTAGCGCACAAGAAAGACAAAGAAGAGATAAGGCTGTGCATTAATCCCAAAGACCTAAACGCTGCTTTAAAGAGACCACACTACCCAATGCGCAGCGTTGAGGAAGTTGCCACCCAAATGGCAGGTGTAACGCTGTTCTCAGTACTTGATGCAAAGAGTTCATTTTGGCAGATAAAGCTCGACCATAAGTCATCACTGCTAACCACATTCAGTACACCCTTTGGGCGCTATAGGTTTCTACGCATGCCATTTGGCATAAATTCAGCGAGTGAAGTTTTCCAGCGCTCAATGGAGCAATTATTCGCCGGCTACCCTTGTGCAATCATAGTCGACGACATCATCGTGGGAGGTCGTGATGCTGCAGAGCACGACGCAAATCTAAAGAAGGTGCTCGATCGTGCACGAGAGATTAAACTCAGGCTAAACCCCCACAAATGTAAGTTTCGTCTTGACCAAGTTTGTTACGTGGGACATCTGTTCACAAAAGAAGGTCTCAGGGCTGATCCCACAAAGACTGAAGCTATCACGAACATGCCAGTTCCCCAGGACTCCCTGGCCGTACAGCGTTTCCTTGGTATGGTTAACTACCTGGGAAAGTTCATCCCAAATCTCAGCAGCATTGCAGCACCGCTTAGACACTTAACACACAAGGACACCGCCTGGTGTTGGCTCCCACAGCATCAACAGGCATTTGAAAACCTCAAGTCCTGTTTAGCTAGCGCACCAGTCCTGTCATATTTTGATGTAAAACAGCCGGTGATTTTAACCTGTGATGCTTCACGGTATGGACTGGGTGCTGCATGTCTGCAGGGTGCAAAGCCAGTAGCGTACGCGTCCCGCACGCTCACAGACACCGAAACACGCTACGCACAAATCGAAAAAGAACTGTTGGCAGTTGTGTTTGCGTGCACCAAGTTCAGAGATTACATATATGGGAAACCCATAACGGTTGAAACAGACCATCAGCCCCTCGTTACAATTCTAAAAAAGCCAATCCACACTGCCCCAGCTTGCCTAGAAAGAATGTTACTGCAGTTACAAGCTTATGACATAAAGCTGGTCTACAAGAAGGGCAAGCACATGTACCTTGCAGACACTCTGTCGCGAGCCCCAAGCAGCAGTGTTTCCCGAACACAAGGTGAAAACAATGACTTCGAAGTGATGTCTCTCAGCTACATCTCTACAGCCAGGTTGGAGGAGCTACGAGCTCACACAGCAAGGGACCAAGTCCTGCAAACTCTAACCTCGGTGATTCAGAACGGCTGGCCCAACAAAGACCGTCAGGTTCCGCTTTCCGTGCGTCCATTCTTTCCATACAGAGAAGAGTTGATTGTGGAGAATGGTGTTGTTGTTAAAGGTCAAAGAACTGTCATCCCCGACTCCCTGCAACATGAATACATAAGCATCATGCACAGAGGTCACCCAGGCTTAGAAGCCACAAAGCGCAGAGCAAGAGGCACTGTATTTTGGCCGGCAATGAACAAAGACATAACAACAAAACTGCTCTCCTGCTCAGCATGCAACAGCACCCGACCGCACCAACAGAAGGAACCTTTAAAACTACATCCGGTTCCTACCCTGCCTTGGTCTACAGTCGCCACAGACATGTTCGAGTGGCATGGACAAGAGTACATGGTGCTAGTCGACTCCTACTCAGGCTGGTTCGAAATCGACCGTCTCCAGGACACATCTTCGGCAGCTGTGATCACCAAACTGAAAAGACATTTTTCAGTCCACGGGGCACCCCACACCCTGATTTCTGACAATGCAAGACAATACACCAGTCAGCGTTTTAGAGAATTCGCTCAGCAATGGGACTTTGTCCATGTAACCAGCAGTCCAGAATACCCACAGTCTAATGGACTAGCTAAAAGAGCCGTTCGCAGCGCCAAGCTTTTGATGGAAAGATCTCATAGAGATGGGACAGACGTTTTCCTCAATCTTCTAAACATCAGAAATGTTCCACGTGATAAAACGCTGGGATCACCTGCAGAACGTCTAATGTCCAGGCAAACCCGTTCGACTTTTCCTGTCAACACCACACTGCTGGAACCGGCCCCAAAGGACGCTGAGCTGATCAGCGTGCAACTCAAAAAGAAAAGGCTCATCCAGAAGCAGTACTACGACTCAACAAGCCGCCCATTGCCACCACTCACGGAGGGTCAAGTCGTCAGGTTGCAGGCTACTAAGGGACACTATCGCCTTGGCACGGTGAAGGAGGTGTGCAGCGAACCACGCTCCTACATCATCGAATCTAATGGAGGAACCTATAGGAGAAATCGTCGCCACATCCTACCCGTTGCAGAGCCAACACCACCCCGACAGGTCAGCCCTGCACGTCTCTGCCCCCATCCCGCTGATCCTGCCACACCGAACACTCCTTCCCCCGCTCTAGGACCCCAGCAGACACCTCCACCAGTTGGAACGCCCACTCCCCATTCCAGCGTGCCACAAGTTCCTGCAGTTTGCTCTTCCACCGAGATATCACACAGTAATGCTCCCTATGTGACACGCTCAGGCCGCATTTGTAAGCCTAACCCCAAGTACAATGTTTAAAAAAAAAAAAAGAAAGAAAAAACAAAAAAAAATGGAAGGTGATGTATTAATGCTACGTTGATGGTTCTTATCTATCCAGTATTCAGTTGTGATGTCAGACAACCAGATTCATGTTTATGTTCCTGGACATTTGGGTTTGATTAAAAAAAAAGAAAAAAAAAAGTTATAAGAATGTTATAAGGGTTTGAAAAAAAAATGTTACAAGACTTTATTAGTTAATCACCAATTAATGTTCAACACCATTTCACATCTCCTACTTTGTAAAGTGATTTGGATTGTGGGTCATTAGTATTTAATTTTGTTATACATAGCATATTTTGATTTTCATTGATGGTAATAACTAAAAGGAGAGGATGTAGATCAGTTGGTCCAATGATTGAGTTATGCTGCAGATGGACTTTAACAGACACCGTAGTTGTGACGTAGGAGGTGTTCGTATGTACCACGCGTTCGAGCTACCCGGTTAACATGGCTGTGTAAGTTGCTGAGAGTAACCAGTAAAAGCTCCCATAAACAAATCCTGGTCTCATAACTCATTTCCACACTTGTGACAGATTTTATCCAGCTTGTTCGAGGTTCTTTTTGGCTGAAGAGGAAGTCCGGATGGCCTGTCCGAGACTTCTCTAGAACGCTTGAACTCAAGAAAAGGTGGCATGGGATAGTTTTTATAATTGTCATATTTTGGTTTACTGGCGAATCAGAATTTGACATGCCAAAGAGGGTTTATACAAACACCACAGATAACCACATCTAGCCCCAGAATGCGAAGGTTCTGATTGGGTCAGACAAAAGGAAATGTGTCGTGTGGCTTTAGCATTACGTGTCATTAGTGTCTAATGTAAATGTCCAGGATTATAATTACTTGTAAAATACTACTGATCACAGGATTATAATATCAAGTAATAACATTGTCATTTCACAGATTGATTGAACATTGGGCTCACATTATTTTTGGTAATAACAAAGTTGTTAATTATGTATTTATCAGAATAGTTCTTGTCTTCGCTTGGTAAAGCAGTTCAGATGAGCAGAGTGCATGAGAGACCTTGACCACTATCTCATGTAGATTAGGCTGTCAGAGACTTTATGTCTCTGCTCGAGCAGACACAGCAGATCATGACCTTTAGGTCAAAAACAGGACATTCATGACGCTACATGGGTATCAACCCAAATGTCAGATTATAAGTAACTAAATTAAAAGATTATAAATTAACCAGTAACTGAACAGAAATGCAGTTTTTTTTACTGTTTGTTCTTAATCTAAATAAACTTTTACAAGAGTTATGTAGTAGAAACACTTCCTCTAAAAATGTATTTCAAACACTGTTTTGGCAAACAACAAAACTCTGGTTTCCAACTGCGTTTAGAAAAAGAAGGGACGATGGGGAGTTTCTGCTCTCCTGTATCTGAAATCTGGTACTACGCATTTGCTCTTTTTTAGCCATTTGGAAGACTAAGGTTTAGCCTTCTTATTAATGGTGCAGTATGTAAGACTGTAGTGAGACTTTCTGTGAGAAAATCCCAAAAGCGTCTAATGTTTCAGTGATTTAGGAAGGAAGGTTATAATATACTGGAACATATTTCATATCCAGCTGACTGTGGGGATGGTCAGTTTTTCTCCTTTCAAAACAAAGGAAGGATGGACGTAACTACTGTTTACCATCAGTGTGGGGTTGCCGTGTCTCCTGCAAGCAAATACTGCAGCGCTGACAGTAGGGCTGCCACAAACGACTATTTTAATGGTTGACTAATCACCAGTTTTGTTAATGATTGGTTGACTAATTGTGTCATGTATAAAAGTATAGCTTATTGCAGCAGGATGCTCTAATATACCAGCACTAGTTATGTGCCATTTAATAATAAAGACAGCTGATCAAACAACTTTCAATTAACTTTGTAACCTGTTAATGCAAATGCTCCAGTCAGATGGACGTAAGCACCTAAAACCAAAAATAAATTGTACACAAAAATGACTTGTATTCACAAATGTATTTAGCTAAAATGGTCACTTTTTTCTTTGTAACAAAAGTTTGAAGAGGAGCACTTTTTAACACTGTAGGATGAAATAAATCATTAGTGTTTGTAACATTAGAGTAAATACACGGCATACATACGTGCTCTAAAGGTAACAAAATCACCATCATTCCTGTTGTTGCCACACCTATGAATACTAGTAACTCTCTGTTGATGTTAGCAGCTAACAAGAGGTAATGAGCTTACAGAGGCGACTCTTTGTTCTCCATCACATCAAGCTTCCTTTTTGCAATTTCATTTTGATGACGGCCAGCAAAAATCTCTAGTTGTTTAAAGCGGGTGCATATTTGCTAATGATTTTTTTTGTTTTGTAAAAGATTGATCTATTTTAATCATTACTTTAGTAAAAGATCCAGTGATCAGTAAGAGTTTATTTTCTATCTGCTCACTTTCATTCTACTATGGACTGAATTGGTATGTTCATGTGTTTTTTTTAATGTTTAGAATGAAATAAATATGAAAATAAGTTCTTAAAGGGACTTTACGGAGTTTTGAATTTTTATGCTCGCGATTGCCCCCTCAGGCCAAAAGCATAATGGCAGCTTAAATAGTAGCCTCGTGCACGAGGCGCACATGCTGTACGTGCACACTCCTTAACAAAAATACTGTGTGTGTGTGTGTGTGTGGCCCAGAGGACAGAGGACAGGAGAACGTGCAGCTAATTAATTAAATAATCTGGTTCTGTACCTCTCTCTTCAGCACAGCTGACAAAGGTTTAAGATGGGTCAGTCCTCCTGCATGCTCAGACCACTCCCTTCCCTTGCTTGAAAAATTGTTCCAAAATGAAAGTTGAACCCACATCTTTTTTATCTGTGAATTCAAAGCTGTTCGGCGAGTCTCAAATAAAAATTTGGGCATCTTATTGTAAAAAAATATACCATTAATGTAAAAAAAGAAATGTTAAATAAACTATGTTCACATCCATAATCAAACCCAGGTCTACTGCACAAGAGTCCAACATTTAACCAGGTGAGCTACAGCACCAATGATGTCTTTGGCGTCTGTAATATTTATATCCTTAATTACAGCTAAAACAACGTTCAAAGAACGGTTAGGCGCGAAAATGGCTATTTTGTTGCTAATTTGCAGGAAATATCTAGAAGAAAGTAGCTAAAGGTCCTCGGAAGTGTAGCTAGGTTCATCACTAGGCGTTAGGAACAGCGACAAAGTCGCTGAGTTGGCTCTGCCTCACTCTCTGCTGCTAAAGCCACTGATAGCAAATGCTACCGGCGATGCCTGAGCGTGAACGCTCATGAAGCAGCCTGCTCGACCCGAGCATCTCTTTTTCTGTAATTTTACAGAAAAACAGGCAACCACAGTTACAATGCCAGGGCTCATTCTACAGGACCAAGGCATTGCAGGAGAATGTATGAAGAAGAAATGTATTATTTCTATACATGTTTTGGCTGTCAAACTTCCATAATGCCCCTTTAATCTTTCTTTTTGTCTCCTTGGGAATATTGTTAACGTGAAGGATGAGGAGTAGAAACAGAAGGAGTTACATTTATCAAGTTAAAAGAGTTACATAGTAGAAACACTTGCTCTGTACTTTTGCTTTGGCACCACGGGGACTCTGCACCTTCCTCTGGCAACAAACAAACCAACACACACAGGGAAGATGGGGAGTTGCTGCTCTCCAGTGTCTGAAAGCTGGTACTACACTTTTGTATTTTTTAATCACTTTAGAGAATATTTAGCCTCCTTATTTTAATAATACTTAAAAATATCTTTGTTGTAGCCAACTGCTAATAACTCCAGCTATAACAGATAATTAAAGTAGATTTTGTTGGGTTTTAATAAAGTACTTTGTCTAAGTGAAGACCTGGCTTTCCCATTATTTAGACTAATTATGCTGTTTACTCTAATTTAAATAGTGAATAATTTAGGTGATAAGATTTATTTTGAAGGAATCCACAGGAAGCACATTTGAGTTTTGTATCGTTTAGCTTTAAGAACAATGCCTGTAGTAATAGCTTTGGTCCAGCAGAGGGCAGAAAAATCCCTACCTCCTTCAGAGGCCTCCATAAACCCCAGAGTGTGGTCCTGACCTGTCCTGTAGATTATATGTTGGAAAGGGTTACGGTTATTTCAGTTCTATAGAAGTTTCATTTGTAAAGTTACCCCACTCTTATTTTGGTGGGCCAGTTTGTGACGTCACTTCCTGTACAGCCGTTTCCTCCATTGTCCAGAGTAGGTGTGTAGGACAAGTAGTTCATACTTTGGTACCAGGTAGTACTCGAGGTACTTAGTATGTATGTATAGGTGGCCTAGTGTCCTTTTTCCCAAATACCGTTTTATCCCATCTCAAACACGGCACGTTGAGCTTTTTGTACGTAATTTGATGTACAATTACTGAAAAAGTACACAGTAAAAGTAGTTCATACTTTGGTACCAGGTAGTACTCGAGGTACTTAGTATGTATGTATAGGATGCTTAGTGTCCTTTTTTTAAAACATAACTATCCTTTATCAAAAAGGCACATTTAGCAGCTCTGTGTCATTCTGATGTCAGCCCATTCTGTCGCTCATCTCAGCTCCACAGCGAGATGGGCGTTACCGTAAACTACCGTATAAACGCGCACTTCAATTGTAGGTGCGGCTCACTTGACCGCAGTCTCTACTCCCATTCAAATAATTTTGACGCGATTATCCAACGTTTTTTTCCACAGTATTGCGACACCCCCAGGTATCCTCCCTCTAACAATACTGCTGGAAAAATCTGTAGTATATTCACCCGCCCCAAAAAAGAAATTATTAAAAGTTACGGTTCAGCTTTGAGAGGTCCTGCTGCACTAAAAATGTCTCTTGCAAACAGAATATCACAGTCAGTTAAAAGGTGATCAATGACCTGTCGATGAGCTTTATCTCTTATCACTGTTTCCGAGCCGAAGCCCGCGACAGTTATAAGACAGAACTCATAAGTTATCATTTTTCCACCGCAGAAGCTCCATTTCTCCATTCCTTTGTGTCATTCAGCTCAATTCTGTCATGCCCAGCTCACCTGGGCTCAAAATATCGCCGAACAAAAGCCCCTTCAGGCCAGAGATCCGGATTGTACATCTCCTTCACATCATTGCATTCAACAGAAACTTTAAAGGAACTGAAACGTTTATAAACAGTTTCTATTCAGATTTCAGATTCAGATTTCAGATTTATTGGCCAAGTAAAATTACATTTACAAGGAATTTAATTATCCTTTTACAGCTAATGTCTTGGCCGAGCTTTTCTTTCAGATACAGAGATAGTCAATTCGTCGACATCGGGTGAGAATCTGGAAGCAAAAACACTCACCAGCTTGGTTGTAACCATTCTAATGTTGTTCACTACTCCCGTTCCAGCAATAGACCTAGTCCCAGGTCTCTGCACTTTTCCAGGAGCTGCAGGACGCCGTAGGGAAACAGTATAGAGGTCCATAATTCTACAGTCAATAAAAACGCAAAACTGTCTCTCCGTGACACACACACACACCATAAAAAATAAGTGAACAGACTTTTCTGCTTAACCCTCCCACTGTCCTTTTGGGTGACCCCTCCAGGGCAAGGGATGGTTGAGCAGTGTTGGTTAATCCCTCGGGGCCGTCGTGGCAGGGGTTAGGTGGTTCTACCTCCTCAATAATAAAAAAAAAAAAAGTGGGGTCCATTGGACCTCATTAGGAACACAAGAGGGTAAAGGTTGCTAAATCTTTTTCTGTTAGAGTAAAAACAAACAGTTTGTTAAACATTTCACGTGTTTTACTGATTAAACCAAAATGGAGACACACGAACAACAGTAACAAAATCACAGGTGTCCTGTTTGTGTCAAGTCTGATCAACAACTGCGGGCTAATCACAAAATCACAACACCTTTAGTGATACAGAGAGCTGTGCAAAGACAATGTCAGTAAATATAACAAGAGTCTGTAGTCTCATCCCCTCCACAGCTCAACAGTGCTTCAACATAATCCACAGAAAGGGCTGGTTTTAATCCTGGAACAAACCAACTCAGCCAGAGACGCACTTATTATTCTTACCGGTGAAGAGATAGCATCACCTCTACATATAAAACTTAAACATTTCCTACAAACTGAGCTTCAATCTCACTCTCTCACTTTTTAATGTTCTTCCCTAAAACATTTTAAATATTCACACAAAAGCAGCAAACTTCAAGAGCCATAATTTTTATAAAAGAGAAACAGTGCGACTCTGAAATGAAGGAAATTGTGTTTATCGAGCTAAAAACGTACAAACCCCACAGACTAGAGAGAAGGACATTAGGCAGAGCTCCTCGCATCATGCACACAACAGGTATTATTGCACTCAAACATTTACCGTCCTTGCTGCTGTCCTCCGTCTAAACTACTCTGCAGGTTTTACACAGAAATACTAACATTCTCTCCCACCAGCAAAATGAATCTGACATTTTCAGCCAGCATGATGGCTACAATTACAGAATAAATCTGAATACTAAAAGAAAAAGTTTGATTACATTTTAAATGGATTGGATGTAGATACATTTGTGATTTTATCATAAAAATACATAAATTCTCACTCTGGGCTCTTTGAAACATCAAAACAAGCAGCTGATTGTCCAGAACTCACCAGAATAAAGACAAGCTTTTAAAAAGGCCACCGAAAGCCCGTTTGGCATAAAAATAAAGTCGCTGTGCCGCCGTTCACACACTCTGCTCAAAGCATCTATAACTGAAATCAAAGGACTGAAGCTCTCAGGTTTGTTTTTGTTTTAACAACTTTGCTTCTCTGCTTTTGTTTGTGCACCAAACAACTACAAACCTGTTAAGCAGCAGCAGACCCAAACAAAACCTTGTTGTGTGTTTTTAAGTTAGAAAATGTAAGTGGTTTAAAGAAACTGCATGTTCCCACACTTCTTTTAACATCAGAGACAAAAATCTACCTTCATCCTGTGCTTTCCCACTAAGAGATGAAGGTTAAAAATGGCACGTGGTCCACGTGTGCTGCTGCCTCCTCAGGTACGGTTTACCAGTGTCTGGAGTCCACCAGCTCAGGACGCAAGCTCAGCTTTTTCAGCGTCTCATAGCCCACCACCATGACGATGGCGGTGGGTGTGGAGGAAATGATGCGTGCCGACAGTCCTTTGGTCAGTCCCCACGTGCCCTCCTCTTTGATCAGCTGTTTGAATGTCTCAATGACCGAGGTCCTCCCTTCAACCTAAACACACATTGTCAACATTTAGAATCACAAACCAGCACATGCCTGTCAGAATTTTAAACATCGAATCCTTTTTAAAGCTTCAAACTGCTTATAATGTCCTCATTAAGTCAGAAATGAAATACAATTCTTTATTCAGGTTCCAGACACGTTTTCCCCTCAGACAGGGTATCTGCAGGTTTAAGGGAGCCAAATTTAAGACTTTTTAAGACCTTTTTAAGGCCACGTTGACCAAATTTAAGCTATTTTTTAAAATAAAATTTTAACTATAATTTCCAGCTATTGCCTGGAACTGTTGCGAACGTGGGATTAGCCATCCAGTTACCATAAAAGTTGCACGTCCCCATGTTGCAATCTCCCACTAGCTTAAACAGCTAATGTGCTCATCTAAAAAAGCCCCCTTTCATAACCAACTGAATGTGTATGGTTCCGCTTACGCCAACGTCGTACACAAAAAATGCTGAACTCTAACTAGAAATTCATGAAAATTGAAATAAAATAATCTTGTTTATTGGGTCTTTGGTAATTTAAGACCTTTGGAAACTGTATTTAAGGATTATTAGTAATTTTTAAGGCCTTAAATTTGGAAAAGCAAATTTAAGACTTTTTAAGGACCTACGGATACCCTGCTCAGAGGAACAAACACAGAACGGACCTGTACTCTGGCTCTGACTACGTCCATGGGGTTGGTGACAGTTGAGGCAGTGGCAGCAGCTAAAGGTCCAGCCATGGCTTGAAGGATCAGATGAGGGCAGTCACTAGGAGCCAGCTTAGAGAGTTGCTCTGTTGAACACAGCAGATACTTTATAAGCACACTGAATTCTCCCTACATGTGCTAAAACAGAGGGACACATAACCACACTACTCAAATATTCAGATAATCCTTTTGATAACCGATTTAACATTTCCTCAGCTACACTGACTGAGCTTCAAGCAACTGTTGAAACAAAACATGAGGCAGGTGCCTACCAGCATAGAAGTGATAGAAAGGCCACCAGACTGCACTGTTTGGGATGTAGGTGAGTAATGAAGCCACATATCCCCTGTAGAAGCCTCTGAAGCCATCGGCAGCAAAAATCTGGGCCATAATGTTCCTGGTTTGTCCAAAAAACCTTTTAGGCTTTCCAGTTCCAGAGTCAGAAGTCAGGCGAAAGCGGGTGAGATGCTGCCCCTGGCCCTGCATCATAAGCTGCTGAGACACAACATCTATGGGCACCGTGATGCTTTGGGCGACCAGGGAAGCAGAGCCTCCTGCCACAAGCGACTTGACAGTATTATCCTCCGAGTACTGCGACACATACTTCCTAACCAGCTCATACGTGGTTATGTAGGCCTGGCCTGAGATGAGTGTGAAGGTGTTAACCATGAAACCGCGATAGAGGCCTCGGACGCCCTCCGCCCGCAGAATCTTGAAAAAGGCATCAAAGGTGCCACTGTAGAAGGATTTCCCCCTTTGTACCTGTAACCGAGTGCGGATCAGTGTAGCTGGGTAGACCGTGGCCCGGATGGTCATCGTCATGAATATCCCAAAAGAATAGAACTTCCTTTTGTCAAGGTCCTCCCACTCGATGATCTGGATATTCCTTTTCTGCTGCATCCTGCCAGCTGTTGGTGACCCTTCATCAGACTCTTTCCTCCTGACAGCATAAAACAAAAGAGTAAATAATCAGTCAAACATTATTTATAAAGCACTTACTGCGAGTTAAATCAGAACTGAGAACTTTGTCACCAGCAGAAGAGAAAAAACAGAACAGCCAGTGAAAGGGGTTCGACAGGAAGGAGTGTGGTATTAGGAAAACTGATAAACCTGAATAATATTAGTTTATGATCATAAATGCACATGTTATTTAAATCTGAGTGACGGTGTTTGATCTGTCAGTGACAACACTGGTGGAAGTGTTTCTTCAATGTTTCACCATCTCTGGTTGCCCGTGAAACGTGGTTCAAAGGTCATGATCGGCTAAAGGTAGCATTACGGATCTTAATTTGTTTTAATCAAAACAATGTTTTTAGAAAAAGTTGTTTCACTGATGTCGCATTTCTACGCAGAAACTTGATAACAATGTCAGAAATGACTCCAGGCAACACGACGCTCCCAAGCCGGTAACGGAAACCATTCAATTTTACTCTAAAATGGATTTTTAAAAAGCGGGGTCCTACCGGTAGCAAAACAGCGACGTTTTTAATAAATTGTGTCATTTTACCACCAGCTGACGCCAGGCTAACTTGTACTCGCTTACACTGAGCTAGCTCAAAATTAGCATTACTTAATCAAACAACATTAATAAGCCCTTACCTCTCCGGATAAATTTTGTTTTATCTCTAAGACATATCCTGATTATAAGTATGGTCAACTCTCCGCGGTCACAGGCGTCTGGAACTCTGTACTACTGATTGACTAGTGAAGTTTCACCAGACGACGATAACCTCTTTACACTTCCTGCTCTCATTCAAACGCCATGCTGCTTAATCAACCAATCACGCGCGACAGTTCTTCTTCTACTCATTTCTGGCGGTTGTCAAACGGATAGTTGCATTAGCGCCACCAACTGGGTGTAATTGTTTTCAATCTTCAATACGAAACACGAGAAATGTATTTAAGCGATTTTTAAATGCTGCTCTCATTGTTTTAATGTTAAAAATGTAAATTTCTACCATTTAATTTTAAGGTTTCAGTAAACGCTTTACAACTTTAAAATAAACTGTTTTGTCTATTTTTCGAATTGTTCCCTTTACCAGGTCACTCATTATAGCTCACATATGTTCTATCTGACAGTATATCTATTGTTTCACACTGCAAGAACTTTATTTAGTAAATTTACAAAAAACATGGCATTTTGAAAATGTTAAATCCAAAAACTAAATTTAAAATGAGCAGTTAATATACTATGACATTAGTAAATACAAATTAAGTAAACCAAAAAAAGAAAGAAAAAAAGGGAGAGAGAGAGAGAGAGAGAGAGAGAGAGAGAGAGAGAGAGAGAGAGAGAGAGAGAGAGAGAGACAAAAAACAAGTAGAGTACAGCTTTCAATGAGGGTATGGCGTTTGTCATATAATTAGGAAGTGTCTTGGAAATTCAGCTAACATGTTATTTACGTTTTTTTTTTCATCCATCCATCCATTTTCTGAGCCCGCTTTGTCCAGCAGGGTCGCGGGGGGCCGGTGCCTATCTCCAGTGTGTCAACGGGCAATCAGGCGGGGTACACCCAGTCCATCGCAGGGCAACACAGAGACACAGGACAAATAATCATGCACACACACACACTCACACCTAAGGGCAATTTGGACAGACCAATCAACCTAACAGTCATGTTTTTGGACTGTGGAAGGAAGCCGGAGTGCCCGGAGAGAACCCACGCATGCACAGTGAGAACATGCAAACTCCATGCAGAAATGGCCGGGAAGCGAACTTAGGACCTTCTTGCTACAAGGCAACAACTGTAAGCACTGCGTCACTGCGCAGCCATGTTTTTGTTTTCAGTAAAGGTGAATCTCAGATTTATCAGTCCTCCTACCAACAGGCGGCGCTGCTGAGCGGCTACTTCACTGCCGGACGCCGGTGGAGGAGCGAGGAAATATCAAACTGAAAGTGTTAGCAGAGCAAACCCTGTAGCTCAAGCAAAAGTACGCCGTTTCAGACTCTTTGGTTTAAGGTAACAGAATATCGATGCTTAAATGTTTGACGCATTATTTTGCTTTTTTTCAGTGTAATTATAAGTTGTTTATTATATTGTCTCAGTTTGTCGCACTCCCAATTAGAGACATGAGAAACAGAGAGGCTGTAAGCTAACGTGTTAGCATGCTACGATATTGCAGATTCATTCTGCTGTAGCAACGCGCTACAGCAGCTTGCTATCAGTGTTTGATCCTCGTTGCTATCAAAGTTTCGGTCCTCTAACTTTCATGAAATTTTTATCTAAATGTTCAAATGGTCACAATATAGCTCTGTTCGTGTATATCTGTAATGTTTGGCTATTTGATTGCTCCTGCTAACACTTGTGTTGCTTCTATTTAGGAAATCTCAGGTGACCTGAGAAAATGGTAATTATGTGCTTCATACGCCCTATGATTTTTATGTATTTATCAGTTTTTATGTGATTGCTTCATGTCGTTTTATCTATTTTATTTGTACGTAGTCTCGCAGGTATGACTCTCGGACAACCATATTTTCACCTGAAGGTAATTCTTAAGACACGTTTTAGTCTTCGCAATGCAAAAGTAGTTGTTTTTATATTGTAAAACGGAAAGACCATTCACATTTCTGATAGCTGAGAAAATGATTACTTCACTATTTTTTGGCATGCAGAGCATGTTTATTTAAATATAAACATGATGTCAACTACACTATTTTGTAGCAAAACCTTCAAATCCCAATTTGCACGAATATTTCACTGGTAAACCATGTTTTCATTGTTTTAATTGTTACACCCACTCAGGCAATCTAGGAGTGGTGAGGGGAAAACACAGTAAAGATAAAAATAAAAAGGAAGTAAAAGGCGTATGGTGTCTGGATAGGATGGGGATGAAATTAGGGAAAAGGCCCATCATGAGTGAAACTGAACTGAAGTGAAATAAGTTAACTTTAGATCTGTTCTTGGGCTCAATAGGGAAGCAAAAGTAGTTTTAATAAACCCATGCAAGTACTCTTGCTCATTTAGATTGTTTTCTTTTTTTAACAAAACAAATGTTAAACAAAATATTTTCTGTAATTTCCAGGACGTCTTTATCAGGTGGAGTATGCAATGGAAGCAATTGGTCACGCTGGAACCTGTCTGGGGATTCTAGCAAACGATGGGGTGCTGTTAGCCGCAGAAAGACGCAACATCCACAAACTGCTAGATGAAGTTTTCTTCTCTGAGAAGATCTACAAGCTCAATGAGTGAGAAGCTTAAACCAGCTTATGTTATTTTGAAAGTATTTTTTTTTTTATGTTTTTACTTGTTTTTAAGGCTGATTTGTTGATCTGCTTTCCAGAGACATGGCTTGTAGTGTTGCTGGAATCACATCTGATGCCAATGTATTGACAAATGAGCTGCGGCTAATTGCACAGAGGTGAGTGTTAACAGAATCCTCTGTCACAAATGGAAAAAAATGAACAGATCTGAAAAGTGTTCGTCATCATGACTGAGATCTTTTCCTTTTCAGGTATTTACTACAGTACCAAGAGCCCATACCGTGTGAGCAGCTGGTCACAGCTCTGTGTGACATAAAGCAAGCCTACACACAGTTTGGAGGCAAGATACTCCTCCTTACTCTGCTTCATACTGTTTATCAACATGCTTCCTTTCATATGAACATGTCACTCTGCTCTTGTATATATTACTTTACAAACAAGAATGTGTGTATAAGCTGTTTGTCTGAACAGGCAAGAGGCCGTTTGGTGTTTCTCTCCTCTACATGGGGTGGGACAAGCACTACGGCTTCCAGCTGTACCAAAGTGACCCCAGTGGCAACTACGGAGGTTGGAAGGCAACCTGTATTGGGAACAACAGTGCTGTAAGTCAGAGTAGCTGTAAAGTCAAAATGGTAGTTTGGATCATTTGGTTTGATTTGTTTGACTTTTTGGTGTCAGGCTGCAGTTTCCATGTTGAAGCAGGACTACAAAGAAGGGGAGATGACCCTGTCTTCTGCTTTGGCGTTGGCCATCAAAGTCCTCAACAAAACCATGGATGTCAGCAAGCTGTCAGCAGAGAAAGGTGAGGTTCTGTGGCACTCTCGGATGGTGCAGCAGTAAGTTAAGCAAGTTAAAACTTAAAGGTCCACTTGACTGTTGAAAAGATCCTCCTGTTGCAACAGTAGCATGATTCTGTTCTGATCGTTTCAGTTGAGATCGCCACCTTGACACGTGAAGATGGAAAAACCAAGATCAAGGTGTTGAAACAGAAGGAGGTGGAGGAGCTCATCAAGAAGCACGAGGCTGAAGAGGCCAAGGCTGAAAAAGACAAAAAGGAAAAGGAGCAAAAGGAGAAGGACAAATAAGAAAAGAATAACATTGTTTTTCTCACTCTTTCATCAAATTCTGTATCATTTCGTCTTTTACAATAAATTCTCAGAAACTGAAGTGGAAATGGTTGATCCAACAAGGATTAATCTCACAAATATAGTTGGTTTTACTACAACTGAATCAAAATAGAAGTTTTTACAATATAAATGTGCCTTTCTATTTAGGAAATGTGTGCAATTTGTTAAAGCAGGTTCAGTTTTCACTTGCATGACCAGCAACCAGTAAAAAAAAAACACAAATGATTCTCCTAAAACATAAAGCTGAAGAGAGCACAGTAGGTCATTCATGATGAATAGATGGGTATTTAGTAAAAAGACAAACCTTTTCTCAGTTTCCAGTTAGACTGACTTTATAATTAAATATCAAAGCCTTAAGCTTACTTGAACATAATACTTTTGAAAAACAAATCCTAATTTGTAGATAGTAAATTTGTCTAAAAACCATAAATTTGTTTCATACTGAAGAATGTAAACAGTTAAAAGTAATAAACTCAGCAGCATATCTGTTATTTGGTCTTTGTACCACTTGATGGCGACAGTGTTCAGTACATAAAGGCTCAACAGTGGATAGATGACTGTTTTCTGTCTAAAGCACAGGTAGTCACAAAAACTAAAGCCTGTACGAAAAACGATCTTAAATAAGATTTTTACTTTTATAACTAAATCAGAAGTATTTGGTGTTCTTTTATAAATTCTGAATCATAAAGTGGAGCTTTTCTGATGGATCTTTTAGGAGTGAACAATTCAGAGTTTTGTCTGCTTTGAGACCAGCTGGTGAACGCGACAGCAACTGTCTGTTTAACTGGCCTGAGATCAGCATTAGGCACACACTTGCACACTATGTAGGTGGTCAGGACTGGATTTGAACCAGCTGCTGTTGGTGCTGAAGCACACGGTCATGCTGAGGTGAGACTGGGAGGGAAAATTTATAGTTTTTCAGATGTGTGTCCCTTTAGAGGTTGTGGTGTTTTGATGTTTGTGTGTGTTTGCAGCCACCAGATCACATTTCCTGTCTGAGAAAGAAAACCAGTTAAATGATGATGAAACTGTTATACCAGTGCTGGGTTTACTGGATCAGCTGTGGGTCCTGTCACCTTACCTTCAGAAACAGGAAAACTCATAATAATAATAAAGAGCTGTTTCTATGAGCATCTCAGCTGAAAGCTCAACTTCTCATTATTTCGCTGCTGAAATTAAGCCACCAGTAACCTTTGTAGAAATCCTCTTTTTTCTTTACCTTCAAACAACGATCAACTCTCTCTACCTTCATCTGACTGTTGTTGGTGTCATATTTTCTCTTACATTTACAATTCATGTCCACTTAAATCATTGTTCTTAAATAGGTGCGAATCAGCATTGGGCATACAAAGAAGACTCCCAAGAAACAGCCCACATGTGATGGAAACAACAAACTCACAGCTGCTGGTCACTTGAATAGAGTGGGATGTGAAAGTTTGGACCGCCTTGTTAATCTTCATGATTTTCTCGTTTTAATCGTTGGTTGTTATGATAAAAAATGTCAGTTAAATATATAAGAGGCACACACGGTGATATTTGAGATGTGAAGTTTGTAGAATTAACAGAAAGTGTGCAATCATTGTTTAAACAATATTAGGCAGGTGCTTACATTTGGGCACTGTTGTCATTTTATTGATTCCAAAACCTTTAGAACTAATTATTGGAACTCACGGTTGGTTTGGAAGCTCAGTGACCCTTGACCTCAATATACAGGCGAATCCAATTATGAGAAAAATTATTTAAAAGGGACCAATTGTAAGTTTCTCTCCTTTTTGAATATTCTCTGAGGAGTAGCATCACGGAGGTCTCAAGACAACTCTCACATGAGCTGAAAACTAAGATTGTTCACCATCACGGTTTAGGGGAAGGATACAGAAAGCTGTCTCGGAGATTTCAGCTGTTTGTTTCCACATTTTGGAGCATATTTAGGAAATGGAAGACCACAGGCACAGTTCAAGTTAAGGCTCGAATCAGAATCAGAAGGGTTTTATTGCCATTGTGCAAGAAATCACAACATTAGGAAATTACTGCGGTATTTGGTGCAAAAACAGATAAAAATAAGAGATGAGCAAACATAGGAAGTAAGAATAAAATCATGATGAAATAATAATATAATGTGACAATAATTAGAGAAACGGCTACTAAATACAAGACAGTGTAGGTACTGATCAGTGCGGATCAGTTCAGGTAAAAATAAACACAGGGTCATGTGACTGGAACCAAGCGACTGGAGTGGGCAGTCCTAGGATTGTCATTCATGAGTCCAACTGCTGAGGGGAAGGAACTGTTCTTGTGGAAGGAGGTTCTGGTCTGAATGGATCGGGGCCTCCTGCCAGATGGGAGTGAGTGAAAGAGACTGTCCAGGGTGACACGGGTCAGCTGTTATCTGACCTGCACCCTCAATGTCCTGGAGGTGTACAGGTCCTGTATGGAGGGGAGTTTGCAGCCAATGACCTTCTCAGCAGAGCGTACAACACACTGCAGCTTCTTCTTGTCCCTGGTGGTGGCTCCAGCATACCACACGGTGATTGAAGAGGTGAGGATGGACTCGATGATTGCAGTGTGTCTCATCGACTGTACTGGTAGGTTGAATTTCTTCAACTTCCTCAGGAAGAACATCATCTGCTGGGCCTTTTATGACAGAGATGATGGAGGGCTCCCACTTGAGGTCTTGGGTGATGGTGATGCCCAGGAAGCAACATGAGCCCACCTTCAAGATGGGAGTGTCAGACAGGGTTATAGAGGGGAGTGGGGCTGTTTGCTTCCTTAAGTCCACAACAACCTCTGCTGTCTTCTGGGTGTTTAAGACCAAGTTGTGGTGGTGGCTCCACGACAAGAGCCGTTACCTCCATTCTGTAGGAAGACTCATCCCCGTCAAAGATAAGTCAAATGACAGAGATGTCATCTGCAAACTTGATAAGCTTGACAGACTCGGGGTGTACAGGGAGAAGAGCAGAGGGGAGAGAACACAACCCTGAGGGGAACCAGTTTTGATGGTTCGCTGGTCTGAGACATTCTTCCCCAACCTCAATTGCTGCTTCCTGTCAGGAAGTCAGTGATTCACCTGCAGATGGGTTTGAGCATGTTCATCTGGGACAGTTTTGCCACTTACACACTAGAATGGGCTCTGCTTCACCCGTCCCAACCTGGCGGCGTTCGTTCCACACTGCCTTAGGAATGCAGACATGATTGAGCACATGGACGTTCTCCAAAATTGGTGCAAAAAATAGATATTAGTGATGTCATGAGCGCATCTCCGAGCACATGGGTAGGACAAAAGAGCGCAGAGAAGTCTGCGGTGTCTCCATAATGGTCTCGACACACGGGAGGCGACATCGCCTCTCCTCCATTCATTTTCAATGAGACATGCGCGACAAAGCGATAATCGCGGGTCTCCCTCCTACCAAGCGAAACGCGAAAAACGTGCGTGTGAAATTTTGCGCTCGTGCACGTGTCGTGCACAGGCGACCCAGCGACACGATCCCAGAAAGTTGAAACATTTTCAACTTTTCATCGCTGTCGTTCGGACGAGGACCAATCAACGGAGGTTTCATTTGGGCCATTCCCATCTGTACCGGGTCGGCCCGATCAGAGGCTTGCTCTAATGGAAGGTGTGAATTTGCTGTCAGCAGTGGGCGTGTTGGCCCTGGTCGGCCTGAAGCAGACCCCCCTCGAGAAGAGGGCTGAGAATGAGACTTGATTGGCCCGGAAAAATACCAGGCCACCCAGATATGTAAACAACCTACGCTACCCGGCCCGGGCCGACCCGGTACAGATGGGAATGGCCCATTGGTTGGCCCGGAAAAATACCAGGCCACCCAGATATGTAAACAACCTACGCTACCTGGCCGACCCGGTACAGATGGGAATGGCCCAATTCACTGACCAATGAGCGGACAGGATGCTCCGTACATCTCTGAGCAAACATGGAGGAGAAGTTGATTATTATTATGTTTTATATAGTAAAATCAGAAGTAAGATTTCACACAACTCCAGCAGCACCTTGTGAAACATCATATCTACCACTTTTTTAACTCTGAACCGCTTAAATAACCTTAATTCCCTCCAACCTGACACAGCCAAACAAAACAACGGACGTTTCGATTTCGCCATGGAACAGAATGCGTAGACGGCTTTGCCGCTGCTGCGGGTCGCCTCCCGTGTGTCAGGTAATAAAAGCGACAGCAACAAATTTTGCTGATCTCGGTGTCGCCTCCCGTGTGTCGAGCCCATTATTAAACAAAAGTGGCCTGAGGAGTCTTGCTTTTGGAGACCCCCTGACTCTGATATTGCATCCTGCTTTGCTGTGTCTGGCAGCAGTGTGTGTGTGCGCTCCTCCCAGCAGTGAGAGACAGAGAAAAACGGCTTCAGTCAGAGGCTCGTTAACTCCACAGCATCCAGGATGATGATGAACTGCACATGCGGGAGGCCCCCGCGGGCTGATTTTATTGGAGTCTTCTCCTAATGGTAGGAATCCATTTGATCCAGCCAATCAGTTCGCAATTGGCGGTTGGACCAGTTTGGCTCCAGGCAGACCGCCATGGGAAGAGGGCTGAAAAGACGTGCAGTTGCACGCAGGAAAATCCAATCCAGGCGGAGTGGAGCCGATGCTAGTGTGTAAGTGCCGTCTTGGAGGAGGTCTGGGAGGATTGTGTTGAAGGCAGAGCTGAAATCCAAGAACAGGATCCTGGTGTAGGTACCCGAGGAGCCCAGATGCTGCAAGATGAAGTGTAGGGCCATGCTGATTGCATCATCTACGGATCTCATGGCTCTGTAGGCAAACTGCAGGGGGTCCGGGGATGGGGTGGGGTCTTGAGGGTTTGGAGGTGTGGGAGAACCAGGTGCTCAAATGACTTAATGCACTTTTCACAAGGAGATGCTGTATGCAAGAGAGATGCAGAGGAAGCCATTTCTCCACTCACAAATTGTGTCACAAAACCATCAAACCTGAATGAACTAGAGATGTTTGGTAAAGAAGAATGGTCCAAAATACCTTCAACCAGAATCCAGACTCTCATTGGAAGCTGGAGGATGAGTTCAGAGGCTATTATTCCTGCAAAAGGAGGATCTACTAAGTATTAAGTTAATTTATTTTTCTGATGCCTAAATTTGTGCACCTGCCTAATTTTGTTTAACAGTTATTGCACACTTTCTGTAAATCCTATAATCTTTGTTCACCTTCTCAGACATCACTGTGTGTGTCTCCTATATGATATATTTAACTGAAATATTTTATCATAACAACCAATGATTTATAACAGAAAATCATGAAGACTTAAGTAACTGAAATAGATTTTCAGAGGCCTTTGTGTTGTTTGGTGAGAAAAAGCATGCATGACCCACATTCTATGTTTAATATAAAAATATGGTTGTTTTCAGTGTAAAAATTAAATTTAATCCCTAAGATGTTTAATTTTGCTATTTGGTCAAATTAATGAGGTTAAGTACTTTCTGCTGAGGTGAGAATGTGTCTTCTCAGTAGTTTTGATTATAAAAAAACATTAATATTATTAATAATAAACGACTAACCTACAAGTAAAATTGTGAAATTATTAGTGATTTTGACTGCCACTAAAATGGCAAAACCAATGTTAATGAATGCACAACCAGTTAGGATATGTTAAGATGATAGCACTTTCATTTTTCCACAATGAAAGGTGAGTAAACAGGTCAAAGGTGGAGTCATATGAAGCTTTCCTGATGGTGAAAAATCTCATTCATTTGATCAAAGCAATATTTATTAGTTATCAGGCACACGTGAATTGTTTAAATTGAGAATAATTCAATAGCATTTCAGCAGGAATAGCAGTAACTCAGGAGGTATTTCAGTAATCAGAAGGTTGCAGGTTTGATCCTGGCTCTGACCAGAGAATGCTGCCGTTGTGTCCTTGGGCAAGATGATTAACCCGCCTTGCTTGCTGATGGTGGTCGGAGGGGCCGGTGGCCTCGCCTCTGTCAGTGCGCCCCAGAGCAGCTGAAGCTACAATGTAGCTCATCCCCATCAGTGTGTGAATGTGTGTGTGAATGACTGATTGTGTTGTAAAGCGCCTTGGGGGGTTGTAGAATCCTAAGAAGGCACTTTACTAATACAGGCTATTTTACCATGTGTTTGTACAGTTTTAGTTGTTGATCACGGGGTTGTTTTGTTATGCAATATGAACATATCACCCAGTAAGAAGTGAAATAACAAAGCTGCTGTATTCAAACCACATTCAAAATTAAAACCTTTCAAAATAAAACGTATGATGTCCATCTTTCATTTAAGGTCCTTCATGGAATTATAATGCAAGTCAACAGGCCTAATTCATTTAAAGGTCAGGCGTAGTGAGGTCATGGTGTTCACATGAGCTCTGAGTGGGAGGATTCTGGCATGACGACACCCCCACCCCACCTCATCTCAGCATAAAACAGACCAGCAACACATCTGCTGATCTTCTTTTATTTATGTTATTTTCTAAAATATGATGAATATGAATAACTGACATAACTGAAGGATGCATCTCCCTTTGGAGGCCTGAGTTCCTGGTAGGTTTTAGAGACAGCGATGAGTTTGTTTGCTGTGATGATGCAGAGCAGGACGGTCTGTTGCGGTGTAAACACAGCACCAGAAAAGCACTGGAATGTCTCTGCAGTGGGAGCTGGAGTACGAGGTCAGCTGGAGGCCAAGGCAGGTGGTATACATCAGAATCAAGGCTGACATCTCAGCATTAACTTATCCAAACATGGGGCAGCCGGCGTGCTATCCTGTTATTGCTGCTGGAGTAGGAGCGGGAGGAGGAGAAAGAGGAAGGAGGAAGAGCCAACAGAGAGAAACGAAGGCGTACAAAGGGTCGAAGTAGACAGAAACATGGGGGAGTGTCTGCCCTCTCCCCCCTGTCCAACAGGGAGGATGCACCAGGGCTCTTTGCCTTTTTTAAAGTCTCTGATCTTGATCCTGTCAGCGATCCAAAGAGTTTGAGAAGAAAATCACTGGAAAACAGCTCAGAATAGCCCGTAGTTTGGGTTGGGACATGAATCACATGAGCTGCAGCTAAAGCTGTAACATACTGTAGTTATTAAACGATAACAAGCAAATACATGTATCACGTACATGAGTTGCTGTGAAATCACCAAAGAGCACAATCCAGGATCTGGTAAATCTATCAGCAGCCTTCAGTCCAAAATTGACTTCGCTTTTTTAACATGACCAAACTTTTTGACTGAGGAATCAAAGCTAGTTAGGACACCTCCCTAGTGAGGTTTTCTGGGCACGTCCAACTGGGAGAAGACCTAAAGGAAGACCCAGGACACGCTGGAGGGACTATGTCTCTCAGATGGCCAGAGCCTCCTTGTTTAGGCTGCTGCCCCCGTGACCCAACCGGTCGAAAATGGATGGATGGAATCAAAGCTGAAAACTTTTCACCGAGATTCAATATATTCAAAATGATGCCTCTAAAAACTCCCAAGAACCTCCTTGTGGGTCCTTTAGGAGACTTGAGATTATCGCCAGAAAAACCATTAAACTAAAAAAAAAGCACCATCAATGGATTTAAGTGATATATGCACATTTGCAGGCTGTACCATCAAACCCCATTTCTATCCCAGTCCGCTCACTGGTGTGTGAGATCCTGACCTCTCTGAGGATCACACATTTAATAAGCTTCTCATCCATGACAGCAGCCTGAAATCCTTCAGATTACAGACTCTCTGCTCTCCACTAGATCCAAGCAGCTCACCATAAATGGAGCCAGATTTTAGTAAACAGTAATTAGGCACCATGCTGCTGGAAGGACCAGTTCTGGAGGTAAAATGAAGCTATTGTTGCTGCTGGCAGGTTCAGTGGAACAGAACGGGCACTGTCTGGTTATTTGGGGAGTAAATTTAGATATTTTGCATGTTTTCTTTTTTGATAAAAGCGAATCAGTAGCTCTGACTTAATTGTAAATGTCACTAAAATGCAGTTAAGTTAATGAGAAAATTCTAAAACCACTGCAGGTTATTTATGTGATTTATTGTTTACATTTTTGTTGCCTTTAGTTCAACTTGCACATCTGTATTTCTAGATATTGCAGATGCTTTTTAAAATTATTTCCTCTTCCTAGAGCAGTCACTTGTCTCTGCCTCTTTATTAAGGTATTTGAGGGGAGCTCTTGTTTGGAAAGGAAGGTCCGCTTCATCTTTATTCAACTCCTCTCAGACTTTCAGAACAAAACCTACACATTTAATGTCCAACATAAACTTTATGACGCTTGTTTTTGGATAAAACTGAAATAAAGTTTCTCACTTAAGATGTTTTAGCTGCAGTTAATTCACGTGAAAACACCCATCAGGTAACTAAACGTGTCAGCCACATCTCCTTAGACCAGCTAAAGCAGGTCAGCCATGATGCCCCGCTCCTCTCCAAACTTCAAAACAGAACATAATCTAGAACAAAAAGCATAAAACATATTCAGATATTCCATTTTAACTTATGTGTTTTTTTATTTGAATGAACACATTTGAATCCGTGATATTTATGTTTTATTATGACCACTACCCTATGTAAATTCTGAATCTACCATTTATGAGTCTGTGCCTAATGAAAGTTTATGCTATTCTGTAATTTTATTGTTCTTACATAATGTTGCTATGGACACACAACCTATAATCTCTATAACCTCAATCTGAATGGAGTGTGAAGAACCACTGACTGGTGAAAAATAATGATTTGCTGAATAAATATGATTTACTACAGTAATCTGGTAGCACCACTGCCTCGCAGTGAAAAGGTTGTGGATTTAAATCCAACAGCCTTTCTGCATGTTCTCCCATTGCATGCTTGGGTTTGTCTCCAAGTACTCTTTTAAATTCCCAGACCCACATCAGCATAAGTTAGTTAAATTGTCTCTAAGTGTGAGCGAGTGTGTGAAAGGTCCCTGTGATGGACGGGCGAGCTGTCCTTGGTTCCCCTCACCTCCCATGATGGCTAGTTAGGCATCAGCTCCCTGCTGAGATCATAGTGAGGAAAAGCGGTCCAGAAAATAAGAGAGTGAATGTGTGTGTGTGTGTGTGTGTGTGTGTGTGTGTGTGTGGCTAATGTCTTATAACAGACTTGCAAACTTTCCAGGATGTATCCTACCTCTCTCCAAGACTTTTAGCAGTATTTATGCAGATATTCTGTCTATAATCATTGCAGAGGCTAAATCTGGGCTTGAAACAGGACAGGTGACATTCAGTTAGAGGGATTCTTGTTGTATTTTGTAATAAACCCAGTTCCTAGACTCTTATTGCTTCTACAGTGGACTGAAGTCAGATATTTTCAGCAGGTGTTCACTCCCTCTTAAAGATTATTATGTTTCTCTTGACCTCGGTCACCTTGACTCACCTGGATGCCGATGGCCAGTCCCACAACATGAGCTACCTTCAATGGTCCCTTTTGTTTCTATGAAACAGTATTCAGATTTACTAAATATGCTTTAATCACACCATACAACACATAATTCCTCATTAATCAAAATAACACAGAATGGTAAGACTTTAGTTTCCTTTGAAAAGCAAAAAGTGACCGAGTATCTTTGATTTCCAACGTATTGAACACACCTCAGTAGTTTTTGCACATGGAAACTGGCATAGGTTTAACTGATCTTACCATATATATATATATATATATTTTTTTTTTTTTTTTTTTTGAGTTTCTCTTCAAAAGTTAGAGAAGTTTTGTCCCATGTCTGCATCCATTGTCTCATCTGAAGCATCTTCCATTGGCCCCTTAAGATAAAACTCCCCCAGAAACTGGAGCTTTTACATTTTTGATAAGAGATGAGCTCTGAAAACAGTGGGCAGCATCTGAATTATGCAGCTCTCTGCATCCTCTTAGGGGCGAGAGTGGAGTTGGGTCGACTTGTCAAATGGAACGAGCCATGACAGCCCAGCGATTGGGGGGGTGGCGACCATGCATTATGAATGGTGATAAGTATGTCTCAGCTGGAGGAGCTGAATGAGGTGACTGAGGGTGATGGGATGGTGCCAACCTATTGGTTGTGTGTGGTTAATGCACTTGATTTTGCTTGGGGAAAAATATTGTCCATGCACCTTTCTACGGCTCTAAAATCTTCAAGTGAAGCAGAAATTCTTCTTTCTGCAAATGAAATATATGGAAGTGGACTTTAAAGTGATGGTGTGTATTTTCCCAAGCGATGGGGGAAGTACATACCGTAATTTCCGGACTATAGAGCGCACCTCAATATAAGCCGCACCAAAAAAAAAAAAAGGTTTTCTACACACACACACGCCGCACTCAAATACAAGCCGCGGCGCAGCAGCCACATGCAGGTCTCCGGTGCATGTATGGCCATAACATAAGATAATTAGACAGAAAGACGCTACACGGAGGTTTTTTGTTGTTGTTTTAATTCAACAAAATGAATTTTAAACACGGGTGAACGTGCCTGCAAGTTTAGAAAAGAAAACAGCACTGATAGCATTCATATTTCTGGATGGTTATAAAATAAAAACAGAACTGACACGTTATTACCGGTAATTTGCATGCATGTCTAGAAGAAAAGAACAGCGCTGACACAGCATTAATAATCCCTGGATGATTAGAAAATAAAAAATGCACACAAAACATGCCTGTTAGTAAATAAAACACACTTGCCTACCAGAAGTCATTCGCTCTCATCTTCCTCTTGCGCACTAAAGCTATTAAAGTCCTCTTCTTCAGTGTCGGAGTTGAACAACGTCAGAAGAGCTTCGTCACATACCTTTTCTGTGGCGATGTCAGAGTGGCTGTCCGTGTTGCTGTCATCATCCCCGGATGAAGCTGGCTTGAATGAGTTCTTCCCGCTGCAGTCTCCAGCGCCGAACCATGGATTCATTCATGCCAAGCTTACGTACGGCAGCACTGTTTCCCTCCTTTACTGCCAGATCGATGGCCTTCAACTTAAATGCGGCATCATATGAACTCATACGTGTAGTTTCCATGATGAGGGGGTACGGATTTGAAAAAATTCTTTGTCGTGCCGGCTGCTTGCATGTGCTAAATTAAAATGAGCAATATCTTCGATTTCCACTTTTGACTTCCACCTGTTTTACTTTCTGCTAAAGCGCCCCCTGGCAGGTGAAGGAAAATCTTCAGTAAAGCCTCGCCGCATGGTTCAAAGCGTGGGAAAAAAGTAGTGGCTTACAGTCCGTACAATACGGTACCTAAATCATTGCAAGCAAGCTGTATTTTTGCATTTGAGTAAGACCTTATCAACGGATGGCCACTGGGTCAAAAATCCCTGGGAGCACAGCCTCCAACAAAATAACAAGCACACCAGACTCCCTTTCATCACTGGCAACGAGTGAAGAGATAAATGTGTAAAACAACGTTTATGAATGGTGAAAGTTTTGTAATCGCTTGTTACAAATCAGTAAATGCATTTTGTCCTCAAGGGTTCCTGTAAAAGGAAATATGGCATCTACTATGGCGTCGCCCAGAGACTTAGACCCGTTACCCATGCACCGGTATTTTAGACAAGATTTTTACGGTTCTATGTTACGAAACTGACAGGCTCGCAAGGGTGGACGGAGTCAAGCTCTCTTTTCTAAACATCCATCCGCTGAGACGGAGAACCAGGGACGAAATTTTGATTTCAGAAGTGGGGGGGACACAGCAGGCTTATGCGGATTTGGGGTGGGGGGTGTTATGTAAAGACCCCTTGACACGTCACGTGCCCATCTCAATAATTTTTCCATCCTCAATATATATATATATATATATATATATATATATATCAAAGTTAAAAAATGTACAACTCTATTATTATTTTTATTTATTATCATTATTGAAGTGCAGTTTTGGCTGTTGACAATGGATAGGCAATTGTATTTATTGTTTTGGGTCTTTTTTTTATTGTTTTTGGTGCAACATTTTCTAACAGGGAGTGAGATTCCTTTTTTATTGAATTTTTGTTTGTTATTTTTATTCATTTAGAAGTTCTGGTTCTGGACATTTCAATGTTAAATGAAGGTTTATTTGTTGCATTTTAAAAGGTGTACTTGCATTATTATGATATATTAACATTATATTAGTGGTTATTTTGGTCTAGATAATGTTGACAATGATATCGTTTATCATCAACAATTTGTTGGACAAAATATCGTCCAGCAAAATTTGTTACTTTCCCAGGCCTAGTCAAAAGTATAAAAATTATTTATACAAAAACGGTCCCTCCTGAGATCTGGCCGTTTGTTCATTTGCTGTGTTAGAGGACATGCTGAACTAATGTTTTACACATGATCATCACCCTAACATTTGAGTGTATAAAAACATATTAAATATGTTTTTTCCCTTAAAAGTGTTTAAACAGTTGTTGCATTTCAACACACAAAAAATAAATGGAAAAAATAAGATAAATCTAATGAAAAGTGTACATCTTTGACATTAAGCTTAAAAAAATCTGTTGACGATGATGATACTGTTCATTTTTCAGAGCTTTTTAATGTGAACATATATATTGCAATAGATACGTTTACAATAAAGTTAAATGATAAAAGTTTTGAAGTTACACTTCTACTACTACTAGTAATAATAATAAAACAATAATTATAATAATACGAATAAATTGTGTCAGAGGAGTCAGTTATGTGGAGGAGATGAGTTTGTAAAAGTTAGTTTTGAGTATGTTTGTGAAGGAGGAGGTGAGTCTGAGCTTAATGCAGGGGTGTCACATGTTCCAACTTACGTTTTGACTTTGAAAGAAGTCTCTTATCACTTTTCGTTTTCTTGACATGCTGCCTCCTGGCTGTGCCTAACTACCAAAAACCCACAAATGAACACTTATTCAAATGTTATGTAATGGAAGCTGAGCTGAGCTGATATTACACAGCGTCTAGTTGACGATGTGACTCAGTACCGGTGTTCCCTAGCGGCTCCAAACTAGCAAAACAACGTGAGCACGTTCTGACTGTTTACAACTTGAGTGACAGCAGCAACAGCCAATAATACGTTAGCAAGTATCAGCAGAGCCAATAGATTAGCTTTTGGGCGGGTCTAATAGGAAACCGGTTTCCGTTTCGGTCCTAGTGCTCAACCAAATCCATTTAATGGAGCGTAATATTGTTTTTGGACGGAAAAAAGTGCAGGGGACCAAAACTGCCTTTTGAAAAAGTGGGGGGGACATGTCCCACCCGCCCCCCCCCCAAAATTACGTCCCAGCGGAGAACGCAAGCTTGTGATTGGTCAGGATGCTTGCATGTTTTTATTTTCATGAAAATATGAATGTTTAATTCCCCCGTGACTGGAGGAGTGTTTTATTTGTGGACGGAAATGACGGGAAATGCAGGTTTAGAGGTGGAGAGAGCATGAAGAGGTGGAGAAGGATGACGGACAAATTTGTGCAAGTTAAAAAGTCTCTTAAATACAAAAAAAAAAAAAAAAAAAGAACACAATAGAAACACACAATCTTGAATCGGATAACAGACAGGGTACCCTAGAACAGCGCTACGCCCTGTGTTGTCCTGGTGGGGAATTGCTTTGCAGCACTCCCCAGGAGACGGAGAAGTATGAGTACAAATTGTCTCCATCCGGCGTGTCTCTCCCTCGTGGAGCTGACGGAGAAGTATAAATTAGGCTAAAGAGTTCCCATCAACCAACAAGTCTGGTGTGGTTGTAAGGCTTCAAGGAACACGAAATCAACTTATTAGTGAATTAGATAGAGAAATTCACAAAGCCCACTCTGTAATTTGTACTGCAAACATTTAAAAATGATTAAATGGGTCCACCTCCTGTGAGAAATAGCCCCATGATCCTTTTGTTCTCCATCAATAGTCATACTTAGTAGAAATTCATCTAAAATCTGCTCAGGCGAGTCTCCTAACCAGGTTTAATATTTGATGAAATTAGTTCTGCTCGCTGCATCTGCACTCTTTACTTCTGCTGGATGCCTCCAGCTTTAAATTCCAAGCAGTTTTTTCCTGTTCAGTCATTTCTGTCACTCATGAGTAACAATTTGCAAAGTAAATTCAGCTTTATTGTTACTGCTACTTTATGGTGTGGCAAGCATGCTCGTCTTAGTTCACTTTAAACAGAACTGTTTAAGGCTGTAAAAATGTACTAAACAGAATCAGTGTTTTAAACATTGGTGCATAAAATCAATAGTTTTTACTTTATACATATTTCTAAAATTGCTGTCCACTATGGAATTTTCTGTTCAGATAAATAGAAATGCAAAGTTTCTTCTCATAATCAAAACTAAAACTGAGATTTTATATACAGCTGACACACATGGAGGATCCTGGTAAAGTTTTAATCTGTTTGTTATTAGACTGTCATAAATCAGAGGTGTTAACCTCCAAACTGAGGCATCAGGATGAAAAGTGACGTGATGGCCTGATGTTTATTTGGATCCGATTGATTTAGTGTCTCTCTGCAGGTCTGAACCAGGTCCTGCGGCTCTTTACTGCCTTGTTATTGTCAATTAGATGACAACCATGCCCAGGATCTGTGGAGCAGAGCAGGAACAGGAGAATGTGTGTTTAACGTCTGTTTGGATTGGAATCTGGTGATTGATGCTGTGTGAGATTTACTCATCACTACCAGAGGTCCTACTGCACTATGATGAAGACTGCAGAGTACGTTAAATGTTTACAAGTTTTAAGTGTATCTAACAGAAAAAAGGAGGAAAATGGCTTTGAGTAAACTTCATTAATATTTGGCTGACACCTTTTCCTGAGACTTTAAGACAAGTCTGTGGCACGATTGGGTCAGAATGAAACAGGATTCCAGAACAAAATCAGTCATTTACAAAGTGGAGATCTTATGAAATGTAACGGTTGAAATCTTCCCTTTTTTTGGGGAGAAACAAACTTTAATTTTGAACAGACTCATGAGCTAACAGCTAGTCCTAGCATGACCAAGACCATCAAAAATGTCGACACCAGGATGTCAGACTCATCCTGAATGTTTCTTGGGCTTCACAAGAAGGGCCAAAGCTTGCAGCATGCATGACCGTAGCACCCTTGGGGAAGCTGGGTGTGTTTTCTTTGCCCTTTTGTTACGTCAGCATTCCTGTCGATTTCCACTGATATGTATTTCCCCAACAGCTCTGCACCGCCCAGTACAAACTTTCATGCATACAAGCCCAATCCCAGCATGCTCTGCTCATACCACAGGGGAACAGCGGCCAGGGCATAAGCTCAAACTTTGTATCTGGGAAAACCTACGCTTGGTACTGGTAAATGTTATGTGCATCCCTATCAACACAGAAGTCGCTTTGTTATAACATGCAGCTCTATGGGATATACATAAAGGTGTCATTATCCTATAAAGTGATTGTCTACAACTTGTCTTGTTGTGATTTCAATCATGAGTCAGTAAAACTTGTTACTCATCATTTTTGTGCAGGGGGACTTGACTTTGTTTATGCAACATTACACGCCTTTAAAGTTAATTAGAAAATCAACAAAACCCAAACACAGAGCTAGAAGGGCGCGCCATAATTACTAAATTTTCACCCAAGAGACTGCCGTTTTCTTCCTGTTAGATAGGTTTGTTTTCTTAAACCTCGTCTCATTCCTTTTTATATTATCTTCATTTCAAGTCCCCACCAGTCCTGCCCTGTTCTACAATGTCGGCATTTTTAATTGCAACTTGGTTTAACATTTAATTGTTACAAGCACACACGACTTTGACATAAGCTGTTATACAGAAAGCTTCTCACTCAGAAACGGCTCTATAACACCACTAACACCCAAAAATCCCCAGACACAAGATTAATATCGATCTTTTCATCTCACTCGTCACAAGAAAGAACTTCCTCTGTGGAGGCTTTTAGAAACCAAGAATCCATGTGTTTAGTTATTGTTGTCATTTTATTATCGAGACAAAAACTAACCTGTAAAAAACGATTATTCTTACTGGACTGATATTTCTGATAACTCAAATTGTCTTTTGGACCACGATTGCCCATCTCCGGTGTAATTTTCTTCCACATCTTTTCTCTTCGGGATCATTATCTTGTTTTCATTATTTTTCTTGCTTTCTGCTGTTTCCCACCCCCTCCTTGTCCCCCGGAGAAGCTGGCAGATCCCATCAGCTAATTCCAGCTGGGAATCTTCTGCCCTTTGGTTTAAATAGCATAACCCTGTGTGTCCCAAATCCCTAACACAAACAGGAAGTCAAGCTCTCACTTCTGTTATGAAAGCATTTTGCACCAAGTTCCTGCATCTTGTAAGTCCACCACCCCAGAAAACCAAGTTTTTCTTTAGCAGATTTTCGTACTTTGTATTTGACTCTGTACATGTGTATTTGATTGAGATGGGCCTTTTAGCACATTCCTCCCACGTTGACAAAAATCTCAGTGGACTCAGTTTGACTTAATGAGAAAATAACAATTTAAGCTGTCCCCGTGGGTCATTTCTTCAGCATTTCCTCTTATTAAGATTGCCTGAACTGGGACTTTTTGTGACATATAGCAAATACTTTAATATTAACTCTGTTTCAATATTTTGTAACAACAGGAATGAGATAATCTCTGTCCTGTGTCTCCAAGAGCCAAGCCAAAGTTCGTGAGAAGGGACGGAGGAGCTAACAGACTCCGGGGAGCAAAAAAAAAAAAAAAAAAAAAAAAAAAAACACATTTGTTTTGATTTCGGAGCTGGAAGCAACACATGTACAATCTCAGAAGTTGGCAAAATCCCTCAGAACACATTTTAGCCCAAAGTTTTGTTTTTTGCCTTGTGTGAAACAACAAATATCACACTCACAGCTAGCACACATTTTGTTGTTACTGTTGCAAACATGTTTCTGTAATCTAAAAGGTTAGAGAGTACATGATTTAACATATTTAATAGTTTATTTAAAATGTTTATGATTAAAATCCTCCCTGACCGGCCTCTGCAGTAAAAATGTGAGAAATTTATCCAGCAGAGCTTTGTCAGGTGTCACATCTGGATCAGGAGGTGAAAGAGAAAGACGATCTTTAGCAGCTGGGGTTATGACTCATAAAACACCACTATGAATCATTTTTATTTACATCTGAAATCAAACATAACAAATTAATGTTGTGTAGTGAGTGTTTTGTGTTCATAGTTGTTTTACATTTTACCATCACTGGATTTTACATTTCAACAGCTTTCCTCATCAGACAGCACAGAGATATAATATAGTCCAACAATACATAACTCCAAGTAACTTGTACAAAATACAGAACTATAAATTCCAGACTATTTTTGGCTGACAGCTAATTTGTAGACCTTTCAAACCAAAAGTATTGAATGTCTTCCGATCTACTAGACTGAATGGTTTTCAGGGCTTTATTCACTTTTACAAAAAGGAAATTGTGTTCTATCCCCTCCCCCCCCACACACACACACCCAAAAGTAAAATTTTAGAACCATTATCTGCAAATTCAACCTTTTGTTTTAAAGGGGACATAATTTGACTTTTTCCCCTAATGTATGGCATGTTTATGAAGTTTTTTTGCACAAACTCTGTCTCACATGAAGTGATTGAAGCAGTTATATTCTTGACATTTTCAGTATCTTCCAGAATGAGCCGTTTCAGGGCTCTGTTACGTTAAAACGAGCTGGAGCTGTCCACAGCCACCACTCCCCCACTCAGGCTGCTACTGACCTTTAACGTTACCTGATCACGTAGGTCCACCATGATGGGCATCAACAGTGAGTTCCAGGCGTATTAAACAGAGGGAAAATGTTGGGACTCAGATCAATTAAATTAAGTTTATTTATATAGTGACAAATAACCACAAGAGTTTCTCAGGGCACTTCACAAAGTAAACATAAGCACCGTTTTTGCCCATTTAGCCTGGCTTCTACTAGTTCAATACTAGTTCACTTGTGTCAGCATACCTAGATGGTGCTCAAAGAGAGTGATATTTGCAAAAGTTCAAGTTAATTAGCTCACAAACCGACTCCTAATTTCTCCCTGCTGCTCTGTTCACTTGTATGATAAAGTCGCAGACTTTTACAGAATTCACCTGACTGGATATGTAATATTATGTGATAAACAGCTGGGTGGAGTCTTACTTCACCCACACTTCTTCTTTGAAAAATGCACCTAAAGGAGGCGTTGCCTGTGGACCAAGACAGCGGCGCTGAGGAAGTGACTGAACGCACCCCCCTTAACCCCTCCACTTGCTCTTGGAGTTTCTCAGTCAGAGAAATGAGTCGTTAAGCACGTGCACACACAGTGGAGTCACCGCTCAGAAGAATGAGCAAACAGACAAACTGCAGCAGGCTGGTGGGTTTTCTTTCCACCATGACCACTAGATGATAGGAAGGAGGATGTTTTATGTAAGTTGAGCAGCCACATAATTTAACATCAGCTCGTGAGTGGCCCAGCCAGCTGGAGGTGTGGTCCAGACGGTTGGAATCCAGTGCAGTGCAGCAATGTACAGTCCCTTGCTATAGCATGGTTCACCTTTCACTGCCTCACTTTTCTGCGGATTTTTTCCTGTCAATAAATAAAAGGCGACAACGAAAATTGACATCAGCGAAAATTCAATCAGAGAATAGAAGATATAGGTGAACGGAAAAAAGAACCAATCAGCAATTGGGACAAGTGGGACTTGACGAGAAAATAACCAGAGTCTTAAGCCAGCCTCTTTCTGAACAAGCTAGGTGTAACCATATATGCCGGTAACAGTTGCACAATTTATGTCTAATGTCCACGGCTAGGAGGATAAGCAATAAATGGCAAATGACAAAAAATTAAACCAAGTGTGGAGTGGTTTTATAAGTAGTAGAAACCCACACAAAAGCATGCAAAGGTCGTCGTCGTCGTCTTCCTCCGCTTATCCGGGTCCGGGTCGCGGGGGCAGCATACCAACTAGGGAGCTCCAGACCGTCCTCTCCCCGGCCTTCTCCACCAGCTCCTCCGGCAGGACCCCAAGGCGTTCCCTGACCAGATTGGAGATTTAACCTCTCCAACGTGTCCTGGGTCGACCCGGGGGCCTCCTGCCGGCAGGACATGCCCGAAACACCTCCCCAGGGAGGTGTCCAGGAGGCATCCTGACCAGATGCCCAAACCCCCTCAACTGGCTCCTTTCGATCCGGAGGAGCAGCGGTTCTACTCCGAGTCCCTCCCGAATGACCGAGCTCCTCACCCTATCTCTAAGGCTGAGCCCAGCCACCCTACGGAGGAAACTCATTTCGGCCGCTTGTATCCGCAATCTCGTTCTTTCGGTCATTACCCAAAGCTCATGACCATAGGTGAGGATTGGGATGTAGATCGACCGGTAAATCGAGAGCCTGGCTTTCTGGCTCAGCTCCCTCTTCACCACGACAGATCGGCTCAGTGTCCGCATCACTGCAGATGCTGAACCAATCCGCCTGTCGATCTCCCGATCCCTCCTACCCTCACTCGTGAACAAGACCCCAGATACTTAAACTCCTCCACTTGAGGTAGGACCTCTCCCCCGACCCGGAGTTGGCAAGTCACCCTTTTCCGGTCGAGAACCATGGTCTCAGATTTGGAAGTGCTGATCCTCATCCCAGCCGCTTCACACTCGGCCGTGAACCTACCCAGCAAGAGCTGAAGGTCAGAGCCGGATGAAGCTAGGAGGACCACATTATCTGCAAAAAGCAGAGACGAGATTCTCCTGCCACCAAACTCGACACACTCCACACCACGGCTGCGCCTAGAAATTCTGTCCATAAAGGTAATGAACAGAACCGGTGACAAAGGGCAGCCCTGGCGGAGTCCAACCCTCACCGGGAACAGGTCCGACTTTCTACCGGCTATGTGGACCAAACTCACGCTCCTCTGGTAAAGGGACTGAATGGCCCTTAACAGAAAGCCACCCACCCTGTACTCCTGGAGCGTCCCCCACAGGGTGCCCCTAGGGACACGGTCATAAGCCTTCTCCAAATCCACCAAACAAATGTGGATTGGTTGGGCAAACTCCCATGCCCCCTCCATCACCCTTGCAAGGGTATAGAGCTGGTCCACAGTTCCATGGCCAGGACGAAAACGCCATTGCTCCTCCTCAACCTGAGATTCAACTATCGATCGGACCCTCCTCTCCAGTACCTTGGAGTAGACCTTTCCAGGGAGGGTGAGGAGTGTGATCCCCCTGTAGGTGGAACACACACTCAGGCCATCCTTCTTAAAGATGGGGACCACCACCCCGGTCTGCCACTCCACAGGAACTGCCCCCGATGACCACGCAATGTTGCAGAGACGTGTCAACCATGACAGCCCTGCAACATCCATAGCCTTGAGATACCCAGGACGAACCTCATCCGCCCCCGGGGCTCCGCCGCTGTATAGTTGTTTGACTACCTCAGCAACTTCTGCCCCCGAGATTGGACAGTCCACCCCCAGGTCTCCCGGCTCTGGTTCCTCCTCGGAATGCGCATAGGTGGGATTGAGGAGCTCCTCAAAGTATTCCTTCCACCGTCCGACTAGAGCCTCAGTTGACGTCAGCAGGTCCCCATCCCCACTGTAAACAGCGTGAGCGAGTTGCTGCCTTCCTCTCCTGAGGCGCCGGACAGTTTGCCAGAATCTCTTTGGAGTTGGTCGATAGTCTTTCTCCATGGCCTCACCAAACTCCTCCCACGCCTGAGATTTTGCCTCGGCAACTGCCACTGCTGCACCCCGCTTGGCTATCCGGTGCCTGTCTGCTGCCTCCGGAGACCCACAGACCAGCCACGCCCTGTAGGCATCCTTCTTCAGCCCAATGGCTCCCAGAACCTCTGGTGTCTACCAGTGGGTACGGGGGTTGCCACCACTACTGGCACCGGCCACCTTGCTACCACAGCTAGCAATAGCTGCCTCAACAATCGCAGAGTGGAACAAGGCTCACTCGGAGTCAATGTCCCCCACTGCTCTCAGGACGCGGTCAAAGCTCTGCCGGAGGCAGGAGTTGAAGACCGTCTTAACAGGTTCTTCTGCCAGGCGTTCCCAGCAGACCCTCACTATGCGTTTGGGTCTGCCAGGTCTACGCGGCATCTTCCCCAGCCATCTGATCCAACTCACCACCAGGAGGTGATCAGTTGACAGGTCCGCTCCTCTCTTCACTCGGGTGTCCAAAACATACGGCCGCAGGTCAGATGATACGACTACAAGGTCTATCATCGACCTGCGACCTAGGCTGCCCTGGTACCAAGTGTACCGATGGGCATCCTTATGTTCGAACATGGTGTTCGTTATGGCCAAACTGCAGCTGGCACAGAAGTCCAATAACAAAACACCACTCGAGTTCAGATAAGGCGGGCCGTTCCTCCCAATCACACCCCTCCAGGTCAAGCTGTCATTGCCCACGTGAGCATTGAAGTCCCCCAGCAGGACAATGGAGTCCCCTGATGGAGCACTATCTAGCACTCGTCCCAGGGACTCCAAAAAGGGTGGGTACTCTGAACTGATATTTGGCCCATAAGCACAAACAACAGTCAGGACCTGTTCCCCGACCCGAAGGCGCAGGGAAGCTACCCTCTCGTCCCCCGGGGTAAACCCCAACACACAGGCAGAGAGTCTTGGGGCTAACAAAAAGCCAACCCCAGCCCTCCGCCTCTCACCCGGAGCAACTCCAGCAAAGGAGAGTGTCCAACCCCTCTCAAGGACTTGGGTTCCAGAGCCAATGCTATGTGTCGAGGTGAGTCCGACTATATCTAGCCGGTACCGCTCAACCTCTGCCACAAGCTCCTGCTCCTTCCCCGCCAGCGAGGTGACGTTCCATGTCCCAAACACCAGTTTTTTTGTCCGGGGATCGGACCGCCAAGGCTCCTGACTTGGTCTGCCACCCGATCCACATTGCACTAAACCCTTCATGTTCCTCCTGCGGGTGGTGGGTCCACAGTTGGATGAGCCCATGTATCGGGTTCGGGCTGGGCCCGGCCGAGCCCCATGGGTGAAAGCCCGGCCACCAGACGCTTGCTCACGGGCCCAGAACCCAGGCCTGGCTCCAGGGTGGGACCCTGGTAAGCCTCCGGGCCGGGTACTCCGACTCTTTGAATTTACTTCCATGAAAGATCCTGTGGACCACTCTTTGTCTCACCCTTCACCTAAGACCAATTTGTCATGGGAGACCCTACCAGGGGCACAAAGTGCCCCAGACAACATAGCTCCTAGGATCATTAGGGCACTCAAACTCCTCCACCACGATAAGGTGATGGTTCAAGGAGGAGCATGCAAAGATGAGTTTAGTAAAACATATGTTCCCTGCAACATATTAACACAAAACCTCTCTCTAATAATCACCTAGGACCTGTGTGCCGGTGACCCTACTAAAGGCAAAGAGCCTTAGACCTCACACTGACATTGGCTCCACTCCACCTGGACCGGGTTGAGAGTTTTCTCATTAAGGTAGCCTTGGATTTTCCTGAGTGCAATCGGACGTCTTTTCAGCCCTCTTCTCGAGAATATCTCTCTGGAGCCGAACAGGGCCGACACACCCACTGCTGACTGATTGGCTGGCTCATGCGCAATTAATTATCATTCTGGATGCTGTGGAGTTAACAAGCCTCTGACTGAAGCCATTTTTCGCTGTTCCTCACTGTGCGCGCGCACACACACACACACCAAAGCAGGATGCAATATCAATGTCGGAGTCTCCTAAAGCAAGACTGCAAGCCACTTTTGTTTAGTAATGGAGACACCACAGACTTCTCTGCGCTCTTTTCCCCCGCCCACATGCTCAGAGATGCGCGCATGACATCAAAGACCACAGTCCGCCCATGTGCTCAATCACATCCGCATTCCTAAGGCAGTGTGGAACGAATGCGGGTGGGATGAAGCGGAGTGGAGCGAAGTCGATGCTAGTGTGTAAGTGGCATCAGCTCCTAGGATCCTTGGGACACTCAAACCCCTCTTCCACGGTAAGAAGGCAACCCAGGGAGGGGAAGTTCAAATTTTAATTTTGTTCACTGATACTTTGCCACTGTTTAAAAACATTTTGATGGCTGTTTATACATTTTGTGCTAATTAAAGAGAGCTGTTTAAAGCTATGTGGCTGTGTGATCAGTAGTCAGTATCTTAAGCCTAGTTTATAGAGCTCCGGACGTCACGTGACTCTCAAAGAGTAAACGACATGTTGGCAGGCAACAAAGGTAAACAAAATGAACGAGATCGGCTTGGATTTTACTTCGTTGGAGTTTACTTCACACTTTAAAACCGAAGAAATCGTTTTATATAGTCAGAAATTAAATAGACTAAACATCTCCGACCCTTACCGTGCCCCTGGGATACTTTTTAAAAACACCAGAAGCTGTCGGAGCGGACTTCTTACCGGACCTGGCCGGGGAATGCCTTGGGATTCCCCCGGAGGAGCTGGCCCAAGTGGCTGGGGAGAGGGAAGTCTGGGCCTCTCGACTCTACTGCCCCCGCAACCCGACTCCAGATAAGCGGATGAAAATGGATGGATGGACAAATAACATAGATTTACATGTAATTAGTTTAAATAGAGTGCTGTTCTGTTTGAATGTATAAACTGAACGCCAAGAGAAATCACTAGTCTGATTTTTTTCCGTGAACAAAATAAATGTCAGGCAGGAGCGTTTCAGGATCTGTCTGAGATCTGTCTCTGTGAGACAGATAATAGCAATCCAAAGTGCTTTTTATGTGTGATCTGACAATTGATCAACCATTGCTTAAAAATTAAATACAGCTTAGCAGGTTAATTGCTGTGATCATAAAACACGTAAACGGCAGCACGCAGAACTCACGAGGCAACGTTTTACGTGACGTTTACTTGTTGCTATGAGTAATAAGACAGAAAAAGCCACGCCAAAATAAGTTTAGGAAGCCCACTAAGAATCGTAATAAAAGCATTTTAAATAAATACCATACACAGTTGAGGAAACGTTGGTTTAAGTACCTGATATGAAGTGGTCGCTGCATAAGCGAAAACCTTGACTCTCGGGATCCCACAGCTTCATTTCAGCCCGGTCATTAGTGCGTTTCATTACAATGATCCAACGTTTGTGGCGCTCTGGATATTGAGGAATCCTGTAGATGGCTCATTCCTTATGTCGTCCGCATCTGTTCTGCATTCTGGAGCACAACAGGAATCGACCATATTTCCAGTTTGATTGAGTTTTCTGACAATAACAAATAGTCCAGCTGCGGGCTTCTGCCTGCCAATATGGCGCCGTTTCGATTTGAACTGTTGCATGCCGGGAGAAGTGACGTCAACTCCCGGAGCTCTATACTTCATTATATGTTGGCGAAAGGCCTCTCCAACAAGGATGAACAGAGTATGGTGTCTGTGATTGGTCAGCTCAAACACAGTGGCCGTGCGGTGGATGAACATTTCACAGATGCCTCTGTCGCCTCTGTTACTGTTAAATTCTTTATAACACAAGTTTTCATTTCTCAAGGCAAAGTAGTTCCAGTTCAATGAAAGCTCCATGAGTGGAATGGGATTTACAAGCTTTTTATTGTAACTTAATTTTAAGAGCAAGCCACCCCCGACCAGAGTCTTAATCCCCTCCCACTTCTTGTCTGAAAAATGCAACAAATGCAGTTGCCTTGCAGAGCAAGAGGGGGGAGCCGCTAACAAACACACACATAAAGGCTCACAGTGGCATTGTGACATCATAGGATACCAGCTGATGTCATAGGGTACCTATTAGCCAATAGCGATGGCAGATTCCAATTCAAATGAGGTGCAGAATTTTCACCTGAAGACGGTGCAACACTGAAAGTTTCAGGCAGAAAATTAAAATTTTAACTAAGATACACTAGTGCCATTTTATTGACTACACATGTCTACAGCATGATTAGATACTTGTTTATATAGTTTATCGGCAAAAAAAAGTTGATTTGAGAATTTAAGAATAATAACAAATCCCAATATCAACACAAGAATCTAAAATTTCTATTTAAACTCACACCTTCTTCAAGATATTTGTGTTGATAAACTTAGTTAATAAGCTTTTGTTGACCAGAAACAATCAGTATAATGGTAGGCAGACCCGTCAGAAAAGGTCTACGCCCCTTGCTGTCCTGAGTCAACACCATCTTTGTAGTTTGTCTCTCTTGTAGCTCTGGTGATAAGCCCGCCTAACAAATGTAGAGCACTGTTATTGGCAAACAATACTGTTCAGGCCAATGGTAGACCTGCTGAGGCTAATGGGGAATGGCTAGACCAACCTGCAAATCTTTTTGCTGCTGCCATCATTGCTTTACATTTCTATGCTAGTTTACTGTTGCAAATGGGTCGGTTAATACTATCAAACAAACTCATTTATATATATATATATATATGTTTGAGAAACTTATTCGTAAAAGAGTCCTGTAAAAAAACAATTCCATCCTGATAGTCCCATTTACAACAAAAGTCCAAAAGAAGATTATTTGTATAAAATGAGTTTTACTAATATGAAATGTCCCTTATTAGAACAAATCCAACTCAACGTGTATGGAGGCAGGAAGCGGTGTTGAATTTAATTAGCTTAACTGTCTGCAGTTTTGGACAAACATCCTAAATGAAATGTCAGATGCGTTCTGCACATACCTCACACAGTGAATGGGTGAAAAGGCTTCAAAGTTTCCAAGAGCCTCAAAATGGATGGTTGGCTGGACCACAGAGGACACGGAGAACACAAGCTAAGTGCTTTAGCAGCAGGTGATGCTAACGCAGTCAGACGGGTTCAGCGTGGCGTGAAGCAGAAGAGTGCTGTGCGAGGTGACTTATGGGACAATGGGGCCGCTTTTCACAAATAAAACATGAGGCTTATCCAGAGCCTCTGAACTATACAGTCTCAGTTTCTGTAAGGTGTTCATAGGTAGAAATGAAGGGCTGATGATCAGTGTTCTGGCGTGCATCGCTAAACATGTTTGTCTATACTAGAATCATCACAAAAGGTCCTTAACTTCTAATTTCACAAATGCACGTGGTCTTTATCAGTTTTACTGCTGACAAAAATATAGAATTATCTAAAACATGGTCAGCTACACACAGTCGGTAAATAACTGTTGGATGTCAGCGTCCATCCTGATTATCACAAGTTGCAGGGATGGGCCAGTCTGACTAGAAAATAGCAAATATTTGAGATTCACAAAGCGGCTACCGGAGATATTCAAGATGATGTCTCTCGTCGATCAAAAAAAAAGGTTGCGACATCCCCAACTTGTCATTTCTGACATCATCACACAGACCAGTATGCTCCAACTAAGTCAGATCATAGTGACTGAATTGATTTAACACTAATATTAAAACAATGCAGTGAATTAGGGTTCATTTAGTAGTGTTGTTCTGGGTTTTTCCTGTATTTGTCCAAACAAGTCTATACAGCAAACCACTTTAACATTTAATCAACACATCTTAGTAAGTCTTGTCTTTCATAACAGTAATATAATTCATTATTGTCTAAATAATATTCTTGTTAGTGAAATTTACAAAGATGGGTACAAACAAGTAGAAATTATATTTAAGGATATTCATAATAGCAACTGCACTCGTAGGAGTTTAGCATCTCATTTTGTTAGGCGTATTCATCCTGTTAAATCTGACCAGTTGTCAACCGGTAAAATTTTGTCTTTTTACAGAAACTGAAAGCAGGCTATTATGTGGATCTAATTAAGAGTAATTTAAAAGTTCTAAACTGTACTTTAAAAATTACAGATTATTTTTATTTTTCTGAGCAGAATCTCTGAAAAGCAGCAATAAAAATCATCTGGAGTTCAAAACCTTTATAAAATTATGAACTTTATCAATACTTTAAATAATGTTTGTGTGATTTATATATGTAAATATAGACATGAAATCAATTAATGTAAAAATAATTTTGGTAATCCTGAAACCGTCTGCGATTATTTCTCAGACTATAACCGTGCACCAAAATTTATAACTGTTGCAAACCCTAAACACAAAACAGATTATTCTTTCTATAACTATGATCAAGCATTTGAACAAAACATTAGGTTGCCACAGGCTGAATAATTTAAGTTGGAATGTTGGAGTGTGACATTTTTTCCCCTGATTTTACCAGCTTAAACAACTTCTACAGCATGATGCACAGATGTGTTTCTTCATCCACATTTGGATTAAAAACCACTTAAATTTTGTTCTTAGGTTTATGTAGATTAAAATCCTTCTATCCATCCATCCTTCTTCAGTCAGGTCGTGGGGGCAGCAGCAGGGAGGCCCAGACTCCCCTCTCTCCAACTACTTGGGCAAGTTCCTCCGAGGGAATCCCAAGGTGTTCCATGGCCAGCTGTGAGACATAGTCACCTCAGCGTGTCTTGGGTCTTCCTTTAGGTCTTCCTCCTGACTGGACATGCCCGGAAAACCTCACCAGGGAGGCGTCCAGAAGGCATCCTAACTAGATGCTCGAGCCACCTCAACTGGCTCCTCTCAATGTGGAGAACCATAAAAAAAAAAATTACGAACTTATTTCAAAATAGCCTGACCTGTAAACGTTTTGACCTTTATTTGAGATGGTGTTGGTGTTTATTTGGAGGTTTTAATCTATTTGCCACAACAACTAAATCTGTTTAATACTAAAAATATAGAGTAGCAATCTTTACAACATAACCTACAAATACATAAATCCACCAATCCTTGATTGGCTATATTTAAAGATGTCCTTCACTCATGTTTTAATACATTTGCAGTGGTCTCCAGTAGAGGTCAACCGATATTAGTTTTTCTATTGCAGATATATTAGGGCTGGACGATACAGCCTAAAAATACAATCTTTGATTTTATCTTCGCATTTTTTCAATTTACAATTTTTTCCGATTCTCTCTCCCCCTCAATTATTAAGAATAGCAATAAGTACAATGGAAGGCACCTTAAAGCCAATTTTGTTTTTCATTTAATCACAAGCAAAACAAATGTAACCCTCATTTCTGAGATAATAATGAATAAATGAACACCCTCTTGGAATAAAAGTGCCACGCTCCACGTCTGCTGCAGCAAACCCAAACCAGTTCCAAACAACGGAGGATTTAATTTCTTTCTTAGGAACAAACTTCGCACACTCACTGGTGGCCACGGAGTCACTTGCTGTTGCTGTTTCATGTGCGTGCTGTGACGTTGCTGTCGCAGTTATGTGAAACTAACGCTATGGAAGCTACGGGGGCCAAAAAGGTGCTATTGCATAAAAATTCGATTAACTTTTTTTTTAATCGCTTAAAACAAAAAAATTCTACTTAATTCTTAAAATCAATTTATTGCCCAGGCCTAATATATATATATATATATATATATATATATATATATATATATATATATATATATATATATATATAAGAATAAGAACAACTTATTTATCCCGAGGGAAATTCTTGTGTCATGTACATGCTCACAGCAGTAGGAGAGACAAAGGAACAGGTGAAATAGAAATATGATATACAATATATACAGTAAAAAATGATCTACAGTAGTACCCTGTAGGATAGTGCAAAACACGATCCTACACTATCCTATATATATATATATATATATATATATATATATAGAAGAATAAGAACAACTTATTTATCCCGAGGGAAATTCTTGTGTCATGTACATGCTCACAGCAGTAGGAGAGACAAAGGAACAGGTGAAATAGAAATATGATATACAATATATACAGTAAAAAATGATCTACAGTAGTACCCTTTAGGATAGTGCAAAACACGATCCTACACTATCCTATATATATATATATATATATATATATATATATATATATATATATATATATATATATATATATATATTAGTTCAAAACAAATTTAGAACATTTATTATACAGATGTTATTCAGGAATGTAAATATTAATTTAAATGGTTCTGGAAAAGCACCAGACTGCCTTTATGTTTATGTTTATGTTGATTTATTTAGCAGATGCTTTTATCCAAAGCGACTTACAATGTATAACCTATAGGGCATGTTGTGATCAAATTGACTTTAAATTGACTTTACTAAGAAGGTATATCGGCTGATGCCAATATATAGTAAAAAAAAAAAAAGGTAAATATTGGTCTACCCCTAGTCTCTAGTAGGTTTGAATGATTTGTATCATCTCCCCTGCACTGGGTGTCCTATAGCAGATTTAATACACATCACTAGTAGATTGACAGGTTCCTGTAAAAAAATAAACATTATTGTTTGTTTTTCAATAATATATTTATTTTTACTACTGTAAATAAGAAATGCCTGAAAACATGATTAAAAAGCTTTTGATCACACAAACTTTCTGAAAGATGTTTAGAGCGGTCAACAGCTTCACCGTTTTAGAAAATAACATTCAGCTTCACTCCTACAGTAAAGAACATGATAAATATAGAAGTCTCTTTTATGCAATGTTTACTCTTCTTTAAATAAACCTTTCACTCTTTTAATGATATCAAATCTAGATACAAACTGCACTTCTGATGAGAAGTAAAATGTCTCTAATAATAAAAGCAAATCCTACTAATCTGCAAAACAATTTTCTTCTATGTGTTGCCAGTTAATCAGTATAAATGCGGTGGGTTTTAAAGAAGCAAAAAGAAAACAATATACAAATAAATAAAAAAACACACTTGGGTGTTTCCAACCAGGACTGTCTCAGCCCTGTTATATAAAGCCTCTTAGTAGCACTCAGGAGGAAGAGGCCAACAAGTTTAGCTTCAAACAACTTCAAGTCTTCTTTAAAATTCAGCCGTAGAGACACATAAATAAGAAATCTTTGTAGCATACGTCTACATGGAGTACTCTTTGGCAGTGAGAATGGCCGTGACATATTTGAGCATAAAAGGGTTGGAGCTTCACTGAGTCATTGTTACTATTTAACCCTTCTTACGCTGACTGGGCCTTGCTTTTACTGCAAGGAGGAAGACGGGGCAGGAGAACAATCAACATAGACGACATTTGGTACAGTTCATTTCTATAAAAATCAATGTGATGCAGCTTTTCTTCTTCTCTTTATTTTGGTTGTCAGGTTAACAGAAAAAGGTTTCAAACAACAAGGATAACATCATGAATCTCAACTAAAGAAGGAATAAGCAGAAGCAGCTTTTTCATTAGTCAAATTCTTTGTCAGTCATGTGACATTCACGAACGAATCGAATCTTTTGAACAGCCTTTCAGAGTGAACGATGAGAGCCCGTTCCCTGAAGAGAACCACTCGTCTTGTCTTCCAGTAACCCCTCCTGGCTTCAACCATCGACACACACACATAGACACACACATGTACATATATATATATATATATATATATATATGTACATGCATATATACATATACACACACACACACACATATATATATATATATACATATACATACATACATACACACACACACACACACACATATCTATATATATATATATATATATATATATATATATATATATATATATATATATATATATATTATATAGAAGCCATATATCCATTTATATCCGTACATATCTGTTGTTTATGGCTTCAACGGAGCCCTAACCCTAAACAAAATGTTTGCAGTTAAAAATAAATTGGAGCTATAAATGGTTTAATATTTAACCTCCTAGAGCCCTGCCCTACAAATTTTTATTTTCTTCATCTTAGATCTTTTTGTTATTATTTATAGAAAGTTGATATTGACTTTAAATTTAAATATTTTTGTTTTCTTTCCTTTTTTAAGGGAAATTTCACAACATTTTGATTTCATTTTTAATTTATTTTAATATTTGTTTCCATTAATGAGAGCTGGCTAATCTGTAATAGATGAGTTTTTCTTTTAAATCACATCAAATACAAGTTTGGGAGGTTAAATAGTCTGACTCTCACGTGTCATCTGTCCATTTTTATATTCTTTTTCCAAAGATATAAACCTAAATGGTTGGTTGAGTGTAAGTAAAGTAAATAGTCCTGCATTAATGCAAATAATAAAAAACAGATCAATGTTCTTTTTAAAAGTGGTTGTGAACCAATGTTTCTCCAAGCTTTGTCGATGTCCTTTGCAGTTTTTTAGTAACAGTGACTATTTTTACCTTGTTTTCCAGGTCTGGTCCATTTGCAGAGGATTTGTTTTATTTACCATCTGACTCTGATCTCTGAATCATTCAAGCACTAAACTCAAGGGAGGAACCAGTGTTGTGACGCGAAACAGAAAACCAATAATCTGTTTGATCTTTGGGCGTTTCGCTTCTATCCATCTGTTACAACAGGCTGAGTGTGTCAGGAGAGCAAAATAAAAATAAATTAGTTTCTCACCAACTCACGACATCCCTTAGGTGTATATGTAAGCATTTGAAACTTGGAGGAGTAGCTATTTTTAGAAAAAATTGCAGAAGTAGTACAGTGGGAACATGTCCGTCCACTCGCCCTCCTCGCCCAGCAGGCCTGATTGTGTTCCTATACAAAGTCAGGAAACGGTCTGGCCTCAGAGCTGCCTTGTTGTGAGGAAACACGCTGCATGCTGGGCTCACGTCCAGAACCGAGCCCCAGCTAACGACTCGGGCTTTCTCTGTACCCATCCAGCTGAAAATCAGAATAATTAAAATGCTTACGCTTAGTGTTTCTGGTTCGATTTGAAGAGGAATCCTTTATTTAAAAATGTTTATATTTATTTATCTGGGGCTGAAAATCAGGTCAAACTAATTTGGATGTTCTCCTGCAACATTTTACCATTATCCTTTGGTTTTATGAGGAGACTTTCACAAGTTTCTGTCCATCAAGAAATCTTCAGAAAAAATAAAAATATTGTATTTTTAAGCAATATGGGGTTTGTATACTAAAGTACGCTTAAGTCTGACCAACATGTTCTCCCACTCGAAGGGTTGAAAAATGGCGGTGAGTGACCACGCATTTGTTTCCAATGCATTGGGACTCCCAACGTGCTGTGAGCGTTGTTTTACAACTGAGGTGGTAAAACGGAGATTTCACCAAATACTGACCTTTACCCTCTTGCTATTTAACCTTCCCCTCACCCCATCTTAACCTTAATGCTCTTGCACTTTCAAAATGTTGTTTCTAGTTTTAACGTCCCTCTCCAACACAATTAACGGGAAGTTTAGAATGAGCAACTGGGTTAAGGTTATGATGGGGGTGAGGGGAAGGTTAAATAGCAAGAGGTTAGAGGTTAAATGTCAGTGAAATGTGCGTGGGCATTGGAAACTGATGCTCTGGCACAGCGCATCGCCCACTGAAACAAATGCTCGGTACCCCAGCGTCATTTTTCGACGCTTCGGGTGTGAGAATGCGTTAGCCTGACTTGGCTAATATATATTGTTTTATTTAGTGATGCAACGATATGAAATGTTTGGGCCGATACAATATTCAATATTAATATCACTGTTATGGCCGATAACTGACATTTGCCGATACCGTTACACTGACATTATTGTGTCTAAAATCAGCAGATTTTGTATAGAATGAAAATTGCTAAAGCTGAATTTACGTTATTATTTACACAAACCACACACATTTACTCTTCTGAGACGATTACAATCACTGTCACATAACTAGACAAATACACATCACGTCCATCACCCTCTGAAACAGATAAACAAATGGAAACAAGATGGAAAAAATATTGGTTGTTAAAATCGGCTCAGGTTTATTTATCAAACTGACGCCGATATGTTACAAAATGACCACTAACATTGGCCGATATCGATATTGATGCTGATATATCGCGCATCCCTTGTTTTATCGCTTTTATTGTTGTTTTACTATCCGATTTGTGTCGTATTCAGAGATTTGGCTCACCATTGCCAGTGCGGAAATGCGCTTTTAAATAAAATTTGATTTTAAATATGAGAAGTCAAGCAATATCTGCACATAGTTCAAAATACATTTAGAGAATATAAAAAGTATCACTGATGTTGCCATTTATAAATGTGTTTACATTTAAAAGTTACTAAAAATGACTCTTTTCTTGCTGCTAGCTTCCCTCAGTTTTAAGAAAGAGCATTTACATCCAACTATTGATGTGCTAAGAGCTAGACCAAGCAGTTTTGATTTCATTGACTAAATACATTTATTTATATTTTTTGTGATGATTGAATTTTTGCAGATAAAACAAGATGAAAACAAAAACCTACACACCAATAAAGACTAAATTTTGACGAATATTGACCGACATTTTCGTTGACGAATAACAGATGACATTGAAAACTGACACATTTTGCCGATTTCAAAGGTGTAAGTAAAAGCAGTAGATGTGATGGTCTGAAATGTATTTGCTTGGTGAGTACACATTCGGGGTTTCCCTTGGTTATAGAAGTATTATGGTGTTGTTAGCAGCGAGCGAGGGTGGGAGAGTGATGCTGGATTTCAGCTAACCGAACCAAGCTCACGAATCAGCGCAACACACCTCTTTTTGTCTAATCGTTTTTATTTTTGCGGTGCTGCTACGGCAGATAAGATTAGCGTGATCAGAGTTCTAGTGGTGCTTTTGTGAAGAGAAACAGGTGTCGTACCTTGATCAGTCAGTAATAGCAACTCTAATAAATATGCCTGAAAAGAATTTACTGTTTTGATGGTATGATGTCCTTTCCTGTCATGTTTACAAATATTACTGCATATTATACAGATTTTTTTCATTTTATTAATATTGAGAGGGACAATTTCAGCCAGTGTTAATTCCAATAATTATTGCTATAGAAACAATTATAAATATAGTTTTATTGATTCAAAGTGTGAAATGTTAGTTCTACATCTTTCTTTACAGATTCAAGTTGTTAACATTCCCTTTACACAAGTTGAAAACTATTGCATCTGTGGAAAAAATACATATATTTTAGTTGACTAAAATAAGACTAAAATTAAAACAAATTGGACAACTAAATTCTGACTAAAATTAAAAAGAAATTTTGTCAAACGATTAAGACAAAAACTAAATAAAAAATTCTTATCAAAATTAACACTGAGTCTAAGTAGCCGAGAACAAAACAAATCCCCCAATAAAACCTTTGTCAGTGAATAAATCTGGGAAACTTGTTCAACATTTCCTTCTTGAATGTTACCCCAGGATGCAACAGAACTGTTGCTGATGCTGATATTTACACTGCTCATTAACCAGTGTAAATAATAAGTGATAGCAGATTTTTAAGTAGTTCCGGTTTCCTCCAGGCTGGTGTGGCCTAGCCACTAGCATGTCAATCTTGTCTGAGAAAAATGGTACCAAACTAAGGCAATTCAGGACCCCCATCTAAAATAGTGATGATTATTCATACCTGTTACACAGAAACACACTTCATAGTGTGGGTTTTAAAAGCTCTAATAGTAATCTAAATGATTATTTTATTATAGAGTGTTTTTACTTGTTTTGCTATAAAATATTCGAGTTGTGTTCACCGTGATGATGCGTAGGCCCTGCCGGTGAGGCTTGTGCGGTTATTGGCTGTGATGGGGTCGGCCTCTCCTCCAACAGCTGAGGCGGATCTGCGCGTGATTACGGCTCACAGCAGACTCCAGGATAATTGATGACCTAATTGAAAAGCAGCAGCGGGAGGAGGAGGATGAGGATAGGGAGTCAGGGGCACTCACAGACGGGAGAGAGGGAGGGGATAGAAAGAGAGAGAGAGACGCTCCAATGAGAAAAGTTAACTTGTTCTTCCCCCGCACAGTCCCGCAGCTGAGGGCATTGATGTGAGCGCAAGGCTTCCAGTGTTCACGCGCACTTCTTCCCCCCCACCCCACACATCTCTTCACCCTCACACACGGAGCACCAAACCACCTTCTCACCTTTAGTTTTAGCGTCGCCTGAGTTTCCTTTTCTTTACTTTTCCGTCTCTTTCATGAATGATTCTCTCTGGTTCTCTGAAGCCACCCTCGGACAGCGGCTCGTCGGCTCGACCTCACCTCGGCACCTCTTCTCTGCTCAAGTTCAAGCGCCACCAGGACTTTCACTGCAGCTTCAGACGCACTTGGGGGAAATATCACTCCACCAGGAAAAACCTGATTCTCTGCGCAGCTACAGCCGAAGCTGCCGTCAGCATGAGTCTCAAATCCGACTCCGAGCCCAATAACAACGTCTCCATCGAAGAGGAGGTAAGTGCGGAACTTTTCTTCTTCTTTGGATGTTGTTCCTGCTGCGCACTACCTAAACTTCCGGCCGCACAACCAAGCCTCCTCAGAGCTCTGAATACTTCTCATGCTCGTATCGAAGCAGCTCTTTAAAAGGAGAAACTTAAAGGACAGACTGGTTTTAACAATAACTCTCCGGTGAAGCGAGCCCTGCAGCTGTCGCCGGCTGCGGCTTTCCTTTTAGCTAATTAAACATTTTCTTTTACTTTATAAGTTTCTCTTGTGTTACACATTTTAGTGAATTTCATTATTTGCTCGTTTTTTGAAGAAAACTTACAGATCGTTCTAAAATAAAATGTAGGCTAGCCAATAAAAATATTAAACCCATTGGTTTAGATTATTTTTTTTACTTACGAAACTTTTAAAAATTTACAAGATTTTTATTGAAATGGGCCTGCCTCCGATTATTTGGAATTAAACAATTTATTTTTAGATAACATGACTTTTAATTTTCAGTGGTAAAATAATTTCCGGTTTTTATTTTAAATGAAATGTTTGACTGCCCCTCATCTCGCTGTGTGGCCATCTATATTTCCTCTTTAATGGCTCCTTATGGAGAGGCTCAGAAGGAAGCAGTGGGCCTTTTGTTTATCCTTCCTTGTTCCAATTGTCTAACAAAGCCTCCTATATGGGCCCCTGACCTCTCCCCTTTTATCCTAATTTGCTTGAAAATGTCCCCCCTACATTAAGTGTAACAGAAAAAACAATGGTAATTAATTTAAAAATTGGCTGGAAATGCCTTGATTTGTGTGTGTGTGTGTGTGAGAGATTAACTGTAAATCAGAATTTTTGGAATTGTTTTTCACCATCTGCTTGCGTCCTGGATCCGCTCGGTCATTGACAAGCTGAGAAATAATTTCAAACCTCCACAGTGTGTCTGCTGCAGCATATATGTAGACATGCAATGAGCTGGGAGTTGATGCTGTGCCTGTGCGGAACCTGAAAAATGCAGACGGGGTTGGGACCACTGGTCAGAGGAAGGAAATGGTGTCATGCTGTGCACTGTTGTCCTGCGCTGTTCCTCTGTTTGCTGCATTGTGCTGAGGGCCTCCCCACCGACTTGAGTACTAATGGCCTTCGCACCGCACACTTCAGTCCACACACACAAATACACACACTGAATGTTCAGCCAAGGAGCTCCCATTAGGTTAAATGTTAAATTGTGATGTGTGGAGAGAAAAAAATCTATTTAGGTTTTATTTATTATGAGAAATCTAACTTTGTAGTAATTTTATGCACTGTTTAAAGCTAGATGAATTTGATGGACATTTTAGCGAGGGGCTGGGATGAGCCTGAAGTTAACTATAAAATTCAAAAAGGGGAAATATTCTACTTAATTTTAACGTTTTTTTTCCCCATCCCCACAAATGAAGTTAATGACTTTACTGAGTTGATCTGAAATTGGCTCCCTGAAATCCTCAAACACATAACTGTCAAATCGAATGTGTCATGGTTTAAACTCCATATACGGGTTTGTAGTTGAGCAACATTAAAGCGTTGAACTCATGGCTAATTTTTATCTGTCCTGTCTCTCCAGGTACGAACGCTGTTCGTCAGTGGCCTACCAGTTGACATTAAACCACGCGAGCTTTACCTGCTGTTCAGACCTTTTAAGGCAAGTTGGATGTACTAAAAACAGAACAATTATGGGTTATTAGAGTTTAAGAATAAAAATAGATGTTAAAGTTAATATTTTCCAACTGCTTTAATATTATAAGGTAACCTCACTCTTCAATCTGAGATGAATCCTTTAAGTTTAATCGTCCCATTAGTGGGAGCCCACATATTTTCATATGGAAATGAGGTCACGTCATTGTTTGTCCCACAGTTTATTATTATTTTCCCCAGGACTTGAGTTCCATAAACACGCCACTCTTGTCCTAACTAACCAAATTGGAAGTGGTGTCCCTCGCACATGGATGCTCTCGAGGAATGTGTAAATGAGTAGCTCCTGCAATTGGCCAACCGAGCCTCTCCGTGACCCAGCTCACCCAGAATCTAGACATTTTTAATTCCCCTCCAAACATTTCTACATAGTAAAACCTTTCAAACGTGTCTCCTTTTTCCTCTTCTCTTCAGACGCAGCCCCATGTGCATCTGAGACTGTATTCATACTTATAACATTTGAGGACACAAGTTCATGTTTTTCTTCTCTGGAAAAACATGTTTTTGTATTTTAGCTTTTATTTGTTTTATTTTACCAATGATTTACTGAAAATTGTTTAATTTTCCATTATTTGAAAGCCGAGATCAGAAGGGATCCCATATTTCTCTTTGAGGAGAATTCTCCAGTCCTCTCGAGTTTACTCCTGACTTAACCAAACGCACTGCTGGTTGTTTTTATTTGGAAGTCGTGCCTTATCTGTGCATAGCTCTGATAATACTTGCTCTGTTGGTGTTGCGTGATTCCTCTGTTTAGCATTGTGAATAGAATTCTTTTGAGGGAACTCATAAGTGTTTGTTTTATTATTCTAACTCAAGAAGAAATGTAAGTGGGACACTCAGGTGTTTCTGTGATGATGTAGACAAGAGCGTTTACCTTCATGCAGGGAGACTTTCATGCATCACTGACTTCATGTGACTCCATGGTGGATAATTGGCTATCTTTTTCCCCTGCAGGGTTATGAAGGGTCACTGATTAAGTTAACATCAAAACAGGTGAGATACTCTCTGTTTCAGAAAGCTCTTAAGTTTCCAAGAAGTGACGTTCTTATTGTAGCCTCAAAACTGAGCTCTTTATTTCTTTTATTTTTGTAAGCAGGCATGCAGTATTGAAGCCAATTCATGTTTGTCTGATGGTGAAATTTCTCCTTTACCTTCCAGCCTGTTGGGTTTGTAACCTTTGACAGTCGCTCTGGAGCTGAAGCTGCAAAAAATGCACTAAATGTAAGCATCAATTTAATTTCACCAAATTTCTGAGTGTTTTGCAAAATTTGCCCTTTTTCTTCATTTTAAATTATTTTGTTTTCTCACATATTGGGACTTGAATCCTCTCTCCCACTGAAATTTCTCATAGCCAATCCATTTTGTCTCCTACAATTCAGTGGCAGGGCCATTTTTGGAAAGAGGCCAGAATCCTGTAGCCTTACGGTAGTTTACTTTGACCTTGATACACATCCTTCTTAGTCTGATTATATCTTTCTTCATTTTGCATATCACTGCTTTACTGTAATACTTGTTCTGAAGCCACATGTGTAGTGTTATTTGGACACATCTTTAGTAGTGTAACCTCTTATTTTGTCACCCAGTAGCCCACGTTGGCAGTATCTAACACTTCTCTCTCTCTCATAGCTTAGCATTCCTCATGAGTTCACCTCTTAAAACACACCAGCAGACACACACACACAACACACACATACACCAAAATACTACTCACCTGCATGTGGGCACAATGCTTAGGGCACAAGAACACAAAAAGGGTTAAACCACCTCAAAGAAATGACACAGTCTCATTGCCGGCCCTTTTCCTCATCTCCTCCTCCTCTTGGCTCCTGGGAGGGCTGACTCCATTAATCGCCTTGGATTTTGTCAAGAGGAAATGGAGATGCAAGCATGCTGACATATTTCAGAGGTGCATCCTGCAGGTTACCCAGCTTTTGATTTGTAAGTCATGAGGAGATGGTGTGGTTTTACCACTTGACAGGTGTTATCCCAGGGGAAACCTGAAGGATGCACCTTGAGTGTTGAGGTACTGCTTTAGGAAATGAGGCCACGTGAGACTATTGAGCAACCCCCCCCCCCCAAAAAAAAAAACTCAGCTCCCTTAAAATACCATGTCACCCTCCCCTACTTCCTTCCCTCCGTCTCTCCTCCCAGGGTATCCGTTTTGATCCCGAAAGCCCCCAGACCCTGCGCTTAGAGTTTGCTAAAGCCAACACGAAGATGGCAAAGAGTAAGCTGATGGCCACACCGAACCCCACAAATATCCACCCTGCTCTAGGAGCACACTTCATTGCACGGGACCCATGTAAGTTGTACGGCTGCACCACTCTAGGCTCTCATGCACTCTCACTTTGGCAATGCCAGTGCTCAGTGAACATTGTTGCTCTCTTTAAAATCATAAGATCTTATGGTATTTTGTAAAGGTGGGGGGTAAAAATGGTTTCTAACAAATAAGGACTAACTCACCTTCACATGCATGCATCATCTCAATTTATTAGACAGTCACTTTGCTTCTATCCAGATGGGAAATCCCACTTGTAGCATTAAGTCAGCAGTGTCTCGGCTTTCTTTACCTAAACATCTGTGTGATTTATTGGGTTCAGACAGGGGGTGGCGAAAAATGGTGAGTTTCTTTCAAGCCGAGGTTTGCCCGATTTAATTGGTGTGGCAGTGAGCCTTAAAAGGAAAAATCCCTCAGCTGTTTTAAAACAGCTCGAAGACCTGTAAATAATCCAGCGTTTATGAAACCCTTTCCTCAAAGTTGCTGAGTTGATAAATTTAAATTTAATTTTGAAGCCAGATTTTTAATTTGTACGGTGGATAAATGGCTGCTCTCAAATCTGCTGCAGGTTGCTCTCAAATAATCAAAGCAGAATTGGAGGTGAAACTCCAAAAATTAGAATGATAATTTGTTTTTTTTTTCCAGTAATTCAATTTGAAAGGTGAAACCAATGCATGAGATGGACTCGTTGCATCAAAATTAAGATAATTCAAGCATTTATTTCTTATAAATGTGATTGTGGCTTACAGCTTATGAAAACTTCAAATTCAAAATCTCATACAGTTAGAATATTGTGAAAAGGTTCAGCATTTTGGGCTTGGTGTCGCACTCTAATCCGCTAATGGATCCAGAACACCTGTAAAGGGTTCCTCCTGGGCTTTTAAAGTAAAACTAAACGGTTTCTTCTTCTCCTTCCAGCTGGTTAAGTGGAATAATGGTCGTAAACAACCTTGCAGCAGCCTGCTGTAGCTAGCACTAATAACAAACTAACATCAGCCAACTACAAAATAAGCCACAAAGTAAAAAGATCTGCACTGTTGGACAAAAAATGTCACAAGACCAGTAGCAACAAAGCCAGGTCACAATCAGTCCAGGACTTCATGGCCCCCTTCAGCTCTCTCAACCTTGTGTAGACCACATCAATATTCACTCTAGTTTTAGCTATTTGCTTTGCCTCTAAAGACATTATTTCATGTTACCTCCTGGCTCCACCATGCCAAAAAAAGCTCTTTTTTTTCCTGAAAAAGCTAACTGCTAGCCTTTATATCAGCTATTGTAGAGTAAGGGGCTCGACACACGGGAGGCGACAAACGACTGCAATCAGCGATATTCGTCGCTGTCTCTTTTATTACCTGACACACGGGAGGCGATCCGCGGCAGCAGCCAGCGGCAAAAACGTCTACGCGTTCTGTTCCATGACGAAATCAAAACTTACGTTTTGTTTGGCTGTGTCAGGTTGGATGGAATTAAGGTTATTTAAGCGATTCAGAGTTAATAAAGTGGTAGATATGATGTTTCACAAGGTGCTGCTAGAGTTGTGTGAACTCTTACTTCTGATTTTACTTTATAAAACATAATAATCAACTTCTCCATGTTTGCTCAGAGGTGTACGGAGCATCCTGTCCGCTCATTGGTCAGTGAAAGAAACCTCCGTTGATTGGACCTCGTCCGAGCGACAGCGATGAAAAGTTGAAAATATTTCAACTTTCTGAGATCGCATCGCTGGGTCGCCTGTGCAGGACACGTGCACGAGTGGAAAAATTTCACACACACGTTTTTCGCGTTTGACTTAGGAGGGAGACCCGTGATTATGGCTTTGTCGCGCATGTCTCATTGAAAATGAATGGAGGAGAGGCGATGTCGCCTCCCGTGTGTCAAGCCCATTAAGAGCGTTCCATTTAGGCAACCACCCGTTCCACAAATCTGTTGTTCAATTTCTGTTGGCAGAAGGCTGCAGAATGCTGTCTAAGGTGATGGTAACTTTTTTTACCTACACAATCACTGAAACCCACTTTTAAACAAATAGCTTAAAGTGTTTAACTATTGCTTTAATTGTCTCTGTTTAAATAGAATTACTGAAATGGACTATTGCACCATATTCTAATTTTGAGTTTCACCTGTATCTCAATGATTCAGAAACTGGGAGGGTTTTTGTGATAAGTAAAATAAAGGAAGGCTAAATAGAAACCTGCTTTTTATTTTTGCATCCCATTAGAGCAAGTTATTAAATACTTGTAACAAATCTCACCACATATTCGTTAAACTTTATTTTCAAAGTTCCATCCCTACCTTGTTTTTGTGGTTTAGGCATGTAAAGTTTGAAATGGCTCAGTGAACGTTGTATTTACTTCAACCCTGTTCTGTGCTTCCCCAGATGATCTGACGGGGGCAGCACTGATCCCAGCATCACCTGATGCCTGGACTCCTTACCCCCTTTACACCACGGAGCTGACTCCAGGCCTCCCTCACGCAGCCTTCACCTACCCAGCAGCTGCTGCGGCTGCTGCCGCCCTCCACGCCCAGGTGAGGGACCAACCGGTGTGTGCTCCTCATCTTTAAAGTAACTTCCATTATTCTCACATTAGTGAGCTTTAGCTATTATGCTAAAGAGCTCCGCATGTGGGTGTAAAATACTGTCTTCTAAAATTCGTTATTTGCCAGACCCAAATAGCATTCCAAAGTGTTTAGTACAAGTATTTTCTCTCTGAAGTCTTTTAGTGGCTTACAGCGGAGTGTTGATATATGTTTGGAGTGTTTTGCTGCCTGGATTGATTGTGCCCTACCCTAAAATGAACCAGATAGCAGAGTTAAAACCTTGAGTTATGCTGTAGTAATCAGTCATTTTGAAGTGGAAAAAGTCTGCATGCGCTGCCATCAGCAAGGAGATTTCAGTTTATAGAGTAGATTAGCCTCAAAATGCCCCTCTCAAACATCTCCTTTTGGGGGGGGGGCGCCTTGAACTGAGGTTCGACTTCTCCTTAAATGGAGCTCTGCGTATCACCATCTCACTGGGATGTCGGGATTAAAAGTGCACTGACTGGAAAGTCAGTCTAGTAAGTAAAGAGTCATTCTAGGAGTGTTAAAATAGTTTACTGAAACATCTAATTGAGGATTTGTGAAAATGGTCACAGCATTCATGTAATAAACTTAATGCAGGCTACAACTGTAACAGTCTAGGCTGGATGTTCAGTAACAATAGCAATGGAAAATATTTAATGTTGGGTCAGTTAAAGTTCAGTGCCAGCTAACTTCCTCCAATATAAGAATGCAGAGTAGCGCTGCCTGTTTATAGGCTGAGGAATGTTGGGTATTTACTTGGAGAAATTGTCAGACCTGATGGGTTTCTCCTTAGGTGCCAACTTGTTGTCTGCCTTCCAGTTGGAACATAAGCTGACTAGGTAGTCGGCCAAAGGAGGGGAAGAAAGCTTTTTAATTGCATTGTGATGAAAGATCCTTAAATTCCCCAAATCTTCAAAACTCTTCCACTGGCTCTTATTCATAGCTGCACAGCAAAGGTATCAGATTATATTAATGTAGCCGTTTGTAATTCTTCTTTGACTCAGCTGTAGGAGCAGAGGCATTTTGTTTCCTCTGGGTTTATTGATGAGCTTGTAAAGGTGAATTCATACCAGCTCGGTGGAAACAGACGTTCAGTTCTCCACGTTTCCATGCCTGTTAATTACTCGGATGATTGTCCTCAATGAGCAGCTACGTGACCCACATTCCCAGGGCTTCAGTGACGAGGGCTTAAAGGGACAGTCCTCCTAAATGTGCCTGGCAAAGTCCAGTACAATAAATGGATGAAACCTGCAGCACTGAGGAGCGATGCTGTGAAGCCCAGCTTTGGTCTGGTGAACATGACTGTTTGTGTTTCTTTAGATGCGCTGGTATCCCACTCCCTCGGAGACTTCCCAGCCTGGATGGAAGTCCCGGCAGTTTTGTTAGATATTTAGTGAGTAACCTTTTGTCAGTTTTTCTTGTTTGCTTTGTCAGACCCCTCGATCCTTCAAACACCTGAAGCTTTGCAAACTAGAACCCACATTGCAACACTAACATGTTTATAAATGTGCAAAATTTCCTGTTTAATCATTTTGTGAAACATCTGAGTGTTGGGCAAATACATTCAATCCTAATGTTTTGTGGGATTTTAGTATTTGCCATTTGGTGCATGAAAGTATTTACAGCAGCAGTCTCCCAGTGCCAGGACGTGCAGTCTAGGTGAACAATCTGGGGAAAAAACATCAACACTAAAGTTAAGGTTGAGGCCAGTTGCTGTGGCCATAGTTTCACTTTTGAACCAACATTTCATCACACCTGCATGTGTGAAGCTCTCTGGAGGGCTGCCTTCAGTAATGGTTGAAAAATTTAAGGAACTACCTGGAGTTTGTCGGATCTTAAATGTCCAAATCAGGCAGATGTTGTGCAAACGGCCAGTTTCTCAGAACAGAAGCATGTGCCATTGTCCATGTATGCAGATAACATTTCATGCTCTGTTCTGTTTGTCTGGAAACTACTTAACATTCTTATTGATAACAGGGTTATTTTCAAAATGCATGTCGTTATCAGTATTTAAACTATGGACATGGAAAGTTGGTAGTATCGTTCAAACTTGGCATGAACTTTTCATCTGCCACATTTAGTTTGGTGGTGTTGGAGCATTTCTGTTTTTTATTTTAATATTTTATTTCATTCAAAATGTATAAAATGAACACAAATGCAACATGCATTAACATATTGAAAAAGAAACATTTGAATGAAAAGGAGCAGATAGAAGAAAAAATCTTATAATTTCTGCCCCTTATTACAAAATAAAAATTATCTGTCAAACACAGTATAACCTCAGTCACTTTCTAATATTTTCATGTCTAATCTTTGACATTATAATTCACCTTTTCATAATTACTAAATACATTAGATTTTATACATTTTTTAAATATAGCAAGTGAAGTTGACTCTTTAAATTCCTTGTTAACGGCATTCCACAATCTTACACCATTTACGGAAATGTTACACTCCCTCACTTTGGTTCTGAATCTAGGTTTCTTAAAGACATCAGTTCCTTTTAACATGTACCCACTTACACTCTTATGAAACATTTTCTGAATATTAGTTGGTAGATTACTCGTATTCGCTCTGTACATTATTTGCAATATTTTCCACTCTACCAAGTCAGGACATTTCAGTATTTTGTATCTAATGAATAATTGATTAGTGTGATCTCTCTAGTTACTGTTAGTCTGTCATGATTCTAAAAACAAAAGGTTCACTGAGCTGACTTGTACTGCTGTAAATGTTCTAATGCATCAAATGTAAGTAAATCACCTTTTGAAATTTTGGTTAAAATGTTTTTTGATTGAACTAAGTTATCAGTTTTAAAGTTTCCTAGATTTGTTTGTGTGAAAGAGGCCGTTTATAGTAACATGATCCTTATTGTCGACGTATACATGTATACTAACTCTTGTTTCCTCTGTTCCTTTCAGGCCTCTGGAAACCACACCTTTATCAAGCTGAAGTGAGGTTTAACAAGCTCTAAATTTAATTTAATCAAGTTTATTTAATGGACAGATGTGCATTATTAAAAACAGTATTTATCATCTTCCAACTGTTTGTGGGGAGGAGTTGGAGTTAACCATCTTGCTGTTGACAATCTGAATTCATCTATGGCAACTATTGCGGTACCATTAGCACTTAAAAAAAATCTAATGCAAAACCTATTCAGACTCCACGGATCCTACTGAGGAAACCTGATGAAGTTACTGTTGAGCTAATTCTTCCATTGGTTACTGCTGCTCCTGGGAGGTTTAGACGTGTTAAATCTTTGCATGTTAAAGTCTTTTTGGCATGACTTTATAGCGCAGATTTCTGTGTATCCTCATTTACTTAGTGTTTGTGTTGCCTTTTGACTTTAGACAGCGAAATGCTTTGTTTTTTCCTGTAGAATATTGGTCTTACCTCTGTAAGCTAGGCTGTTGTGTAAATGGCTTATCTCGCATGGACCTTGTGAATGCATCCCTATGTTTGGACAATCCCAGGTCTCATATCAGTGTCTGTCCTTATTTGAGCAAAGAAAAGTAAAGATTATTTGTACTTCTTGCGTAATGTATATTTATGCATTTTTGTGCAACTGAATAATGAACCTATATAAGTTGGATGTTTAGTCGTCGCTTGTGTTTGGTGTTCATTTTTGATCCTATAATCCTGTTGAAGTAGTTCTAAAGAGTGCAAAGGGGGAGCTGGTATAAGCTGGTATGTCAAGAGGTTTTTTGAACTTGGCTTGTGCCATTCTGCTAAAATGAGATTGTACAGCAATCTTTCAGAATGTGAAGCTGAACTACAAATGTTGAGGATTTCTTTTAGGGAAGGGGGGGGGGGGGTAAAAGGGTAGCAGGATTAGACTGATGAAGAACTTTAGTTTGTGGTTTAGAACATGTTTGTCTTTGTATCTGCTGTGCATAAGATGTTAAAAAAATCCCATCTTATGAATAAAGACCTGAATGCATCCTTCTGTTCTCAATCTGTCATTTATTCCTGTGACCAATCATATCACTCTGTATGTTGGAGCATTGCAGTCTGTGCAAGGCGATGTTGGCATCAATACTTGATGTAAACTTTTAATTTGTAATGCATCACTGAATGCATCACTGGTTTAGTGTCACTTTGCATCATTTGTGAAGCTGAACTCCACACTCTGCCCTCTTGAGTTGGTAAGATGCTCAGTGCACCGTGATCCTCCAGGGGCTCGTGAGTGACTGTTCTCAGTCTAACCAGCTGGCCCTGTGGAAGTGTGATGGGGCTGGTCGTCAGCTGCAAATACAAGGCCATATTGTACCCACCAACAGATGTGTGCATTTGTAAACAATTGTTTTCATCAGCACCATTTATTTCATATAAATGTGAATGATGGGCACACATGCATTGACAGCTGTTTTTAGTTTTTATTTTTTCTTTCAGTGTCGGGGCTCGGGACCATGCAGAAATGTGAGGACATCTTGGATATGCTGCTATTATTTAAATTATTTTTTAATCTCCACACGTTTTATTGGTAGTTTTATGTTAGAAAATAAACAAATATACAAGCAATAAACATACAAGCATACAAACCTATTTTGTGCACTATTTAATCTTTATGTCTGTGATGTCCTTAGATTCCCTGAGAGCCAGAGGCTCAATGAAGAGCGGGAATAGGGCTGGACTGAGGTGGCATCCCTGAATTGTCTGGTTTTAATTAGAATGGAGGATGTAAATTATTTGGATTATATGCTTGTGTTTTTACTTCTCGTCAGCCTGTCATAAACAATGTTCTCGCTAGGTGGTGCTGTATTTGGGGCTCCTTTTTTCTGTAGATGCATATAATGTGTGCCCTGTACCTCTCGGCTCTGAGAAACTTGCCCTGCATTTTCATTTAACTTGAATCTATATAGAATGTGATTGTGCCAATGCCCATCAGGAAACCAAAACTTAGGACTGAGCCAATTGGCTGACAGAAGACATTCGAGCCATTAGGAAGGGAAGAAGGTGGAATGAAGAGTTGTAGCAGATTGAGATTTTCAAGGTTCACTTGTTTGTGAAGCCAAGTTTATTTATATAGCACTTTAAAATGGCTTGTTAACCCAAGTGCTTAAAGGGATACTTAGCAACTTTTTCATATTTTTAAATAATTTCCTTGAGCCATTATGTGCTAAAGTGACCATTTACATTGTTAATGAAAAGTCCCTTAGACCCCCCACTGCCCTCTGTGGCCAGAATGCAGTTTGAAACTTCAGAGTGCCGATTCGATCCCTGTTAGGAAAAAAAATGATGCTTGCATACCTGGCGCTGCAGTCTGCTTTCAGCTGGTTTTCAGCATGTTTTAGATCATGAACACAGCTAATTAGTTTTATTTGGTGATGGGATTCTCCTCTAGAAACTAAGGAAGGCTGAGGAGACATTTTAGCTGTTAAAATAGTGTTAAAGAGACTAACAAATAGCGAGGAGAAACGTTTTACTTTCAGTTTGACTGCAAAGAATTAAATGGACACTAGGGGGTGCTAAAAGCAAGCAAAAGTGCCAAGTGTGCCTTTAACAGAGATAAAAATGCATCAAAAAAGAACAAACTGGCAAGGACAGAGCGGGAAATAACAGAGTAGCCAATGTATTTGATTTGATTGATTGAAACGTTCATTTGAACATAAGACAAAATGTTTTAAAAAAATCTATGAACATAGTAGAAAAGAAAAGATATACCAATAAAAAAAAGTCTTTGCCCAAAGGGACTAAGAAGAAGCAAGTGCTTATTCAATCCCACCCCCTTGTCTCACATTACTAATTTACAAGTTACCATCTATACCTACATGCATACATACATATATACCATCGACATATAAATACTGGACAATGGGTTTCCATAGGCTCCAATAACACGTTTTTGAAGAAAAATGGGAGGTGGCCACCACCGTCATTTTGACCGTGTCACAGGTTCCGTCAAGCCCAGACAATTCCACAACAGGGAAGAGAGATGGAGCTGAGGGTGGGGCTGTAAGGCTGGGATCAACTGATGACACCCGGTCAAACTAGCTACAAGCTAACCTGAAGTTAACCCAAAGCTAATGCGGAAGTGGGAGCTAAGCTAACGGAGGTAGCAACCTAGCTACAACCGGAGTTAACTGTGCACAACACCAGAGCTTCTGAGCCAGAGATATGCCGGGCTGACCACTGGGTATAACCGGGTGGAACACAGAGGTCTCCTGAAAGCTACTGAAAGCCGGCTATACTCTAGTTCCATAGCCGGCAGCCCACGCAGCAGACAAGCGCAGCGATCAGACAGAGATGCGCCGAGCTGCGGGGAGGGGAGAAACGGGTGGAAAACAGGTCTCCCGAGAGCTCCACAAGCCGATAGTCGGAACCCAGCTCCACCAACATGTTATATTTCAACCCATTTACTAAAGTGCAGCATTATGTTAAATGTTAGGGTTTTACCCTATTACATTTAAATTTCATGGTTAAACAGTACATGTTAAAATCTAAGCTCAGCTCGGCAGTGACCTAAATTATATTTATGTATTTTTACTTACCGAAGAAAATTAAGTGGAGACTCCTTGGACGCTCTATTAGTGCAATAAATACCACAGCAAGTCATTTTGTCCAACAATTAAACAAAAAATATCCAAAAAAGAATACACAAACGCTACAACTAATGGTCTAAGTTGAGAGACTGAAAATGACCGAACAGTTTTCAGGCGAGGCCGAGGCTCAGACTGAGGCCTTTCCACAGAGCTAGCTCTGTGGTCACGTGGGTCTGAGGCGGCGGTCACGTGGGTCTGATGCTCATTAATTATACAGAATTTTAGGCTTTTAATACACTTAAACAGAAGAGTGAGAAAAAAATTCACCCCCCCTCAGAGTTGTCATGAGTGTAAACTAGATCATTTAAACCAAAAACATGTTTTGGTACCAGGCTGTAAACATGTTTATTTCTGCTTTGAAATTGGTATTTTTAACATGGGAGTCAATGAGGATTTGCTCGCTTCTGACACCAGCCCCCAGCGGACGAGGGTGGAACTGCAATTTCTTTCATTTCCGCGTTTGCTTCAATTTTTCACCCGCATTGTGGGGGCTTGATATATACATACATACATACATACATACGTACATACATATTAATATATATATGCAGCTACTAATGAGAGCATTTTGCATTAACATTTTATGGTACTAGTGATAGTAATAATAATAACAATGACAATAACAAACAACAGCAAAATAATAATGACAATATCATAGTTTCCATAACCTCAGAGAACCTCATTTTCATATGCATTAATTATCATTTTTTTATACAGTGATGTAAATTTGTTTATTTGGACACTGTGTGTATTTCCTGCAGCCCATTCCACAGTTTCACACCACATACTGATACACAGAAACTCCTTTTAGTGGTTCTTACCCTAGGCATTTTAAAATTTTTAGTCCTCCGTAAATGATATCCCTCATCACTCTGGTTGAAGAGCTTTTGAATATTAGGTGGCAATAAGTGCTTACTAGCTTTAAACATGATTTGAGCTGTTTGATGATGAACCAATGTAGACAAGTAAATGACAAGAATAAATGTAGAATAAAATAAACATAAAAATGTTAAAATACAGGAACAGTGTCACACTTTAAAAGCCAAGAAACAGAGGTATGTTTTAAAAGTGACTTAAAAGCAGTCAAATCCGATGCATTTCTGACATCGACTGGCGGACTTCCATGGTTTTGACCTGAGGACTCTTACTGGTTTGTAGTGATGGATGTGCTTGGTCAAACAGGACGGTCCCGGTTTGTTTAACATTTTAAAAACAAAAGTCAATCATTTAAAATCAATCCAAAATTGAACTGGAAGCCAGTGGAAAGAGGCCAAAACAGGAACGATGTATTCCAATCTACCAAAGGGCAGTAGGGTCAATTTCTTTACTGACATTGTTGGGTGAAACTCCTGAAATCAGTGCGTCCTCGTTAACACAGTGCTGTTAAACGAACATGATGTGAGTTTTAATAATGTCCTCCATTTTTTTGTTAAAGAAGTGGAAACAAGGGCCATGATTTCTTTAGCCTAATTTATACATCACAGTAAGCTCTGAGAGGGAGAGACGCACACGCATTGACAGGGATTTTGCTCTCAGGATTGTTGCAAAGCAATTCCCCACCAAGACAACAGAGGGCATAGCGCTATTCTGAGGCAACCTGCCACTGTTACAGTCACGTATTTGGTCCACAATATTGCATTTACTATTGTGTTTACATTGTTTAAATGTATTTCAGAGACTTTTTAATACGGACAAATTTGTCCCTCATTCCCCTCTTCATGTGATCAGCACCTCTAAACTCACGTTTATCATCTTTTCTGACCCCAAATAAAACGCTTGCTGCATGTCTTTGTACTCCTTCAGTCACGGGTGATGAAACAGTTATTTTCAGAATTATTCCGCGGTGAGTTTTTCAATCTGTTCCGTGTCTGCCGCGAAATATCTATTTACTTTTTTACAGGGCAAAAACAGTGCTGCTGACAAATTTACAGAAAGCAGCGTCCTGACCAATAACAAGCCTGTTGTTTCCATCTCTTTCGACAGATAGTTAAAAATTTGGGCCATGTCTCCATCACCCTTTGCGAGCCAGTCTGAGGGCTCTTGTGTCGACGCATAATGGCGTTGCGTGTCTCCGTCCCGATGCAGACCGAGAAGTATAAATTAGGTTTTGGTCCGATCAATTCTGCTGCCTTCTCCAGCAACATTTCAGTCTTTACAACTAGTGCCACTAAGCTGGAACAGGTAGTGTCATGACTTGAAGCCCGGACCACACTGCGTTTTTCGGCTGTAACCTCACACTGTGAGGACTCTAGAGGGGTGGCACACAGTCTGAGATTTCAGTGAGCCAAACTGCACGATGTCTCGCTCTTGCAGGACATGCTAACATCACGAGCGCATTCCTCAAAAATCATAAGTCACCAAAAGCTGACAGATCCCTAGAACAACAATGTTGAAAAGAGATAGAAGCAGCACCCTTACCACTTATTTTAATAGACTTTGAACCCAAACTCCAAAAAGGAGTGGTAAAAGACATGATTCATGATGGAGATGAAGTTCACTGGACCTCAGTAGATAGTGTATTTTTTCTCCTAATAGACAGAATTAGCAAGAGAATAGATGGCACTTTCTTTTTTTCCTGCCAACAGTTTCAGCTCCTCACTGAGACCTTCTTCATTGGCTGTCATCTGCTGGATGGATGACGTGGCTTATGCGTGGTGTGCATCATATGGGAGTGGCGTGTGGAGTTGTCATGTCCACGAGCATTCCCACATTTGGCTGACAAGGAAACTCTGAAATCAGCCCTAACGAAGCATTACAGACAGGAGCTCCACGTGATGGTCTGCAGTCATAGGGAGAGAAAGCAACATATTTGATGGATAAAGGAATCCATAAACATCTGAGCACACAAGTGCATCTGGAGACTGTAATCCACGTTTTTATTGCCTCCAGATTGGACTGTTTTAAAGTGCCTAATGCTTGACTCGGCCAGGCTATGACTGCTCAGCTGCAAACTGTCCAAAATTCTGCTGCTGATGTGAGCACATCATGTTGTCTATTCTAAAAACAATGCTATATAAATAAGAGTGATTTGTACTTTTAAACAAATGCTGTATTTTGTATATTTTGTTTTCGTAATATCTATATAACATTAAATAGCTGTTTTTGTGTCGACTGCAACGGTTCACTGGATTTCCCCAAAAGCTTGGATGGGAATTTGTAATGACACTAAATAACCCCATAGATGTGTCTTTTGAGATCATTCTCGCTTCTTAAAGTCAGCAATTAATTGAATAAAATATTTTATTGTGCTTTGCATAATTAGATTATGACTAAAAGAAAATTGTGTAGCTAAACCATCGGAAACTATTTTGTTTGGATTGTTGTAATGCCAATAAATTGCCACCAGATGGCAAAAGACATCCAGCTGAAGCAGTGTCCAAGACATGCCGTTACATCTTCCTTTTGGCAAATTGTCTTCGTTCATCATAAAGCACTTGTTTGGGGCGGGGAGACATAAAATAGCAAACTGAACAAACAAAAAACAACAAACAAATCAAACTTAGTCCATGATGTGTATTTAAAAAGCTGGTTGGCAGAGATTCCCTGTTTGTTTTGATCCAACTGCCATTTTCCGAGGATCTTTGAACGCACCAGACCCGGTTGCCAGGGGAACCCTAATTGTGGTTAAACCATCGGTTAAACACGGTAACTGTACTGTAGAACATTAGCTCGCAAACGCTCTTTGATTACATAAAGTCACAATGGAGGCATTTGAAAATACGACAGAAACAAATCTGGATATACAAATAACGGTTCTATGTGGAAACAACTTGGTAAGCTCGTGAAAACATGCAATAAAGTAGTGACTTATCTAACGTTAGCCTATAGCACCTTTTAATCAGCAATAAATTCATATTAGAAACAAAAACGTACTTTTAATGTGGTATTTTTTCATTTTAAATAAACAGCTAGAGAGAAAATAGAGTTCTATCTACGGTTACCAGTTGCTTTATATATCTTCTCAGGAAGGAAAGAAGACAGAACATCTGCAGAGTTGGCTCCAGGTAACGATGGATGAAAAGATTCTGGGAAAGTCGGAGAAGAAGCAGATCGACATTTTGGAGCAACGTGTTGATTACAACTTCACCTGCAGCTTCAGTCCACCTAATGACACTCAGACTCTTAACAACATCGCCCAAAAGCCAGTCATATGTAAGCTCTGTGTGTGTGTGTGTGTGTGTGTGTGTGTGTGTGCCACCTACATCATAAAGTCATTTATAGTTTAATTCTGTATGTATAACGAGGCTTTTCTACGTCACACACAGACAACTTCTGCAAAAGTCACACTCAACTGATTTTGTCTACTTGACACTTCTGGAGTTACTAATCGTGTGCATAGAGAGGCCTGTGGTATTCGTGTTTCACCTGTTCTACACAAGGCCGGATTAACCATATGGGCAACTGGGCAATTGCCCAGGGCCCACAAACTCTAAAGGGCCCAGGGCACGAGCAAAATACTGTATCTGTAATCTCCCGCTTTATGAGGACTATGGTGACCATACGTCCCGTTTTCCCCGGACATGTCCACTTTTCACTCTCTGTCCGGGCGTCCGGACTGGGGGTTCTTGTATTGATGAAAATGTCCGGCTTTTCATCCAGGAGCAGGGATCGAATTATGGGGGAGCTGTACATCCTACACATCCAGGGGAGCCGGAAAAAAGTTTTCTACCTATATTACATCATTCATGGACTCTTCTGAGCAGAGAGCACAGAGTGCGCAACGCTCCAGGCTGCTGCATCTAGCGCACAGTCCATTTTCAAAGTGGCGCAACCAAAAACCTATAATTAGCACACGATCGTTCATGTGCGCACATGTTCTCTACTTTCTGTCTTATTTGTGCTTGAAGCGCTCTGCTACTGCGGAGCTCATCACCTGTATTGCGGTGATTTCACCTCACTCAGCATCGAAACACGCTCTCCGCTTTGCGGTCAGGGTTGCAACACATTCCCTTTGGTCTGCTCAGAAGTAACTGATGAGGTGAAAAAGTAAGAATGTAGGCAGCAGATTTTCTGGAGAGTTTAGAGGAGATGCAGGAAGATGAGAGACAGACAGGACAGGAAATAAAAACAAGAAAACAAAACAAAAAGTAAAATGTAGGTAGATTTATCTCCACTACATGTTTTTACCTGTATAAAACAATAAGTTACACACATGTAATACTTATACATCTGATACAATTCAGATCACCTTCAACACTCAGTCACACACCCAGGGCCGTTTCAAGACATTTTGGGGGCCAAGGTAAAATGACCCCCCCCCCCCCACACACACACACACACAGACCACCACCACCACCTCATAACTGGGCTCCCCAGAAGTCTCTGTGTAATTCATACCCTCTCCAGGAGTATTAGTTATACAGTGTTTGTAAAAGCCCCTCAGACATTACTGACATGTTCTAATATTATCAGATGAAAAACTAAATTATCAGACATGCTGTCTCAGCTACTTCTTTTCTAAACTTGCAAAAAGTAACAAAACCATTTGAAAGCCACTATTTGTGGATTCTCTGAAAGTTTCCATGGAGTGTGTGACACTTATTTTTTCATTGATCCTATCATCTAATCTCACAGCTGAAACAAGCATCCTTAATAATCTGTTCACAGGAAGCGTACCGATGCTGTAGTAAAACAAAAGGTATAATAATTTATTATTAACAAAACCTTGTTGCAGCACTAAAGCAGAAAAATGAGATTTTGCAGTAAATATGCTAAGTATTTATTGTTTTAGAGCCCTTTTATTGGCAGAATCTGATATTAATTTAGTTCTTACAAAAAATGGGTCCCAACGTGGTTTGTGTGGCGTTGCCATAGTGTGACGTCATAGGCACAGATCCCCTGTCCTCTTGTTTGGAAATGGAAATATGGTCACCCTATATTAAACAAACTGTCCACCCGAGCTTTTGCGCTGCACAGAGACGCTTCGCTGCCTATGACTTTGAACGTCAGTTGAGAGTCAGTCTCATGCAGACTGACCAATGAAGAGAGGGCCTCAAGTTAAGACCCTCTCCTCATTGGTCAGTCTACACAAGGTGGGTCAAAGGTTATCCAGAGTGGGTTATGTGATGTCAGGCATTCAAGTATTGAGTATATTTACTGCATATTACAGTAAAATATTCTGTATGTGACCATATTATAGTGATTCTTGGGTCGTGATGATGGGGCCCTTGGACATTGTTGCCCAGGGTACAACAAAGTGTTAATCTGGCCCTGGTTCTACATGATAAACAAGCATTGGTTACTTAAAACTTAAATTATTTCCATAAATAATAGCTTCACAGGTTTACTTCCTGATAAACAAAAACAAAAGGAAGCTTAGAGGTTTATCATGACACTGCTAAATGGTTGTTGCTAAAAAAAACAATAATAGTAATAATAATAATAATAATGTATTTTTTTTATTGACCAGTCACTGTGATGGAGGTGCTAACCGAGACCAAGAAAAGTGAGGCAACATTTTTGGCACTGGGCCAAGCTGTGGTTGACCTGCTGCCACTTCTACAAGGTACAGCTGTTCCCATGAGATCTGACCATTTTTTCTGCTGTGGTCAGCTTAAGTTAATCTTCCCAAAAAACAAATGTGTGCAACAAGGGATCAGAAATGGATTATTAAAGAGATTCTCTACTGAAATGATTTTCTGTTTGTCTTCAGGTCGGTGCAGCTTTTCCTCCACAGTGCCGGTCATTCCTGTCAACAGCCCGGGACTCAAGGAATCTCAGCAAGGCTTTGCTGTGAAGGTTAGTTAGAAGGACTTCTATAACAGAACATTCATGGTAGGTATAGAGGCCTCAATCAGAATCAAAAATAAATGTTTTGTTAATCTTAGAGTGAAGCTGCTCATGCTGTAACCTCACAGGAAAATGAAAATTAACAATGTAAACATGAGAGTCACATAATATATTTGACACGAGTGAGTCAGGGAAGTCAACACAATCATTGAACTTAAAGGGTGTAGAGTAGTTAAAGCACAGTTATATATATATATATATATATATATATATATATATATATATATATATACATGTCAAGCCAACTTTATTTATAAAGCACTTTAAAAACAGCCCTTACTGACCAAAGAGCTGAACATAAAAACATAAAAGCATAAAACAGAATAAAATACATAAATAATAATAAATAAGTTAAAAGCACACTATAATAAAACACTAAAATCAAAAAAGAAGTCCAAAACTACATACGGTGTTGAAAGCCAAGCTAAAAAGGTGGGTCTTTAAAGATGATTTTTAAGTTTTCTGTGAGGAGGCCTTTCTAATATGTGCCGGCAAAGAGTTCCATAGTCTGGTAGCAGCAACAGCGAAGGCCCTATCCCCTCTGAGCTTACGCTGTGTCCTTGGAACGTCCAGAAGCAACTGGTCAGATGACCTGAGCAACCGAGAGGAGGAGTGAATGTGCAGTAGCTCAGAGAGGTAGGGTGGGGCAAGACCGTTTAAAGACTTAAAAACAAATAAAAGAATTTTAAAATGAACTCTAAAATGGACAGGCAGCCATTGCAGTGAAGATAAAACAGGAGTGGTGGACTGGCCTATCTGGCATTCTGGCACTGTCCCAGTGGGCCGCTTAGCCAAGTGGGCTGCTTGCCCAGCTTGGGCCAACACGACTCCATAGTTGGTGATTTGCAGAACATTAGCTACATGGTAACCTGAAGTTAACAGAATTTTTCCAGGCGTTTTTAGCAAGAAAAACGCGGTAGAGCGATGACGTAGGAGTTGTTTTACCGCGTTAGCATGTAGCTAATGTCCCGCTGATCTCCGCCCGTGGAGACTGAGCTGATCTGGAAGGCCAGGGTTCCCGGTCACAGCGGTCTGGCCCTGCATGTAATTTAACAGTCCCAGTCCATATTAGATCTCACATTTGGCCTAGAGACGAGTCAGCGGGCAGCAACACCCCCCACCCCCACTGCTCTCCCAATGGGGAGGGCCGACATTTCGTAAAAATTCCAGGGCCAGATTTTGGTCCCAGTCCACCCCTGCTCCTCCCTGTACCAGTTAAAAGTCGAGCAGTGGCATTTTGCACCCGCTGAAGTCGAGACAGTGAGGACTGGCTCATACCATATATATATATATATATATATATATATATATATATATATATATATATATATATATATATATATATATATGTATATATATATATATATATATATATATATATATATATATATACATATTTATATATCTATCAGAAGCATCTGAGAGAAGAGTGTTCTATGACCAAGTTTGCATTCAAAACCTTGCTTGTTTACAGATTTGCTATAACAGCTTTAAAGTTTATACTTATATAAAAGTTTAAATGAGCTTAAAATCCCGTGAAATTATTTTAAATTAAAATGTGAATGTTCTTTATTATTTGATCACTCAGCAACCAACCCTGGATGTCTATGTCAGTGTTCTAAATCCCCTGCTGTCTGAGGCTGAACTTGCAGCCTCTAACCTTCTGAGGGTAACCGTGGAAACAGCCTATTCTGTCCCTGAGGCATGGGCATTGCCATCAGGCTCCGCCCCCAGCCCCTACACATACACCGCTGCCATAGAGGTCCCTCTGAGTGCAGAGGTGAGGTTTAAGATGAGTCCCCTCTTTGGAGCTCATTACCCACAAATCTTCTTGTTTGTTGTTGCAATCACAATAAAAGCTTTTAATTCTATTCTATTCTATTATTTGCTGCCCTCTGGGAATAAAAAATTCAAATCTGAAACTCTTCGTGTTAAAACTGTAATTCTTCTTTTGCGTGCAATAGAAAGATCAGGTGTTGATGTTCTGTGGAGGACAGCTGAAGGCGGGGGGACAGAGAGAGGTCAAGGGTCGCCAGAAGAAGAGACCACATCAGGCTGAGTTAGAACCACTGAACCACTTTTTCCCCGGAAGATTTTTTCTGCCAGAGCCCATCAAACAAGAGGACGGGGAGTTAACTGCTCTAGAGGTACTTTCTATCACTTTACTGATACCTTAGGTGGTTGTGGCAACATGCCAACATAGAGACTAATTATAGAAACGTACACCTGTTCCTTCTGAGGATTATAGAAACAGAATTATTTATGAATGTTCCTGCAGGATCGGCCTTTTCGTAAAGAGGCAGAAACGATGAAGGACAGGGTGAGCTGGGACACGGAGACGTGCTGCTTTCTGGATGCAGGAGCATCTTCCAGGTTAGCTGCACACACACTTCCTCCTCTGGTCGTCACATCCTCTGGTGTCTTTGATGAGTCTGCAAAGTGAAATCCAATCATCCGTCCCCTGAGAGGACACATGCACACATTTTTGTAACATTTTGACTTTAACATAGTTTATCAGCATTGCAAATTAAAGTTTAACATTCATTTATACTGAATTTTGTGCCTAGGTTTCTCTTAATAATAATAATGGATTGTATTTATTTATTACTTTTCTAGGCACTCAAAGCACTTCCATTATTATTATTCATGCACTCTCAAATTTGAGGCGAGGCTGCCATTTGCCCACTACCAACATAGACAAGTTGGGTGAAGTGTCTTGCCCAAAAAAACAACAGCAGAGTACTCTGGCGGGAGCTGGGATTGGTCCCGCAATCCTCTGATCATGAGTGAGTCCGCTCTACCTCCTGAGCTACTGCTGCCACCAAGATGTTACAAGAACTGTGGCAGAAAAGTTAAACAGTCTTTTTTTTTTCTCTTGTGCTGAAATCCCTTTTTAGTCTAAAACCATTCTTTGATCAGTGGAACGTAGCTCACAAAAAATAATTTATTTGAAAACGATCAGCTTCAAGGACTTGACTGATAATGATTTTAAAATCAAAAACCCTTTAAAGCGACAGAATGAATGAAGAAATGAGGATTAACTCTTAACACACACTGTTGACCATCATTTCAGGCTGCAACAGAAGATCACTGAGAGCAGACTGTTGCCTGTGGAGATTATGCGATCATCGGACCTACCGAAGAAGGTTTGAGTGTTTTTAGCCTCCCCTTGGTTCTGTTGTGTCAGCCGTCTCACCCAGTGCGTGTGTGTGTGTCTGTGTGTAGCTTAATGTTGAAAACCCGGAGGTCTCCTTCCACGGTTTGGCGTTTGTGGACCTGGGGCATCTGTTGGTTCCAGGAGTCAGGCGCATCAGAGGAGCGTACCATGTTGAGCCCTTCTCTGAGTCTGAGCTGTTCATCAAGGTCAAACGGGTTCACACATCCTTGTAAATTTAAGTTCAGTGACAAAATCTGCAGAATGTTTTCCCTTATTGTTTGCCAGGTCTTATCTAAATAAAACATGAGCTAAATGAACATTAAATGATTCATCTCTGTTAAAGTGTTGATCAGGCATTGCTCTGATCCCTCACAGTCCAAACAGACAGTCAGTGTGTTAAAGGAGCAGGCTAAGATTGCAGCCTTCCAGGCAAAAGCCCGCAGCATATTGGCTGCTGGATTCCAGAAACAAATACGGAGGAACCAAAATGATTCACCTAAAAGGACCAGAACGGCTGCAATAGTCAGGGTCAGTGGTTATTCTTCATATAAGAATCATGTCATCAGATCAAAGACCAAGGTCATACAGCTTGTTTGTGACCTTGTGTTTTTCAATAACTAACAATAAAAATGATTTTGTGGTAGAAGCTGGAGTCTAATATGATCAGTTGTTCATCCACCAGAAAGCTCTTAAGTTAAGGGCAGCTCAATCTGAAGATGTGTTAGAAATCCTGGCTGCTGCTGTACCAGTCACCGCAGAAGGAAATGTAAGCTCCCACTGAACAGCAACACAAACGCTGACACAAGACACCATAACAGCTAAAGTGTAATAACTACATGCAGCTGTAAAAGGAGCAGCCAGGATACGAGACTAAAACATACTTCTGTTTGAGGCAGACGTACACGGAGGCCAGAACCTATATTATTGTTGAAATAGTCTTGGAGAAACCGCTGGTACCAAAACCATCTCCAGAGGAGCTAGCCAGAAGGTATTGTGCTACAGAAATCTGTCTGTCTCTGTTTCTGATGTTATCCGGCGTTACCAGAACTGTGCTGATATGTTTGTGGAGATGAGAGGAAGTAGGGTAATGTTTTTGTGTTTCTATTTCCTGCAGGTTGCAGGCACTGATCCCACCCAGACCTCAGCCTCCAGGTCCTAGTGGAGCAGAACGAGTAAATAAACACAAACAGACTGGAATGTGCAATCAGGGAGAGCAGCTTTTTGATTTATCCACACATTTGTGTGTGTGTGTGTGTGTTTGTGTGTGTGTGTGTGTGTGTGTGTTTGTGTGTGTGTGTGTGTGTGTGTGCGTGTGTGTGTGTGTGCGCGCGCGTGCGTGTGTGTGTGTGTGTGTGTGTGTGTGCGCGCGCGTGCGTGTGTGTGTACAGGCAGTGCTAGACTTTCACCAACAGGTGGGCAACACGGTAGCTGCTGTTTCAGAGCAGTATCAGGAGATGTTTGGAGCAAATCCCAATCTGTCACACGGCCTTAGCCAAGAGCAAATGCTGGTGGAGCTGATGGGAGGCCTCAATCTCTCTGGGAGATATTTCCATTTCAAAGAGCAGATGAAGGTCAGAATAAAATCCTGCAGGGATCAACTAAGGATTTCTAAGGATGCTATAGCTTTAAAAATGTTATTTTACTCTGGTAATGGTTCCACCTCTATCAGAACGTATTAAATGTGTGTGATTTTGGTTTGCAGCATGCTGTGGTGGGGGTTGTACGTGACAAGATGCAGCAGGTGGATCCCATCACTAACCCTCAGGAGCTACAGACATTCACCAGCAGGCTCTACGTGGAGCTGGTGGGTGAGATGCATGCAGCTTTAAACAAGGTAACAAATAGAAGTTCCTGCATATGTTTTATTTTAAGGACATCTAATGTGTTTCTGTTTATGTTTACTCTTCTCTGCTACAGATTTATTCCAGTGACGTTGATGAGGACTGCAGTGAAATCTCCTTAGATTCTTCACAACTTAGACATTTTGCTAGAGAGGCACAGCTTTTTGGGAATTACCAGAAAGCAGCTAAGTACTACCAAGAGGTACAAAAAGAAAGAACTTGATGAACTTCTATTATTTCTAATGCTATTTTACTTAAAGATTAACTTAAATGAAATGTGCCCAGTAAAAGCAGACAATTATCAAAATGTTCCTGTATAGATGTTGTCACTGATTAGATGTTATAAATATCTGTGAGCTCACTGGACTTGGATCTTAGATGATTCTTAGACCATTTCACCATGTGTCTGGATCTGTTATCACTATGGCTTCTAAAGGAGCTAAAATTACTAATGAAATATGGATTTTGTTTATCTGTAGTTGGTAGTGAGGAACCCTGATGAACCCTTGTATATGTTTGAGTGGGGAAGCTTATACATGTTGAGCGGTGACCACATGAAGGCCAACGAGTGTTTCCATGAGGCTGTGTCCATCCAACAAGCACACCAGCCCAGGTTAGACATGCTCCATCTTCACCAGGGAGACCAAACCAACAAGGGCCAAAACTCCTGCAGACCACACAAATGTCATTGTTTTGATTGGGAAATGCAGAATTTGTTTAATGGTGGTTTAATTTTTTTTTAGCTCCTATTAATGAAAATCCGAACAGAAAATGTTAAAAGTGTCAATCTACATTAATAACCTTCTGGAAAAAACACATTCTACTTTAGTCCCAAAAATGTCGCCAAACCATGCTTTGGCCATGCCTGTTCTGCACTATAAACACAAATGATCTACACTGTGTTGCATTTGGCTTCTAGCTAGTCATGGATTATGTCTCATTAACATCACACCTTTTAATGATTTATCTGTACTTAAAGCTGAAGAGTTACTTTGCTATGGTGTAAATGAGAATCTGTATTAATCTGCATTGCCACCGGAACGCCCATCCACTGCATTTTCTCTTCTATGTCTAGTCTGATGATGTGTGGCGTTTTGGCCGTGATGTCTGAGCGTTACAAACATGCCCAGATCCTCCTGGAGCGAGCTACCAGCATAGACCCCCCCAGTGTGTCGGCCTGGACTCTTCTGGGTGAGATGAGGATCAAAGACTCCTCTTTGTTTATCCTTATTGCTGTTGCTAACACTCATGTCCAAACCAGAAATAATCTGTTGTTTTTTCAATGTGATAGAGGCTAAAGTAAAATATAATAATACTAATGAAGATGTGTGGTGTGCAGATGCAGGTGTGGCTGCATCCTGCAGCTCAGTGTTTCAGTCTGTAGGTTTGATATCAACCATCACATCATAAGTGACATCATGCTATGACAATTGTCCTCCATTTTCCTCAGTTGGTGAAGAACAGCTGAAAGTCCCACTAACTCACTAAGAACCTTTAAGTTTTCAAGCATCAGTTAAATCATTACAACTGACTTTCGTAGACCCCCCTCCCTGAGCTGCCACCTTACTGTGGTGGAGGGGTTTGAGTGTCCCAATGATCCTAGGAGCTAAGTGTTCTGAGGCTTTATGCCTTTGGTAGGGTCACCCATGGCAAACAGGTCCTAGGTGAGGGATCAGACAAAGAGCAGCCCATAGACTTCTTATGAAGAAAAATATACATGGTCACCACGGCCCTCCTGTGCGCGCGCGCACACACACACACACACACACACACACACACACACACACACACACACACACACACACACACACACACACACACACACACACACACACGCCATGACTAATTTAACTACACTGAACTGCTTTAGTAATAATTGAATCTCTTATTCTGGAGTAAAAGAAAGAAACAAGCTAAATCATCTGTGGCATCAAGGAGCATCTTCTGAGTTCAAACACAGGGATGGAGCACAATGTTTACACCTGAACAGTATCAGGATGTTTTAACTCACGGAGGCCTGCAGGTCTTCTGTTTTATGAGCAAAGCGCTGGGAATCCACTTGTTATGAGCGCTAAACGTTATTTTGCCGCAGGATTGCGGAGCGGTAGGGAAACACATTTCAAACACTGAACCGAGTCTGGCTACCGAACCGAGTGGAATTGTGATGACGTCACACCGGTGCGCAAAGGTGCGGGTTCCAACCCACAGGAGAGGAGGAAAGGAGGGAGAGAGGAGGTGAACAGCGAGTGGATCACGAGGACTGAACTGATGTTTTGGAGTAGAAGTGTACACCCACACCCCCACGGTTTAGATGCGGTGCTCATGCAGGTGTCTCTTTCTGTTCCGACGCTGCTACACGTAATATTTTTAATTTGTTAAGCCTATAATTTGTTTTTACTCAGTAACGGATATGATTTAAAATGTAGCGAATTACAATTCTTTTTTTAAAAACTTACTCGAGTAAAATTAAAAGTACAGCTTTTAAAAATGACTTAAAAAGTATAAATATACAAAAAAGCTACTAAATTACAGTAAAGTGAGTAAATGTAATTCGTTACGTTCCACCTCTGGAGTTGGAGTAGGCGTTTGACCACGTCCCATGGGGTCCCTGTGGGGTGTACTCCAGGAGTACGGGGTACCAGGGGCCCTCTGATACGGGCTGTTAGGTCCCTGTATGTCAGAGCTTGGTCTGCATTGCCGGCAGTAAGTCGGCTCGTTCCCAGTGAGATTTGTACTCCTCCAAGGCTGCCTTTTGTCACCGATTCTGTTCAAAACTTTTATGGACAGGATTTCTAGGCGCAGCCAAGATGTTGAGGGGATCCGTTTTGGTGGCCTAAGGATTGAGTCTCTGCTTTTTGCAGATGATGTGGTCCTGTTGGCTCCATCAGAATGTGATCTCCGACTCTCACTGGAGGCGTTTTTACACCTGTTCACCTAAGTTTTCTGATGATTTCCATTCATATATTTTACTTTTTATCTACCTCACAGTCTTTTCCTGTTGAAAGCAGAGAAGAAAATAAAATCTGTATTCCAAATCATTGCATTTTTTGTGTGGTAGAAGTATCGGTATTGGTAATCGGTATCGGCGAGTACTCAGATCCAAGTATCGGTATCGTATCGGTTTGGAAAAAAGTGGTATCACTGCATCCCTAATTCAAGTAATCAGAAACTTTGCCCTCAAGCAAACGAGCTTATAAACTGCTGCTTGTTTTGGAGCCGCTTGTTTTTAGGTGGGTTAGTTTCACCCTTGTTACGGCTCTGGGGAGAATTTCCCCCCTTAACGGAATCTTTTTGGACTGGTGTTTGTATTCCTCACTGCTCATTTTCAACAGGTGGTTATTGGTTATTGAAATAATTCAATAAAACAATATAACGCAATGCTGTGTGGACGGTCAGAAATACGTCTGTCTCTCTTGGGAATCCCAAAGTGAAGGACTTTGGATGTGCCAGACCCTGACAAGAGAACTTCGTTTATGACGCAATCGCACGTGTGCGCATGCGTGATTTTGCACAGCAGCGTCAGCGGTATGAATCGGAACGAAGACGCTGGCTGGCGGCTGAGTGGTCCAAATTCAGGCGTTGCGTGCGTGCCCTGCGTGCCTATGAGACGTCACAGCGCCGCGATGAAGACTGTCCAAATTCAAAAAGTGCTCAGAATGTGGTCTGGAATTCCGTTCTTCTTTTCCCTGATTTTGAGAACAGGTGCGGTGTAGTCTCCTCACCTCTAAATCCCGAGATGCAACTGCAGGACAGGCTGATTTGTTTCCCCGTGCCGGGAGCTCGCACTTCCGGCATTCTTCACACCATTTGTGATCGACTTTTACTGTAAAACTATGTAATGTAATATTGTCATGCTTGTGATGTTTTTTTATTTATATTTCATCCTAAAAACAGTAAAAAGTACAGTAAAACATTGTTGTTCACTGTTTTCCAGCAAGTTTATTTATCATTTTTGAAAGTAATGCAATCTCACCCAGTTTAACCATCTTTTACTTGAGGTTGTTTAGTCGTCCCGTTATGGACATGAAGTCCTGTGAATTTGGAAATATTTGTTCTTTATTTGCCTAAGTTATTAGGGAAAACATATTTCAGGGGAACAGAATTTCTCAGAACACCGGCGTACATCTGCTGTAGCTCTTCAAACAGTAACAAAACAAGGAAAACGTTTTAAACATGTGCGAGCTCCATTTCTGCAGCTTCTACTAGTGCGTTAGCAGTTGCTAGGTAACAGGAGGACAACTGCCAAAGTAGGGGCGGGACAATTATTTAAGGCTAGATCTAGATGCCTCCATGGTGAGTTTTTCTGGGCACATTCAACTGGGAGGAGACCCAAGGGAAGACCCAGGACACGCTGGAGGGACTAAGCTTTTCAGCTGGCCAGGGAATGCCTTGGCATTTCCCTGGAAGAGCTGGCCCAAGTGGCTGGAGAGAGGGAAGTCTGGGCCTCTTGACTTAGGCCCCTTACCCTGCAACCCAACTCCAGATAAGCGAAAGAAAATGGATGAATGGAATTTCGTAGAAAATTTAGTATTCTAATATTTAGCAGCAAGATGAGTGCTACATGAACACTCATAAAAGATCTCAGGTGTTTTTTTATGTTTTATTAAGGAGAAGGACACAGAGGAAGAGGTGGCTGACACTTGTTCTGGAACCAGCCACTAGGGAAAGCTTGTTTTGTCTTGGTCTCAACAGGTTCTACTGGGGTCTAGTTATAAGATGTCAATGAGCTGAAGCAGGAGTGAAACATGTCAAAAATGTTGTCATTTGACCTTTTTGGATCAGGTTTGCTCCACCAGAGACTAAATGAACCCTTTGTGGCTGAGAGGGCTTTTGCGGAGGCCAAACGGGTGCTCGAGGAAACAGAAGCCAACAACAAAACAGACAAAGAAGAAGAGACGAAAGACAGCAGCGAAAACATTAAGAGGGACAAGGCCCTGAAAGGTGAGAGGGAGACATCTGTCACAGCTCAGTCCCACACAGTTAAGGTGAGGTGCAGCATAAAAATGCTTTGTGAGGTCATTAATGTTTGTAAATACATGTCGTTTGCATTTTTCTTATCTTGTCCTCTCTGGAGACACAGGACCCACTTTTACCAACCTTGTTGTTTATTTGTGTCAGACTTTGAGTGTTTAGACACAGAAGAGCACCAAGAGTCTTCAGCAGAAGATGACAGCTCCATGTCGTCTCTATCTAAACTCTCTTGTAGCATTTATACACACACAGTCCAGTTCCTGCTGCAGAACGGAGCCTTTCAGGTACACACACTCAGCACACATGGCTGTAAACGACCACACACCCTTTAGATGTCAGTGAGAACACATTAGAATGACCTCATGAAGGATTATTGATGAATCTAGTTTTGGTTTAAACTCTCAGCTGTGGAACTGAATCAAATGAGAACCAGTCGTAGACATCTGGTTTACTGTTGACAGATGGCAGAACAAGTTCTGGCCCAGGAGCTGCTGTGTTCTGAAGGTGGTCACACTGGTTCCTACCTCTATAATCTGGCCCAGTTGCAGATGCTCAAAGGGGACACCTGCAAGGCTGCTACCACTCTGAAGAAGGCCACGCTTTATAGAGATCAGGTAAGGTCACATGATCTCAGTGCTTCTCTTCTCCCGAACACAAACCAGCATGTGTGCTGGGGTGTGATTGGCTGCTGCTCATATCCCTTCTTGTATCATGTGAAGCTCTCTGCAGCCTCCTGCTGGATGAAGCAGGTATTAATAACGTTTTTGTGGTTGCTTGAGAGTAAAAACAGAAACGAACCACATCATCATACCGTCCATCTATTAGCCATCCTCCCATCACACACATGATGGTTTCTAGTAGATATTTAGCCACAATAAAGAATGTTCTCACTGAAAAATTGTTGATATTTTTTGGAGATATACATTTGTGCAAACGTGTAAAATATGTCCAGTTCATAATAATTCTAGACCTTTTATATCTGATCAGTCACTGTTTCCTGCTGCTAAGCCTCCATTACTATTCTGTACGTCTATCTTCTAATCACAGTTCTAAAAGCACTTCCTTTATTCCAACATCAGGTTTACTGACAGTAGCACACAAATACTTTATTTTCCTTCGATTACATTTATGTTGTCTTTTATAATAATGTCCCAAAGTCACCTGACTGAGTCAACACTCCTACAGGACCCAGACACCTGGGCATTGAACGGCCACTGCCATTATCTGCAAGGTGTCTTTTCTGAAGCCCAGAAGAGTTATAAATGCAGCCTGATGTTTCCAGAACCCCCATCAGAATCTCACATAGTTCTTCTTCGTCTGGGATCCATCTATCTCCTGGAGAACAAGGTGATCTCTTGTATTGCATTTGCTGATGATTCATTAGATGGAATTTGACATTTAATTTCTGTCCTTTTCCTTATAAAACTTTAAAGTTCATTATTTAGAGGTGTTGCTCACTCCTCACCCCTGTCATGTGGGCCCAAGGGATTAACCATCAACTCTGCTCAATGGTCAACTTTCCTCACGGGGTTTATGTTTATTCATTTAGCAGACGCTTTTATCCAAAGCGAATTACAATTTATAACCTATAGGGCATGTTGTGATCTGTGGGGGAAACCGGAGTACCCGGAGGAAACCCACGCATGCATGGGGAGAACACGCAACTCCATGAAGAAAGGCCACAGCAGAGCCGAGTTTAGAACCTGCAACCTTCGTGCTGCGAGGCAACAGTGCTAACCACTGCGCCACCATGCAGCCCACATGAACCACCATGGGGTCACACCCATTAGGACAGTGGGAGGGTTAAACTGTTTAAACCTATAATCTCTGCAGCCACAAAGTGTGTGTGTGTGTGTGTGTGTGTGTGTGTGTGTGTGTGTGTGTGTGGTTTTACTAAAACATTAAAACAACTCTCATTACCTCACCTGGATACTGAAGATTCTCAGTCATCCAGGTCATGGTAATCCAAAAGGGTTCAAATGAAGGCAACTGGACTTCTTTGATTTCTTGAAGACGTTTAGCTTCTCATCTGAGCTTTATCAATTCTAACTGGAATATGGGAGAGTCAAGCTTATAAGCTGTAGCTGTCTATTGTTGCTTAACTAGCAGAAACTCACTCTGAAAACCCCTCCTCCCTACCCCCGAGGAGTTGTTAGCCTCAGTTGTGTGGGAATTGTTGATTAGATGCAGGAAGGTGTGAACCTATAGACTGAAACTGTTTGGGAATTAGATTCAGAGCTGCATTATAAGTGTTGGAAAGATGAAACATGAGTCCTCCCCTATTTAATGTAGGTTTTTCCTGTTTGACATAGGTTCCTTCCTCTCTCAAACCATCTAAAGAGGAGTAAAGGAAGCAATCAGGCCTCGTGGGATGGGGGGCGAAAGGGTAGGACCTATTATGGTTTGTAGCAATTGGTGAGGACTGGGGGGAGTCTGGTTGTGTCTGCAGAGGCGGGTCTTGGTGGTTCTAAACAGGTTGCGGTTGAGTGGCCATAGTGGCCTCTGGGATGGGTTGTTTTTATTTGGGAGGCATGTGGATGGGAGGTGTCGGTGTGGGGAGTTGGAAACTGTAGAGCATGTACTCCTGCATTGTGGGAGGTACTGTAAGTGTGGAGCAGAGATGGGTATTCTTTGGAGTTGACAGATGCCGAAGTGTCAGTGTTTAGCTTAGGCACGATATTGCTCCTTATAGTGCAGTGTGAGGGTGCTCATGGGTTTTCTGTGTGCGGTGGGGGTGTACAACAGTGGCGGCTGGCCACTAGAGGGCGATAGGGTGCCGCCCCCAGTTTTCCCCAGTGTTTTTAATTTTTATTTAAAAAAATAAATACATAAAATTAACAATAATCGTATATTCTAAGTTAATTGTGTGTTTTGTAACAAAAACAAATCATACATATATATCTATATCATTGGTGAGAAGCTCCCTGCCAAGCGGTGGAGGCGACAGAAAGATCGCCCAAACAGCAGTGAAGCAGCCAGCCAATTGCTGACAAGAAAATCAAACGCATAAGAATGGAAATGCATCCAATCAACGTCATCGATTCGGAAGCCTGAAGGGCGATAGAGCTACTGCCCAAGGCTGTTCGTTGGTGTTGGGTTGAGCTCGACTCGAGCAAGGTATTTATTTGGTGGTGACGCAGATGCAGTGATGGACAAGAGTGGGCCTACAACGAGCATCCGGATCTACCGGATCTCAGCAGCCACTGAATTCAGTTCGGTCTCTTCTCCAGTATCCGTTCGTGAGGAGAACAATGGTTGAAAAACTTAATGTCAAAGAGCTTGGACCAGATCAGCCCGAAGTAAAGATAAGCCAGCAGGACAAGGAGAAGGGTAAACTGTACACACGAGGCTTCTCCCGAAATTGGTACACCAGGAAGGCTTGGCTAACTGGATGCAATCACGCTAATGCTTTATTTTGCTTTCCGTGTTTGTTATTCAAAACGACTGGGACAGATAAGGCATTGATTGTGTCAGGAGTTACAGACATGAAACATTTTTCTGAGAAGGTGAAGAAACACGAGTCATCCCGGACACACATGGACAACACGGTGAAGCTAGCCATGCTAGGCCGAGCTAACGTTGCCATGCAGCTCGACGAGGGAAACGGAAGAAACGAAGGACGTTTGGCCAGGGAGAACAGCAGCTGGATGCAGAGGTAAGCTGTACATTACATTTCTGTGAACAAGACAATCAGAATCAGAAATCCTTGGTTGTCCCACAAACAGGGACATTTGTTTAATAACATGTACATTGTTTAATGTGCAATAACAGTAAAAACTCATTTCAATACATGTATTTACAGTCTATGATTTCAACACATACTTATTATACATATTTAATCATGTAAATGTGTATTTCATGTAAATTTGTACATACATCAATCTGATTCCATTTTACTTGTTACACTTCTGCTGCAGCAAACAAATTTCCCAGCTTTTGGGATGATAAAACATTTCTGATTCTCAATTAGATGTTTTTACTTCAAATGTAAAAACATCTAATTGAGAATTAGAAATGTTTTATTGTCCCAAAAACTGGGAAATATGACATTTGTAAGAGGATACTGATGACATTATTTCCTATGAAAGTGTTTCCTATGTACTTATCTGTTGTTTTTTATTTATCATATGACAGGTTTCTGACACCATCCTGAGCCATACAAATGAGCGATTCTCTTTTACCAAGCACCTCGTTGCTGCCACTCTGCTACAAAGTGACTTGTTTGTGCAACACACAGCGCAGTTCCCAGATGCAGCACTGGCGACCGCTGTAGAGGCCTACCCCATGCTGAACAAAGCTAAGCTCAGAACAGAGCTATCCCTCATCTATGAGAACCATGAGTTCAGGGCTTGCACTGGTGCACTGACTCTCTTCCAGTTTTTCATGGAGAACAATCTTCAAAGCACGTTCACAGAGACTGTCACTCTTTTAAAGATTCTTGTCACCACACCCATGACCACAGCCGAATCAGAGAGGTGCTTTTCTACTTTGAAGAGGATTAAGACTTTCCTGAGGAACACCATGACACAGGATGGGCTGAATGCTCTTGCCATGCTCTCCATGGAGAAAAAGCTTTTTACAAACATTCCTGACTTCAATAAAAAGGTCATCGAGAGCTTTGCCACTCAGAAGGACAGAAGGGCAACATTTCTGTACAAATGAGGTATCACACACACACACACACACACAAATGCATCCACTTGATCTTTGTATAAAGTTGACCTTGGCACAACACTCCAGAAATATTTAACAGTGTAAATTTCTGGCATTTTGTCTAAGTAGTGTTTACTACCATTACTGTAACAGTGACCTGCTCATAATTTTTCGTGTTCACTCAAATGTTGAAATTAAACAAAATGTTTTTGTTACTTGCCTCTTGCATTGCCTATTTACCATTTATGGTCATGTTATTTTATGTGCAATTTAATGCAGTATTTTTCAACCTTGGTCCACAAGGCAGCGTGCCAATAGTCAGACACACCTGGATTAATCAGTTTGTCCAATGATGTAAGACAGGAAATAAAAGAGCTGTGCTTAATTCAGGAAATAGTGGAGTTGTGCACAAAGCTCAGAAAGCACAAGATTGTTTAAAAATAAAAAATAGCACAGCCCCACCAAAAATATTTTTCACCAGCCGCCACTGGTGTACAACAGGCTGTGAGCTTGAATTCTGATGAGAGTGGAGTGTTGGGGCAGCAATATGCCTCTGGGGCATTCAGCCTGCCTTCCTTCAAAGGAGATTCCAGTCAGAACTGACAAAGCTCCTCGGATGAGAAGCGAAATGTCTTCAAGAAACCAAACAAGTTCAGTTGCCTTCATTCGAACCCCTTTGGACTCTCCTGGATCTTAAAAAAAAAGATCTATTATTTATGTAAATGTCTGTAAAAGAGTAAACATTTTAGTTATTCTGAAGCAAAGAAATGTTTCAATAAATTCTGCCTAACTAATTTTAATTTATAATTTCAGTTTGAGCTAGCCAAAGACATTTATCTGCAGGCTTGTGAGCGTTCTCCGTCATGCCTGACGTGGCTGGGCTTGGGTACAGCTTGTTACAGGGTAAGGGTTTGCTTATGAAATTATTATATACTTTTACTGAAATTTGAATTGATCTGGTTTTGTGTTGAACAAGTTTACTAATTAAATTTTATAGAAATCTAAATGAGATTATTGTCCTAGAAGCAGTTTACACTGCAGGTAAACACACATAATGAATTATCCTCGTGGCCGATGCTGAACTACCCGCTACAGTAGATCCATTAGTATCAGTCAGCGATGGTTAGGAACCGTGATGTTCTAATGACTTGTTTCTTGTTTGTGTTTTGGTCCAGCTGGAAGAGCTGCGTGGAGCTGAGGAAGCTTTGACTGCAGCCAACCATCTGGACACAGAGAACGCAGAGGTGTGTGCCTACCTGGCTCTGATCTGCCTCAGGGTGAGAAAACGCACAACCTCTCACACGGCTGCTTCTGCCTCTAAGGTTCATGCTGATTAGAATATGTTCTAGAACAGTCTGGGACCGACGCTTTCCCCCCTCATGGAAAAGGCTGCCCTTTTTGTCTAGAGAATACGGGACCTTTTAATCAAGCAATCTCGCTGTTTTCTGCAGTTTAAAGAGAAAAAAGCAAATTCATCTTAATGTAATGTTTGGGAGCAACAGAGCACCCCTCAGAAAAAAAAAAACCTTTTGTTCCTAAAACTATTAACCTGATTAAATCTTTTGTTCTCAGTCTGGACGACTCACGGAGGCTGAGCAGTTGTATAAATATGCAGTCAGGGTGAGTTTGTCTGGTGATTTTCATTTGTTGTTGTTTTTATAATCAAGGTGCGTCATAATGATGTAAAGGTAATTAAACTATTGTTAATCGTCATTCAAGTCAAATTATTATTTTTCAAGTTTCATAACAATAAAATGTTTTTACAACAATTGAGTAGAAACAACTTTTTTGCTCTTTGCAGCAGAAAATGTCTTAGCTTTTAAAGGCCTTTAGTGATGGGGTTTATTTATTTATCCAGTTATTCAAATTCAGTTCAAATTCAAAAAAACTTTAATCATCCCCGAGGGGCAATTGTCTCTGAATATTTTCACTAGAATGTGTCTTTTAAAGCATTTAAGTCTCAAAGAAGAAGCGTTACTACCTTCTCAGTGGCCTAGTGGTAGAGTGTCTGCCCTGAAACTGGTAGATCAGGGTTCAAATCCCTGTCGGGTCATACCAAAGAGCTTAAAAATGGGACCGAACGCCTCCCTGCTTGACACTCAGCTTTAAGGGGTTGGATGGGGGGTTAAACCACCAAATAGTTCCTGAACACAGCCGCAGCTGCAGCTCATCGCTCCCCACAGGCCTTGGTCAAATACAGAGATGTGATTTCACCAGGGCGTGATGATGACTTTGGGACTTTGACTTTCTTCTGTTCTCTTTTTTCCCAGACAACACATAAAGATGAGGGGTTGCTGAAGACTGTTGCACTTTCATTTAAGTTGAATGCGTCTAGTTTTACATCAGGATGTTTTTGTCTCCACAGTACAACCTTCAGGAATCGTCACTGCTCAGAGAGATGGATGAGCTGAAGGAGCAGCTGCGGTACTCTCCTCTGGTGTCGCGCTTCAACACAAGTGTTGCAACAGAAGTTTAGACCCAGAAAACATTCAGAGTTCATAGTCACATTGTATTGTTGGGTTTTACATTTTAACCCCACTAGTTCACATTCATACAGCAGGTATTGTTTACCATAAAGGTTCAATTCTGTTATTTATCAGTCTTATAAATAAACTCAGAGCAACACGAATGGTGTCAAATGTTTGTAAACATTTTATTTTGAAAATGCAGCAACATAATAAACAACAAATACAATAGTAAAAACTCAAAACATTGTAAAAGAAAGTGTTGGGAGTGCTCTATAAACACAAAAAGCATTTCAAAGTTTTCACAGCATTTTATATTTAAATAGTTTTGACATTTGAGGGACAGGTGGACTTCTGACAGGTATAAAGCTTTTCACATAATTACACATTGTTGTATTTTATCATATGGGTGAAAGGTGGTTGTGAATATTTATTTAATACCAGATTATGACTTTTATTTGGATGTTACCAATATATCATCTCAGGTTTGCAATGTCAGCTAAAAGTTTTTTTTATATTGTTTACTATTTTGGCACAGTCCAAGTCCAAAAGAAAATATCATTGTGGATTATCTTCAGGATCTGTTCTTTTTAATGTGTATCGGGCCTCGCTTTATGTGTTTATTACTTTTCTTCAACTTGTTAAAGCATAAACAAGATTTCAAACATCAGTTTTTTTTTCTTTATCTTAAAAAAATGCAGCATAATAAAATGATGAAACATGTTTTAATTCTAAAACCATATTGAATAGTTTATGAAACTTCAGTTTATGAAACAAAATTTCTGGGGGTTATCCTAGACCATAATATTAGCTGGAAACCACATATTAAATATATACAAACACAATTGGCAAAGAGCATTGGTGTTTTGGGTAAAATAAAGCTTTTACTGAATCAAGAATCATTGTATATTCTGTTTTCATCACTAGTAATGCCATACTTGAATTACTGTGTGGAAGTTTGGGGAAACACATACCTGAGTAATCTACAATCACTATCCATACTGCAAAAAGGAGCAGTAAGTATAGTATGTAATGTGGGATATAGGGAACACACAACAACACTGCTTTTAAAATGACAAGTGTTAAAATTTATTGATCTGATGAAGTTTAAAACCGCAGTAATCGTGTTTAAGGCAAGAAATAAATTACTTCCATGTAATATACAGAAAATGTTTAATGATAAAGACAATGGGTACAATTTAAGAGGGGCATTAAACTTAAAAAAAAACAGGGAGTTCGGACAACAAAGAGGAGTATGTGTACAACAATATGTGGGATTGAATTATGGAACAATTTGAGTGAAGATTAGAAAAAATGTGTAAAAGTACATCAATTTAAGAAGAGCTACAAAAAACATCTTTTGGATAATTATGTTGATGAGCTGGGTTAAATAGAATTATACAAGAAGTTGATTGTTGAGTATGTTTAATCTATTAGTTCTCTGTATTATTGTTATTTTTATATAGATATATTTCTTAATTTTTAAATTTTGTTTTTGAGATAAGTTGAATAAGAATAAGTGAGAAGGGGGTAGGAATGTACAAGTTTTACTTCTAACTGCTCCTTTTCGGACTTTATTATTTGATTGCTTTTGTGTCGAGTTGTGTCGTATAAAAAAAAATATATTTTTTTTGACGTTAGTTAAAAATAAAGTACAAGTCAAGTCAAGTTTGTGGAATCTGGACTCTGCTGCAGTGAGGTCACTGTCTGACCCGAGCAAAGACTTCTTGCAGCCACGGAGAATCCTCATAGAGACGGGGGTCGCCCAGATACTCTGAGGTCCGCTTGTAGAAGTAGTGGTACAGCACAGAAGCTACAAAAAGTGCAGTAAAATACATTATTACTACATGGAAAATTTCAACCTTCTGAATTTTCATTTGTCAAACAATCTGTAGTATTTAGTGTTTTTAAACAATCTGTAGTATTTAGTGTTTTTAAACAATCTGTAGTATTTAGTGTTTTTAAACAATCTGTAGTATTTAGTGTTTTTACTAAATAGTAGTTCTATCTGTCATTGTGTCATGGGTTCTAATGAGAAGGGTTACCCTACATATACAGAGGTGATGAAATTGGAAATTGTGGTTAATTTAAGTCAAATTGTAAAATAGAAAAAATAAATAAATACTGTCAATAAGTCACATCTATGTCTAGACCAGCCTTGTTAACAAAACAGAAATGTGTAGTGGGTAAATGGGTAAAGGATCACCTGCTGCTAACAACAACAACCCAGACAATAAAGCCTCTTATCCACTCCTAATGAGCTTATAGCAGTATTATATCACAACCACTGTGTGTGTGTGTGTGTGTGTGTGTGTGTGTGTGTGTGTGTGTGTGTGTGTGTGTGTGTGTGTGTGTGTGTGTGTGTGTGTGTGTGTGTGTGTGTGTACTATTTATGTCACTGAACAGCATAGTGACAGCACTGTCACTATGCTGGATCCTCATGTCAGTTCTCTTGTTCGCTCTTCCTTCTTCCATCTCAGGAACATTGATAAGCTGAGCCCCATTCTGTCCCGCTCTGAACTTGAGACAGTTATCCACACCTTCATCTCCTCACTCTTAGACTACTGCAACTCTCTTTTCACGTGTCTGTGCAGAACCTCCCTGAACCGTCTACATACCTGTGCTCGGCTTCTGACCAAGTCCTCCAAACACACCCGCATCACCCCGCTTCTCCTCCAGCTTCACTGGCTGCCAGTCAACTTCAGGGTTAATTTCAAGATCCTGGTTCTGGTCTATAGGGCCTTATATGGACAAGCACAATCTTACATTGGTGATCTTCTTAGTCCCTACACCCCCAGCAGGTCCCTGAGGTCCAGTGACCAAATCCTACTGGTTGTGCAGCGCACCAGGCTAAAGACCAAAGGTGACAGACATTTGCTGCTGTGGCCCCCAGACTCTGGACCTCTCTCCCCCTGAGTCTGAGATCAGTGGACTCAGTGGTCTCCTTCAAAAAGCAGCTGAAGACTCACTTGTTCAAGCTGGCTTTGGTGTGATCTTCATCACCCTCCCCTTGTTCTGCTCTTTCTACTGACTCTGCCTTTCTTGGAATCCACTGATCAACTAGTTCTTATTCATTTTCTCTTTCCCTTTCCTTACATTTTTTAATCACAATGTTTTACGTTTCCCAATTTTATACTCTTTTAAAATCAAATTAAAATCAATTTTATTTTTACTTTTGTTCTTGTGAAGCGCCTCGTGATTTTTATTTTGAAAGGCGTTATGTAAAAGATTTTTGTTTCGTCAACACTGAAATGTCAGTTCATGCATCATCATTTTCCTTCTCTAAAGAGAATAATTATAAAACTGAGGAGTAGCACTCATTTCCTAGTTTATTGTAAATATATTTTTATTTAGGAGGAAAGCCTTTTTTGTGTGGCAGTAACTTTTGAGTCAGTTGGTCCCTCCTCCCTCGTGGTTCTGTTTGAATCTGAACCGAGGCTGCATCAAATATAAAATTCAATTTCAATGATTATTATAACATTAAAAACTCCTGTGAACTAGAGACAAATGGCCATCCTGACTTGTGTTTGTCTGACACTTTCCTGTTTTGTTCTGAATGAATGAAAACGTCGTCACACCTGATCTTTGGAACACAAACAGCACCTGAAGCCCATCTGTCCAGACAAATCGGTTGGTTCTCAGCCAGCGCAGACTCTGAAAAAAAAGAAGATATAATTCAATAATAAAAACTAAACTAATTGAAAAGTCTGCAATCAATTAAAATTAACTGCCCTGTAATAAAGATGGTTCTCACCTACTTAATTCTACATCTTTTCCTGTTTATTTTGTTTTTCTAATTTCCTTTCATTGTACTTTTAGGTGTCTATAAAGTACTTTTTATGATTTTACGTAACTATGCAAAGTAAGACGAGTTAAAATAAAAATGTATAGAACACACTACGTACCACCAGCCAAGAGTGAAGAATGATGCTGAAGGTCAGGTAGAGAGCAGAGAGCATTAGCAGGGCTCTGAAACGCTCCAGCAGAACGGCAACCAGGCCAACCTGGAACACGTAGGTGTTAAACAGCATCAGCAGAATGATGACCAGGTTAAACAAGATGCCAATATCCTGGATGCTGTTGAAGAAAAGGATGGATAAGCTGCATAATTCAATGCATTCTGGACAAACAGCCAGTATTTTATGTGAAAATAAAACCAATTTGCCATTTTGAATTGCTTCCACTCAAGCTAAAGAAGACAAAAAGTTGTTGAAAGTGATCAAGTTTAACTTACATGAAAAGCACCAGCTGGACAGCCGGCTCCATCCTCAGCAGTTCACTGAACGAGTTGACAAACAGGTCGAAGGAGAGCAGGCTGAGCTGAATCAGAAGCACCAGGGAGTAGTTGCTGGTATGCAGCATCTCCGGCCCGAAGGCTGGGTGCCCCGTTGGATTGTGGTTCCACTGTGGATCCAAAGCTACGCCACACGCTCAGTCACACTACAGAGAAACATTAACCTGAGCACAACAGGTTTGACTGTTTGGGTGCCTCAGTGAGGCACTCAGACTCCCCCGATTTCCCAAATGCAGGTCAAGTGTGGGTGGTTCATTTTGTCCAGATAGGTTTTGTTTATTTTGTACGAAATGAAGCTCTCTCCAAAAAAGAAGCAGAGGCTGGTTCAAGGATGACCTGCTGAGAAGATGGAGATGCCAACATGTTAGTGTTGATGTTTATAGTTCCTGTATCAACATAAAGCAATCTGTGGATGTTCACGTCGAAACAGGTAGTCCATCATTTTTCCAGTTAATGCAGCAGAAACCCTGTGCAGAGAGAAAATAAATGCATTAGTGCTCTGCTGCACGTTTTTATTTTATTTTAGACTTAACCAGAAAATTCTAAATTGTGTCTCAGTGTTTGATTTTTAAATCAGTTTTTCTAACTGAGCAAGATGTTTTTTTGCTAAAATTAGCATCCTATTCTAAACTAAAACACATTAGATCAGATTAACTCCAGTACTTGAAATTATTATATGTTGTTTAAATTTGACTTCAGGACAAATTCACTACAATTTTGCAGAGTGCAGTGGATCTATGGTTTGCCCATTTTGGCCTCTAGCAAACAGGAAGCGTTACACTGACCCCTACTGGTTCCTCGTATGAGCGCATATTTATCTCAGCATGACAGGTGTGAGAAAGATTAAGGCTTCTTCTAAACACTGTCTCATCAACCAGAAGCCTACTTATTCTTGCAAGCTGTCTCACTCACAGTCTAGGTTAGTGAGCCTACCTGATTCTTGTTCTATTAATGCATGTAAACAAAAAGAAAACACAACAATATTTTATCTGAAACTTCTTTTTCAAGAGTTTCTATATCTATGAAATTATATAAGAGAAAAACAAAAATAAATATGTGCATATTTTGTAATAAAATTTTTAATTTAGGGCTGCCTAGTAAAACTTGAACATATTTTCATGCTCATGTGCTCTTACTGTAATTACTAGAACTGCAAACCTTGCATCACTTTAGTGACTGCCAAACGATTAGATGTTTTACATTTAAATTAGTACAATTCTACAGTTTGCTGTATCATAATAACAGATATTATTGTCAAACTGATGTCAAAAGACAAACCTGTGAGTATGGGCTCATTTCAAAGGCTGAAGATTCTTTCTCCAAATGGTGCATGTGGCCACGAACAACAGTGAGCTGCAGACTGACAGATTGTGTCCTTCCAGCAGCTTTTATCCCTTCTGCTCTCTAATAGACTCGCAAGAGATTTGTGTGGTGATGGGCTGTTCATATAGAAGCCAGTAACAACATCTGATGTTAAAATGATGTGTAATCGAGGTGCTGGGTTTCAAAACTTTAGTCAGTTAAAGGTGTTGCAGTGTTCTCTAGTGTAAACCAATGCCTTATGAGTCATTTTAAAAAAAGCTATGATGCTCCTGTTCTGAGATGCAGAAAACAGTAATGAGCAGGATTACTCATTATTATCAATATGCACACACTGCACTTCTGATTGGCTAACAGAACGTGTTTGGCCATGTTGCAAAGTCACTAAAATACTCTCCACCCTCTCTCCTCACTGCAAAAGAAAGAAAAAAAAAGCCTTCCTGTGGGCAGGCTCGAGCCAAGATGAGCGAGGCTCAAGCGTGAGAGTCCCTGATGCTGACGTTTTGGACTTGTTGCATGTGAAGTCACTGGTGGTGTCTTAAAACTACTTTAAAGAGCAAGTCACCCTCAAATCAATATTTTCCCCTTGATAAACTATATAAACAAGTGTCTAATTGTGCTGTAGACACATGTAGTCAATAATTTGGCACTTTCTTGCATTTTATGTGAAATTAAAATTTTCTGCCTAAAATTGTCATTGTTGTGCCGTCTTCGGGTAAAAACTCTGCACTGCTTTTGAATTTAAATCTGCCATTGCTATTGGCTAAGAGGTACACTATGACATTAGCTGGTACATTATGATGTCACAATGTCGTTGTGAGTCTGTGTATTTCTTAGCGACTCCGCCTCTCTCGGTCTGCCAGGCAACAGCATTTGTTACATTTTTCAAACATGAAGTGGGAGTTGAGTAAGACTCTGGTAGGGGGTGACTTGCTCTTTAACTACTATGGGTTCATCACGTGTGAGAAGACCTTGGTGGCTCAGTGACATGACAAAGTGTACAGGTTGATTGAATAAGGTGTTTTAGAGTTGTGATTTTTACTGTATTTGAGTTTGTGGGATGCACTTACAGTATAAGAAAAGAGGGAGTTATTGTGTTCTGACACTGGGTGGCAGTAGATCGCTGTATGTATACACTGAGGTGGAGAGGGGAGTTTCTTAGAAGTGCTGCTAGATGAATGTCAGATGTACATTAGGTCCTGTTTATTAAAGTTCCAGATGGATAAAACTTCTCCCTGCTACTTTCTACCAACTACAAAACATAAAGTGTTGCCTTGAGTTTGAGATGAATCACACACAATAAAAGTACAGCAGTCTTTCACTGAAATCTGTCATGTGTTTCAAACATCTAGACAACTACCTTTTATTATAATTGGTTGGATTAATTCTTTGATGCAATGAAATCATGACATTTTTATTAAACAGACTTAAATAGTACAGTGGTCCTTCGCGGTTCAACTTTTGCTCAAAGGTTTGAACTTTGAGAGTGTTTAAACAAGAGAGAAAGTGTTAATGCATGTTTGAGAAAAGTGTATAAAGTGTGTATTGATGGGTTTTACAGCCTTAAAACATTGTGGCCATGCGCTGGAATTAGTTTGTCTGCAGAGAAGAAGAGCACATACCGTACCACAGCTGGAGCGCATTAGTAATGTCACTACTGCATTTTTATGTACAGGAGAAGACGCGAGTCTCTACAACGTGACAACGAGACGCTGGAGTCAGTGTGTGCAAATAAAACTGTTGAGAAATGGACATTCTGGTGTGTTTTTGAGTGTGACCCCAACAACATAGCTGCCCACACTACAAACCTCTGATAATTGTGAAAAATGAAGCCGACTACTTTGAGGATTTTGCCTATTTGCAATTTATTTTTTTTAGAATTTAATTCACTATAAATGAGGGACAACTGTATTATCATTTACTTTTTACAACCCAAATAATGTTCTCAAATGCATTAAGAAAAAAATTATTAAACCCAATTATTTATCTGATAAGGCACTCCTGTTAGCAGAGGACCAGTTCAGATAGGCTAATTACTTCATGACTGCAGTTAAAACATTGACAACAGAGTGCAGAGCTGATTTACATGGTACAAATGGTAAATGACCTGCATTTGATATAGCACCTTCTAGAGTCCTGGAACCCCCCCAAGGCGCTTTACAACACAATTTGTCATTCACACACACCTTCTCACGCTGAGCTACGATGTAGCCAAGGCTGCTGAGCACTGGCGCCAGCGGTCCTTCCGACCACCACCAGTAAACAAGGGGGGTTAAGTGTCTTGCCCAAGGACACAATGACAGCGACAAACTGAGTGGGCTCTAACCTGCAACCTTCCGATTACTGGGCGAGCACTTAAATCTTGTGCCACCATCACCCAAGGGATGTTCTGTAAATTTGTCCCCTTTTAACATACCGTGTTAACATCAATCCTGGTCCTGATTTGATTATGTTTGTCATCAACAGGCTTCCGTGGAACTTCAGGACATGCTGGAGAAGTAATTGAGACATTTTGAATCAGATGAAAAATAGCTGAATGAAACATGCAGGATAGTAGGAGATCCCTGTCTGGTGTTGCTTGTGTCTTTAAAAGTACAATAGTCTAATTTGATTTTGAACAAGAATCTAACTGTTTTTGGTGAAGCACCAAAAATTGATGATTGGAATCAGTTAATATTCAGTGTGATCAGCTGATCTGAATCCCAACAATCTGTTGTTTTCTAAGTCTGTGATACACAAATCAGCAAAAGAGAAAACAAAGGAATTGGAAACCTTTCCTGGTACTAAAACACTCCATTGCTAAATCTTATTCAGTCTAGCAACAACCAATCAGTCATGTGTAAATTATTATTATTAGAATCATGATTTTAAGTTAATTAGAACAGAAAATGCAAATACAATTAAACAAAAACCAAAACAAAACAAAAAAAAAATAAAATAAAACAAAACGCAGGTGCTGTTCAGTAAAGGTCCCCCAAACCTTCATCAGTTAGATTTAAATAGCATTTAATGTGATGACTTTAGCTATGAGCTCTCGTTTTAAGAGAGAACATTCCTTCCTGGATTGCACCGAAGTCAAAGCGTCGCCTCGGGATATGAAAGCCGCCTGCCATGCAAGGTGGCCCTAGGGTGGAGTCAGCAGCAGGCTCCAGCCTCCTCTACAGGCTTTTCTTTTCCCCTCCCTCTTCAGCTTCACTCTCTATTTATGACCAGTGGGAAGTGGAATCAAAACAGGCGACATTTGCTAACATTTCCGACAAGTTTCATCCACCTGTATCGGTAGAAGCAGCAGGTAAGTGAAAACAGGAAGTGTTGAATGTTAGCTCGTCACTGCGGACAAAACCAGCTCCTGCCACCGACCTTGGCGAAGCGAATAAGCGGCCGAAAGCTTTAAAGCTGAACATAAAAGCTTATTATTTACAGAAGATGTTTTCAGGCTGTAAAAAGTTGGTCTTGTTGATTAAAAACTATATTTTCCGAGTTACAGCCGCAGCTTGTCCTCTAACCTTAGCGCTAGCTCGCGGTGCTATAGGCTGCAAACACCAGATGTTTACACACGTTTGGACTTTTAAGTAGGATAATTAAATAAAAGATAAATTTTCATGATTTTAAGTGTTCAAAAGCTGTGAGAGGATGTTCCTTTACGGTGATTTTTTTCCAGATTTACATATAGTAAGACAGATATATAAAGAAAATGTTGCCTTACATGTTAATATTCGTTTTGTCATGTGAAAGCAAAACGATTCACATTCATTGTATTTCTCAATGACTGTATTTGCAAATAATGCCATTATATGTCTGTATTCTGTGTTTTATAAACATCAAATGTTTACTATGTTAATTATTATCTAATCTATGTATGCTGATAAAGAACCAGGATTATGCTATAATTCACATTGCTTCAGTGATCAATGTCACTTTTAAGTCCTGATTTCTAGGATGTAGAGGGGAGCGATTTTTGGTATCTCACCCCAAATATTGATTGTAACTTTGTTTGAGATGACAAATCACATTTATTTAAATACCTCCAATATAGATTTGCAGTAGTAAGAGTAGAAACTTAACTCTTGTGCAAGAGTACAAGAGCTTCACTCAGCTTTTCAAAAGTAGTTAAAGTATTTAATATAATCTCACTCATATTGGCACACCCAGTTTACTTTGAGTAAAAGGCAAAAGTAAAAGAAACCCATTCGCCTCTTAAAGTGAATCCATCAAAAGCAGTTTTTCATCTCACACACTTTACTCAGCAGTTCCTTATTTCATTTTGGAAAGCAAAAGGCCAGTTTGGGAGTCATGTCTTGTTTGTATTTAATTAACAGGACTTTCAGCGGCAGATGGCCAGCAGACAGACGCCAGACGTTCACCGTCATCTAAACTGACGTAGCGTATGTGGGGGTGGGGTAGGAGAAAATGAGTAGGAGAATGCAAGTTTGGGCTTGACTGTCAAGTTTCCCAAGAAAATTGTGGGTTTAAAAAAAAGGGGATGTGTTCACCTGAGCTAACACAAAGGTAGCATGTGTTGCTTTGTTTTGAGATCTATACATCATCCTTAAACCTGAGTGGAGTCATTACAGTGAGACTGCTGTCAAAAACATTTAGCGTGATTTAAAAAATGACCATATTCTGTTTGAAAGTTGTGAACCCATATCTAAACGCCTCTCTCTTTTGGAGAATTTGCTTTTAGAAATGTTGAGGGTTGGCCCTAGACACCTGAGACATGGGTGATTAAGTCGAACCTTTGCCCGACTCTCAACCCACACTCATCTCTAGTCATGGACCTGTGCAATAGTAATAACTGTGTTTACTGACACTATTGCTCTCTTGGTATGAATCGGTTTTGCCGCATTGCAATAAGTTGTTTAGCTGATTTTGGTTTTTCACTGTTAGTTGGACAAATAAATGAAAAAGCAAACAAACAAACAAACAAGCTTTTAATTTTTTTATAAGACTTAAAAAATTACAGAATGAGACACTAATCAGGTTGTAAGAAAGAGTTTAGCTGATAAAGCTAAAGTTGAACTGACACAAATGACTTGATTTTAATAAAACCATTGCTTTTGCATTCTTTCATACAAACTTAAGAGCCAAACATCATGAGCAATAACTTATTTGTAATTGAATAAAGATGTAGTTTCAATGTTTTAAATAGAGCTTGAAACGAATTTGGATGGCAGAGGACACAAAGAGTGCATTCAATACTGAAGTTCCCATCTTTCCAGTCTCAAAAATGCAGTGTGCAACCAGTGACTTATACTGAAACATGTTCTAGGGATATTTATTAATTTAAAAAAGGCTTTTGATACAGTTAATCATAAAATGTTACTTGAAAAGGTAGAGAGGTATGGGATTAGGGGTGTAGTGTTGAGCTGGTTGACAAGCTATCTACAACACAGGAGACAGTTTGTGAAATTTGGAGAATGTTCATCTACATGGTTGGACATTGTTTGTGGAGTACCACAGGGGTCTGTGTTGGGTCCAAAATTATTTTTATTATATATTAATGATTTGAGTAATGTAACAAATACACTGACATTTGTTTTGTTTGCCGATGATACCACTATTTTCTGTGCAGGAGATAATATTAGCGATTTAGAAAGGATGGTCCAAATTGAAATGTGCATCATTAAAGAGTGGTTTATTGAAAATAAGCTTACATTAAATATAGCAAAAACAAAATGTATGTTGTTTGGTATGGCTAATAAAACTGAAGTTAAGCTGCAAATAGACGGATGTGAAATTGAGCAAGTAACAGAACATAAGTTCCTTGGAATAGTAATTGATAATAAATTAAGATGGAAACCACAAATTAAACATGTATATAATAAGGTTGCGAGAAGCATCTACATTATGAATAAAGCTCGGCAGTACTTGGATTATAAATCACTCCATGTCCTTTATTATTCATTGATTTATCCCTATCTTATTTACTGTGTAGAGGTATGGGGTAGCACTTATAAAACATCTATTGTACCCTTGTCTATCATACAGAAAAGAGCCCTGAGAGTCGTTCACAATGTTAGATTTAGAGAACACACTAATCCGTTATTTATATATTCTAAAATACTAAAATTTAAAGATTTAGTTCAGCTATATACAGCGACATTCATGTTTAAAGTGCATAGGAAATTATTACCAAACAAATTATTAATGCTATTTATAAAACCAGATAACCTATATAATTTCAGATACAAACTTAACTTTAGGCATACATATTTTAGAACAACAATAAAGTCATTTTGTATTTCTGTTACGGGTGTAGGAGTATGGAATAAGCTAAGTGAGGATCTAAAGGAAAGTCTCCCATTGCATAAGTTTAAAGAGAAGTATAAAAAAATTATACTAATCAATTACATAGAGGAGGAGGAAAAGTTGTAAGGGTGTTGCATTTGATTGTAATTGTCTATTGTTGGTGAACTGGGAGCTGTGAACATGGCGGGGGGGGGGGGGGGGGGGGTTGAAACATGAGAAAATGTAAATTTGGTTTGTGTGATTGAGGATAAAACATGTTATAGGAAAATGGCAATGACACTCAGTTTAGGGAAAATATATATATATTTTTTGTTTTGTCTTTCTTGAAATTTGATTTGGGGGGGGATTATATAAGCTACCAGAGCTTCGTTTCCTTCCCATTGAACATGTTCTACATGTGCATATGTATATATATATATATATATATATATATATATATATATATATATATATATATATATATATATATATATATATATATATATATATATGCATATACATATGTGTGGTAGGGATGCACCGATCAGGTTTTTTGCTGCCGATACCGATATCAAAGAATGCTGATCACCGATACCGATCACCGATACCGATCACGTGGATTGGCCAGAAATTTTCTACAACATTATAATGAGTGCTACAAACTACATAATCTGGGAATAAAGGAAATGTAACCTAATCTAAAATGGTCTGTATTAGGGTTGTCACGGTGTGAAAATTTAAAGAGCGGGTCAATTGAGCCTCGGAGTCCTTCTCCACCCACGTATCAATTTTAAAAAATGCAACATTAGTAGGCGTTGCCTGGAGGACCGAGAGGGCGGAGCCGCGGCAGTGACGAAGACGATGGCTAACTAGACGAAGCTAGCTCCCTTCACTCTGAGCAGTTGATAGAAGTGGAGGACGTTTCTCCCCCTCCTTACAGACACTCGAGAAGAAAGGGACCAAGTCTATTTGGAGGAGACAAGCGGACCTGAGTCTTATTGTTTTGAGCTTGTGAGTTGCCTGAAACTCCCAGAACCGACCCAACAGAATCACCTCTGAAAGGTAAGTAGCCGTTAGCCATAGCATTGGATTAGCTGCAGGGTTTGTCTCCACGGCCCCAAAAAGCTAGTATTCAGCATGTTTTAGAGGTTTATCTGCTTCAGCACACCTGGTTTTAATCAGCAACAAATAGCTGAGCTGCTTAACAGCTAATCTAACCTGTTAAAGCAGGAAAATCCACTGAAACATGCTGGATAGCTCTCCGGTAGCCCTGGGCTCAAGGTACAGTCTGCTGCATATAAAGTTATGAAAATACCCCATGAGAAAATTATTCTGTAATGTGTTCAGCCCACTAAAACTGCCCTGATTTCTTTATTTATTTACTAATAACAGCTGCTCTCTCGGTTCTAGGTCCTCTGGTGTCTGCAGCTGGTCTCTGGTGTCTGCAGCTGGTCTCCTCTGCTGGTGTCCTCAGGATCAGGAACTTCCAGAAGAATGTGCCTTTCAATGACTCTTTCCCCCTTATTTGTTATATTAATTAAATAAATCTCAATTTATATATTTCCTGTTTTTGTTCATGTCCATAAATACTTAAACATGCTTGAAATTAGAACGAGCTTTTAACAGTGAGGTGCTAGTTTAATTAATCACAATAGCTAGTTAAACATGCAACAAAAATGTGATATTCAATGTAATTTATAAATATCCATTAAAATATCAAAACTGGAATCTAAATGAGATATTTGGCAGCACAAAAAACTTGTCAAACACAATATTTATTATAATAATTGTAGGCAGACAGGAGACAGAGCTGATGGAGGTTCTCAGTCATCGAAGGAAGGCTGAAGGCTTTCCAGGAACAGGAGATGTGGTGTTGTCTCTTCTCTCTCTATTCTGCCAGATGAGCTGATAGGTTACAGGTGTGTGAGGACATCCTCATGCTGTCATAACCAGATGACAGGAGTTATCAGGTGATCAGCCAGGCTAATGAGATGCAGAAAGAAAACAAATTCAGGACAGTGTACAACATGTGGTGTTGCTCACCTTATGTGCTCTTATAGAATATTAATGTGTGCATGCCTCATGGTGTAGAGTCCATATTTTGCTGAATGTCCTGCAATAATGCAGGTTATTAGTTAATTTACTTTTGATAGCAAAAACAAAATATTTAATGTAAAAGTTATTTTCCAGGAGAATCAGCTCACACGTCACCACCAAGTGTCACGGGCAGAATCAGTAGCCTCCGTCATGATGTAATCACATACTTATTTAATTGTTAATATCTTAAAAATTCTGAAATGTTTTAATTTTTTTTTTACCTTGAACAGTTCACTGAGCTTGCACTGTCACTGAGGTGGAAGCTGGAATCAACAGCAGACACCTCACACCTTGGTCTTTTCAGGGGGTCTGGACGCTCTGGGACCTTCTGGAAGATGAATTTTCATCATGGTCCCCGTGGGTCACCAGACACACTGCGGCTGTGAACTCCATTCTGGCTGGCTATGTAAAAACAAAGAAGCAGCACATTTATAAATGTTTAAAAGAGCATAAAATCACGTGTAAAAATAATCTGTAAAACAAATTAAAACTAGAAGGTGATAATAAAATGTTTGCATAGAAGATTATTAAAAATAATTCACCTTTGCTACAGGGAAGGTTTCACATCAGCCTGGACAAGTACATTCATGCAGCTAAATCAGTCTGACAGCCAGTGTCTTGGGTAGATTTAGCCTGAAAAAAAAAAATAGAAGCACATTGTTGTTGGAGTTTATAGTCAGATAATATACAAAAGAATCTCCTATATAGGCGCTTTATAACATTCCTAGTGTGTGATCGTTGTTATAACGTAAAAGTCAGTCACATATGATGTGGAGAGCCTGAAATGCGACCTCCTGAACAGAATTCCTCACAGAACCGGGTCACAAGCTGGATTTCACGCTGTAATGCTGTCAACAAGTGCTGCGTCAGTTAGAGTCACTGTTGCAGAATTGCCGACTGACTAGCTAAAGGAAGTGAACCACGTCTCTCAGACTTTGCATTTAGGTAGGGAATTGTCTTTAGAAGATGTTAAAACGTTTATTTAGCTGACTCACCTCAGACTGGAGCCCGCCGTGGTGGGGGAGCAGAGTCGGTGGGCTGCATCTAAATCGCGGAAGAGCCACGGTGGGCACAGCCTCCCTCTTCAAACGGAGACGTGCAGAATCGCGGGTAAAATGCCCACAGAGTCACCGCAACCATACTACACTACACCTACTCACCAATACTAAGACGATATGGAACACTAAACCCGAAATACTTTCCCAATTACACTAACAGCCAAACACTAACTAAACTATAATATACAACAGCCAAGCTAACACTAAATAAGTATTTATAACACTAAAAGATATGCTAAAGACTAGGATATGCTAATGCTATATGCTAATGCTGAACTACCGCTGACCTCCTACACTCGCTTGCAAATCCAACTCCCACTCGCCACAGGGCGTGGCCGAGACGCTCGTTGCTTTTATAACTTTGGCACGGAGCTGCTACGTAGTACTCTACTGGTTTACGTAGTACTTTACTCTTTAGCCATTGGCTAAAATTTATTCAAAATGACTCAAATTCTATGTTTTCAGCTGAAGGTGGCGCATTACTGTGGTTTTTAGACAGAATTTTTAATTTTTAAAGAAAATGCACCAAAATGCTAAAATAAAGAATGCACACATTTAAAACACTATTAGACACTCATTTATACAGTTCATCAGCAAAAAAAAGTTAATTTAGACGTTACTTGCTCTTTAAGCTCACGGTTATTGTGACCAAAATTACCACGGTTTTCGGTATTATCGCGGTATTTTTTTTAAACTTGCTACATTTTCACACAATTAAATAAACCCTGTATGTCAGGAAATATTGTCCTCAGTTTGTGTCTAAATTTTGCCTAAAATGTGTTATTTTGTAATTATGTTGTTTATTTGTTTACATTTTTCCCCTTTAGTCTTTAAAATACCAATATTTGCCCATAACTTCTTATTTTATGTCTGTTTGATGTCATCATTTAAAACATATTAGATCAGATGATACTCAGTACTCAAGTAGCCTTCTAATCAGATACTTTTTTTTACCCTTACTTGAGCAATCCGTATATCAGGAGAATATTGTCCTCGGTTTGTGTCCTTCCAGTGAGCGTTGCAGATGTGGGAAAATGTCATCAGGCAGTAATCATTGTTAAATTCATAATTATTCTCGGAGAGAGACCAACTCTTATCTGCCCCTGGGAGCCCCGTAATGCATAGCGTCATTTCAACATGGGGGTGTCCGCGACACGGTTTATATGCAGGTAGCGGCGCTGCGGCTGCTTTATATAGCGACTCTTTGCATTCTCCCTCAACACAAATCCTCGGATCACGCATTTTAGCTAAAACGCTAACGTTAGCTTGCCTTGCGTTGACTGTAGAGTTGTGGGTGATGGTCACACAGATGTGTCATGAGATTTGAAGCGTTGCTGCCTTTCACACACACTTTTCTGCTCGTGCTGCAAACAGGATAGCCGTCCGTCTTCTATAAACTCCCTGGGCATTCTTCAAATATCTAAAATATGCCCGTACTTCCGACTTTGTCTTCTTTGAGGGATAATAAATGTCCTCCTGAGCGCTGCCGTCTCCTCCTTTGACCATTATTTCAGCTTTAGCTTCAAGAAAGTTTTGTTGTAAACAATAAAGCGCGCATGTGCCGCCGGCAACTTCAGCCGATGATACGGTGGCTGGTAAGGGTCACCGCGCCTACACCGCAGCCACGGTAATCCACCAAGATAATATAGTTTTTTAAAAAACAAGAAGGTTATTATTATTGTCAACTTTTTTACCGGGGTTTACCGCTACACTGGTTACCGTGACAACCCTACCTGATCAGTTTGCTTTGATCTATTTTGAAAATTCCGATCAAAACCGATAGGGGCGCTATCGGCCGATTACGATCAAATGCCGATCCATCGGTGCATCCCTAATGTGTGGGTTTCTTTTTGGATACTTTTTGAATGCTTTGGGTTGTCTATTGATTTGCATGCATGTTCAATAAAGAAAGAAAGAAAGAAAGAAAGAAAGAAAGAAAGACATTTGTATGAGTGCGAGCTGCAAAATCAAGCATAGTTAAAGGTGCAAGATGACGGTAAGATTTTTAATGTCTAATATCTCCATCTTGTTGAAAGGAAGGTTATAATGAAGCAGATCTCCTCAGCTGGGGACTTGTCAGTTTTTATCAATCAAACTCAATCAATTTAACTTTATTTATATAGCACTTTTCATGCAAAGCAAGCAACACAATGTGCTTAACAGATTAAAATGACCCATATAACCCACATTCCCTCCCTTTCCCAAACTTAAAACAATTATGACACCCCCCAATCCACAAACCATTCCCAGGCAGGCACACATACACACACACACACACACTCGTACACGTAAACACTAGGCTGAGCTTTATTCTTCTAAAAAGACCAAAGAGAGACAATGTCTCTACTATTAACAATCTGTCCTGCTTACATACTTCCTGCTCCAGAGCTGGGCGATACATAGATATTTTTAAAATATCGGTATAATTTTTAAACAAGATACAAGATGACTTTATATCTTTATATCAATATAACTGGTCAAACTACTATGCTATTGATTAGCCGCTATGCTAGCGACATATTGGGTGTGTCCAAATCCACAGGAAGGATGCTTATGAGTACGGGTCCTCGCCGGTCTAGCAAGGCCGGGTCCTTGAAGAACGCTAAAACCGGAAGTCAGCGGCTCTGAATTCGGACAGTCTAGCCTTCACCTCTACGGTGGCCCGTAGGTCCCGTCACAGCCGTGGCCATCAAATAGTACATACCATATGTACTGTTCTGCAGTATTGTTGTCATCCATCACTTTGGCCAGTGTGCCTATTTTGCTTTTACACCATCTGCTTCACTACCCCCAGTGTTTGTTTAGTATTTGTGTGATGCGATAGGCTAACAGGATTAATGCCAACACGAATGGATGTATGTCGCTACGTACCGGCTCAGAGTCAGATGCACTCCATTCAATAACTTGGTTTTTTAACTGACATGTAAACTTAGAAAAGGCTCTAATGCTAGATGGAAAATGGAAAACTTTATTATCCTCAATAGGCCAATTTGTCTTGCAGCCAGCAAGAACAGTCACATAGAGACTACATGCAGAGGCGGAGCTGGCCTAAATGGCGCCCTGTGTGAGACTCCCCGTGAGCCCCCCCCCCCCCCCCCCCCCCCCCACACACACACACACAAACACACACAAGAAAAAAAATTACACCTACAACTTTGTTTCAAATTGCGTGGAGTGTATTATATATAACAACGTTTGCTAACTGAATACAACATCCAGCTCCTGGCCACCTTCTCACCACTTGTCAAAGTTCTACTGAAATAGTGATGATGACAACACCTACCATCGCCTTCATTCCTGGGAAATATGAAAGTAGTTGGCACCTTGGTAGGTCCTCCTTGAACTAGCTCTGTGCGTATGCTGTCGGTAATTGGTGATGGCCACTTGGCTGGGTCTGAAGAAAGAGGCTCATCATCACCTTCAATGGGACCCATTGGTTGATCGTTCAGGCTTCTCTGTTGACAGAAAACAGAAGCGTAACTCAACACATTGCTATGTGGACCATTTCACATATTCTATTAAAATACAATATGTGACATTCAAATTTCTCTAATGTTTGCAGGACACACACACACACACACACACACACACACACACACACACACACACACACACACACACACACACACACACACACACACACTTGTGCAAAACGTACCTGACATATCTTGTTGGGGAGACCTGGCAGCTGGCTGTCCCTCATCAAGTTCACATATACTGGTAGGTCTCTCTATTGACAGAAAATGGAAGCATAACTCACCACATTGCTATATGGAACAGTTCCCATATTCTGTGAAAATACTATTTAAATGTCTATAGCTAAATGTTTGCTGGACACACACACGTGTGCAAAACCCACCTAAAGTATTTTCCTGGGGAGATGTGGTGCCAGCAGACTGTCCCTCCTCGAGTTCAAATACTGGCCTACTGGTATGAGCAGTGGAGGTAGATGGCTGTTCCTCAGTGGCAGCTGATGTCATCCCAAAATATCTGTGTAGGGCTCCTGATGTTGCATAAAACAAACCATACAATCTTCATGTCACGTCTGTTGCTTAAGCATTTTAATTAACATGTTACAATGAGCATTTACAGTTTTCAGCAGTGGTGGAAAGAATTCTGAAAATCTGTACTCAAGTACAAGTACTGTTACATTGCTAAAATATTACTCATTTACAAGTAAAATTACTGGTGTTAGAGAAATACTCAAGTAAAAGTACAAATTATTCATAAAAACCTCAGAATATTATTTATTTTTAACGGTTGATGTCACCATCACTTCTCCAGACTGGGGCTGCCTGGAAATTGTGTGTTTTCCTTTACCAAAAGTTAAAACACCAACAATCTATTAATCATTAATAATTGATAAAATACAAAAGAAGTGTTTTTCCCTAATTTTTTTTGTCATTTTAAGTTTTTATTTCCTTATTCAGCAAATGTCTCTGGCACACAAAGAACTAAATGACCAGAGGAGCCACAGCTATTGATTAAATATCCATGAATCCATTTTAACTGGTTAAATTCTTCAACTCTCCCACGCTGCTTCAAGGTCACTGTGAGTTAACATAGCCGCGGTGTGCTGTGCAGCACACAACGCAACACGATGACATCATCGACTTGTACAGTGCTGAAAGGCGAGACAGTCTCAACTTTCAGCTAAAAAAAGACCGCTCTAGCTATTATAGTTTTTATTTTATGGCAGTTTACAGTTTAAACCGGATCTTACTGGCAGGGCACCTCCAGCAGCCCGCTGCCGCTCCGTTTTTCGTGGGGTAAATAATACGTAGCTCATTTCCCGAGTCCAAAAAGAAAGGCGAATGGCGCCGGCGCGAGACCTGCCGCCCGCCGTCAATGTATTTCAGCAAAATTCTCAAAGCCTCATTTTAATTTGATAGCGTTTGGTTATCAGCCTTTCGGTTTTCCCACTCTTAGCTTTTCATAAAAGCTCATTTGACAAAGAAAAAGCTAGCGGTTGGAAGTAGTTCTAAATACATGCAACGTAAGAAGCTAGCAAAAGACATTTGAAGGGATCATCATAGCACCATGCAAAACGTTCAGATTAGAGAGGTTAGTTAATCAATAAGTTGGGGAACAGGCGGGAAAAATACCAACTAAATAATAAAGAGATGCATACCTGCATCTTTTCCTCGTTTCTCCTCCTCTTCTTTTTTTTCCAAAATTGGGCACCAGATGGCTTCGACCGCTTCTTCTCCATAATGTTTGTGAGGGGTGATATGTGAAACGGTACCTGTATCCCTCCATCATCACTCTCCGAGATCCCTCCGCCCCCCACCTGATGAAGGGCGCTATAGAGCGCACTACAGAGGCGTGGCAGACACAAGGGGGCGCAATAAAATCCCAATATAAACGCAAACAATGACTTTGTTGTGCTTTTATTACAGAAATATTATTATTATCGTCACTCATCACTATTATTATTATGAAGAACATGTGATTTCTATGTTTTGTTGATGTATCGGTTGATGGAAGAAAAAAAAATACTAAAAAAATTAAAAAAAAAAAAGAAATTAAATGCCGCCCCCTCCAGACTGCCGCCCTGTTCGGCCGCACATGTTGCACATATCAAGCTCCGTCACTGACTACATGACAACATCATAACCACAACATTCATCACACGACCAGGGTACAGACAACGGGCTCAACAGTCTTATATAAGGCCGATCAAATTGCATTGTTAATACTAACAGGAACAAATTAACTTTTATACCTTATCATGTTGCATTTAATCATGCTATATCTGAGAGCTGATGACAGCAATGTGTACTCACAGTACAGAGGGTGATAGCTTTAGCCTTCCTTGTAACTCTCGATCTGTACAGCTGAGAGAGTTCTACAAGATATCTTCCTGTAAGTTTCCTGCACATGTTGACAATGTTGTCAAGTCTGTGCTTATCTTTAAGGGTGAGAGACTCAAACCAGCAAATAAAGGACAATGTCAAAACCAACTCAGTAATGGTTGAAGTTTTAGCTCGATTATTGCCATAACTCAAGTTAAATGAGTGTTTGATAAGAGACATTCGGTGAAAATGTTGTTTACATCATTCAGACAGCATGTAGGTCCATCCATCCATCCGTCCGCCCACCCGCTTATCCGGAGTCGGGTCGCAGGGGCAGTAACCTAAGGCGAGAGGCCCAGACTTCCCTCTCCCCAGCCACTTGGGCCAGCTCCTCCGGGGGAATCCCAAGACGTTCCCTGGCCAGGTGAGAGCCATAGTCCCTCCACCGTGTCCTGTTTCTACCTTTAGGTCTCCTCCCGGTTGGACGTGGCCAAAAAACCTCACCAGAGCGGCATCCAGGAGGCATCCTGACCAGATGCCCGAGCCACCTCAACTGGCTCCTCTTGATGTGGAGGAGCAGCGGGTCTACTCTGATCCCCTCCCAAATGACAGAGCTTCTCACCCTATCTCTAAGGGAGAGCCCAGCCACTCTTCGGAGAAAACTCATTTCGGCCGCTTGTATCCGCAATCTCGTTCTTTCGTTCACTACCCAAAGCTCATGACCATAGGTGAGGGTAGGAATGTAGCTCGACCGGTAAATCGAGAGCTTTGCCTTCTGACTCAGCTCTCTCTTCACCATGACAGACCGGTACAACGTCCGCATCACTGCAGATGCAGCACCAATCCGCCTATCGATCTCACGCTCCAGTTTTCTCTCACCCGTGAACAAGACCCTGAGATACTTAAACTCCTCCACTTGGGGCAGGACCTGATCCCTGACCCAGAGAAGGCATTCTACCCTTTTCCGAATCAAGACCATGGTCTCAGATTTAGAGGAGCTGATTCTCATCCCAGCTGCTTCACACTTGGCTGCGAACCGCACCAGCGAAAGCTGAAGATCGCGTTCTGATGAAGCCAGCAGGACCACATCATCTGCAAAAAGCGGAGACCTGATCCTCAGGCCACCAAAATGGATGCCCTCCACACCTTGGCTGTGCCTAGAAATCCTGTCCGTAAAGGCAGCCTTGGCTGAGTCCAACTCTCACTGGGAATGAGCCCGACTTACTGCCGGCAATGCGGACCAAGCTCTGATACCGGTCATACAGGGACCTAACTGCCCATATCAGAGGGTCTGGTACCGCATACTCCCATAGTACCCCCGACAGGGCCCCCCGAGGTACGCGGTCAAATGCCTTCTCCAAATCCACAAAACACATGTAGAGTGGTTGTGCAAATTCCCACACACCCTGCAGGATAAGGGTATAGAGCTGGTCTAGTGTTCCATGGCCAGGACGAAAACTACATTGCTCCTCCTGAATCTGAGGTTCAACAATCTGACGGACCCTCCTCTCCAGAACCCCTGAATAGACCTTACCAGGAAGGCTCAGGAGTGTGATCCCCCGTAGTTGGAACACACCCTGCCGCCCCCCTTTTTAAATAAGGGGACCACCAACCCGGTCTGCCAGTCCAGTGGGAATACCCCCGATGTCCACGTGATATTGCAGAGCCGCATCAGCCAACACAGCCCCACAACATCCAGAGCCTTAAGGAACTCTGGGCGGATCTCATCCACCCCTGGAGCCTTGCCACAGAGGAGCTTTTTAACCACCTCAGTGACTTCAGCACCAGAGATTTAAGAGGCCAACCGATCCACAATGTCCTGAGGAGAGGTCAGCAGCACACCATCCCCACTATAGATAGTGTTGGTAGCGCACTGCCCCCCGCGTTCCGCTTGGACTGCCGGTACCTGTTAGCTGCCTCTGGAGTCCCACAGGCCAAAAAGACCTGATACGACTCTTTCTTCAGCTTGACAGCATCCCTAACCACCAGTGTCCACCAGCGGGTTCAGGGGTTGCCACCACGACAGGCACTGACAACCTGAGGCCTTCGACCACAGCTCTGGTCGGCCGCCTCAACAATGGAGGCACAGAGCAGGGTCCATTCAGACTCAATGTCCCCCGCCTCCCCCGGAACATTTTGGAAGTTCTGTCAGAAGTGGGAATTGAAGCTCCTTCTGACAGGAGACTCTGCCAAACGTTCCCAGCAGACCCTTGCTATACGTTTGAGCCCGCCTGGTCTGACCGGCATCCTCCCCCACCATCTGAGCCAACTTACCACCAGGTAGTGGTCAGTTGACAGCTCTGCCCCTCTCTTCACCTGATTGTTCAAGACATGCGGCCGCAGGCCAGATGAAACAACAACAAAGCCGATCATCGAGCTGCGGCCTAAGGTATCCTGGTGCCAAGAGCACATATGGACACCTTTATGTCTGAACATGTTGTTCATTATGGACAATCCATGACTGGCACAGAAGTCAAATAACAAAACCCCACTCGAATTCTGATCAGGGGGGCCGTTCCTCCCAATCACACCTCTCCAAGTCTCATTGTCGTTGCCCACGTGAGAGTTAAAGTCCCCCAGCAGAACGAGGGAGTCACCGGAAGGAGCACTTTCCAGCACCCCCTCCAAGGTCTCCAAAAAGGGTGGGTAGTCTGAACTGTACTTTGGTGCATAAGCAAAGACCACAGTCAGAACCCGTCCCCCCACACGTAGGCGGAGGGAGGCTACAGCTCCAAAACATCACTGCTCTCGAGAAGATCTGCATGGAGGAATGGGCTAAAATACCAGCTACTGTGTGTGCAAACCTGGTAAAGACCTAGAGTAATCGTTTGACCTCTGTTATTGCCAACAAAGGTTATGTTACAAAGTATTGAGTTGAATTTTTGTCATTGACCAAATACTTATTTTCCACCCTGATTTACAAATAAATTCTTTCAAAATCCTGCCATGTGAATTCATGGATTTTTTTCCCCACATTCTGTCTCTCACAGTTGAAGTGTACCTATGATGAAAATTACTGACCTCTGTCATCATTTTAAGTGGGAGAACTTGCACAATGGGTGGCTGACTAAATACTATTTTGCCCCACTGTATATAATTCATCATAAGAGGTCTTTGGGCTGCTCTTTGTCTGATCCCTCACCTAGGACCTGTTTGCCATGGGTGACCCTACAGAGGCAGAAAGCCTCAGACAACTTAGCTCCTAGGATCATTGAGACACTCTAACCCCTCCACCACGGAAAGGTGGCAGCCCAGGGACAGGCTGGCTCCTTACCATAAATGAGTGTTTGACGAGACATTTGGTGAAAATGTTGTTTACATCATTCAGACTGCATGTAGATACACACTATTAAGCTAAACTGACACACTGATAACAAATATATGTATATATTATAATTTTTAATTACATTATTCCCTGTGGATGAGCCACCACTAGTGACCGCAATGAAACTTTTTTTAATGATGTTAACTGTACTTTATTTATTTGTGGCTATCCTCTGTTGTTTGTTTGGTCTCTTCTTCCTGCTGTATTCCTGCTGGACATCAGATAAATCTGCCTCCTAAACGTCCTGTGGTCAGAAGACAACTGCAGTGGTATTAGATAGCAGTCCAGACAAAGCCCTCCTGGGGGCTTTTGTGCTTTACAGTTTACAAGAAGGAATTATATAAACTACATCTGTGCTTCTCTGTGTCAGTTCTATAGATCAAAGTTCTTAACAATAACTATTTCTACTCCCTCTTTCAGAATGGGGGTTAAGGAGGACAAAAAGAAAACATGTGGAACCATCTGCCTGAAATACCTCCTGTTTACTTTCAACTTTCTCTTCTGGGTAAGTTTGTATCTGGCTGCAAAAACATTATTCTCAGCATTCCCCATCCCTCAGCGGTAACTGCATCCCACTTTAAAAGGTCAGATTTCCTTCTTTCAGTGCATGTACTGATGTTTACCACCTCTTATCATCTTCAAGCTTGAAGAATAAAGCCAGATTGCCCATTTCAACAGAAGATGTGGAGATTGCATTTAGGCCCCAATTTCACTAAATCTTTCGGTGGCATAAATAATACGGCACTTTCTACTCATATCAGAATTTGCATGTGTGTAAAATTAAAATCAAACATTAGTGTTGGCGTGGGCAAAGGAAAGATGTTTCACTCAGTGTGAACTCACACTAACAGCTCAGCCCGTATGTGAAAATAGTCCGTCAGCCAAAGATCTTTCAAACGCTGGCAGCCAGCGTCATTTATTCTCTTTATTGCCAAATGCCAAACTGAATATTTTAGACTAGATCAAATTAATTTCTTTTCTTAGACTTTTTTAAAGTATTTGGTAGTTAGTGAATATATTTAGTGAAAGCTATGTAGGTAATTGTGGATAATTTAGTCTATTTGAAGATTTGACATGGATAAACCCTGTAGAGAAGAAGGCTGTTGTGGGGTCTTTGGGACTATGTTATGTTGAAACCACTGCAGTCTTCTGTGGAAAAAGAGCTGTGGTGGTTTCAGGAGATAGTTTGTCAGAGGAGTGGGGTGATAACAGGATTAGGAGTCTTACTCATTAATATTCATACTATGATTGGCTAAAGTAAAGCAACTCTTCTGCTGCCTCTATTTGTTCTTGTTTCTTCAGTAAATGCAACATTGATCATTTCCATGAATAATACAAGCCTGAACATGTTCGGCCATGTTGTGGAGTTGCTAATGCTAACAGTTAGCTTCAGCTAGCCAAGATATGCTCTGGTCTCTCCTGGCTGCACAATCAACACAGATTTCCGTGGTCTTAAACAAAGGAGGGAAAGAAGAATGACGCTAATGTTCTTTGTGACGTAAAAGTGGCTTGTGCTCTCTGATCTGATGGTGTTTACATCTATTTCCTTTCTGTGGCTAGTACAGGTAATAGGATTGAAGACAATGTTCATGTTTAGCGTACATATGTATGGAAGCATATTACTGTCATCTTAGATGTGTTCTTGCTGTGTCGTTTTTCTAATTCCATGCTGTAGTTCTTTTTTAAAACACAGAACAGTTTTGTTACCTGTTTTCCCGCTACGTTTCGTTTGCGGCTGCAAACTTCGTCAGGCGTCCACAAAACTGTTCTGTGTTTTAAAAAAGAACTACAGCATGATATTACTGTCAGTCTGGGGGCAAAAAAATTAAGGCTAATTATCTCGTATTAACGAGAAACTTTCTTGTTAAAACGTGAAACTTTGTTGTTACAACGTGATATAAATCTTGTTTTAATGTAATATGTTTCTCCTTTCAATGAGAGTTTCTTGAAAAAACGTGTTTCATAAATCGTAAAAGTGAGAAAGCTCTAAAGGGTGAAAAACCGACATCTGGATGCGAATCAAACTGATTCGCATCCAGAAGAAACAAATCATGATGAAGACAGAGAGAGCTTTAGCTTTATGTATTTTTAAGAAGTAGCAATACGTCAGAACATATTTCTCCACACTTTTGCCAGGTCATCCTCACTTTGAAAACAATGGAGGAAACGGCCTGAGCCCTCACGATTTCTTGTCAAAGCAAAATAGCGGTACTCCCGCTTTGTAGTTGGGTTGCAGCTTTCAAAGTAAAAGTTGACTTGCTGTTTGTGCATTTTTCACATGTAAAAACTTTTAAACTTTTCACATTCGCAAACAATATGCACAAAATATATTTCCGGCTATTACACTAACATGTTCTTTTTGTGTTGGTGTATTTATGCTATTTGCCTACAATTAAACACAACCTCTAGGTATGAAGAGCGTTTATTCTGTTGCCTTTGCAATGGGGTGTTCATGGCTCAGTCAGCAGAGAAGAGATCTCGTGAGCGTAATTTGCTGATTCAAGCCTCGTAGATTGGTGCTTTCACAGCAGTGGGCCTGCTGCTGCTGTACTTTCTAAAGGTTTAACATCAAGAACTGGAATAGCTGCCTTGTTCATTCTGAGTATAACTCCAAAACGTATAACCGCCATTTTACTATTATAATCTTTCTCATTATTGCGAGCTATTAAACACGTTATTTCGAAAAACTTTCTCATTTAAACTAGATTTATATAATGTTGTAACGACTAGGGCTGCAACAACGAATCGATAAATTCGATGAAAATCGATTACTAAAAGCGTTGGCAACGAATTGCGTCATCGATTCGTTGTGTTGCGCAACTCTTCCAAAAGCCCCCTCCCCTCCCGCCCGCCGTTGCGCGCAGACCGGTGGAGAGCCGGCAGGTGTTTGTAAGAGGAACATGGCAGAAGCAGCAAGACCCCAAAAAAGTAAAAACTTCTAAAGTTTGGGAGCATTTTCAGTTAAATCAGACGAAGACATGCAACGTTTGTAGGTCAGACTTAGCATGGCACGGGGATACTACGGTGATGATGCAGCGTCTTAAACACAAGCATGTCGGAATCATCAGCGAGGAAGGAGAGAGCTCTGTGTCCGGGTAAGTTAAAAACTTTTCAAGTGATTCACCCAAGCCCCGGATTATTACACAGGCTAGACATGCCCTAAGCTCGTTAAAAAAAGTCTATAAAATTGTAAGCGCAACGCTATTAGATAGGTGGGGGGGGGGGGGGGGGGGGGGGGGAGTGTCGCGCCGCTGTGAACCGGTTCCGCTGTCACATTCCCGCAGAAACTGGTTGATCACACCGGGGCCAGACTACTAACATGTGGCTTTACAACCACAACGTCCTCAGAAGCGAAAACGCTTTTAAAAGGGAGAGTCCTAACTGTTGCTGCAGGCGTGTTGTGTGAGTGCAGTTATATACTGGTTAATATATTTTTGGGTTCAGTTGCTTTCATGTGGCCTAATGTGAGTCTATTTGGGATCATTGGAATGATCAGCAGCATTTCTTGATGTGACTTTATGGCAGTTGCCCAGGGCATCATCGCAAGGAGGATGGCATTCATTTTAGGGCTGAAACGATTCCTCGAGTACCTCGAATAATTCGAGTACAAAAAATCCTCGAGTCAAATTCTCTGCCTCGAGGATTCGTTTAATTCATATTTAATTAATTCGTGGCTTTGCAGTCGCCCGTGGTCATGTTTCACCCGGACTGAAATAAGTGACGCACATGCCCACTGGACTGCACACGCGAGTAGCGAATGTAACTTAACTTTCTCTTAAGCCATGGCGGACAACGTGGACCCCGGTGGAGTGCGAAAAAGACAGAAAATGTCAAGATGTGGGACCATTTTTCACGTCGTTAGGCGGAAAACGTACTCCAGTGTAAATACTGTAAAATGGATTTAGCCTAGCACAACACCACATCCTCCATGCTGCTGCAGCGCCTGTAAATGTCACTTCTGCAAGCGGACTCGGAGCCTCTACAAGATAATGCATTTTAGCCTGTATTTCCATATATTCTGCGGACACTGTGCAACTTTTTCGTTTGTAGCACTTAGTTTCAGCTCACACCGTACGTCTGGTAGCAACACGTCGGACTTAAAATGTGCTAAAAAATAGCATTTTTACACAAAACGTCGGACTTTTTATTGTGTTATTGATGTTTGTTGTCCCTCGGGATTGCTGCAGGAGGACATGGGTATTTATGAGAGGAAAACGAAAGAAAGTAAATAAATGTTTTGTGATCAGTATAATTTGACAAAACCACAGCAAACATGCTTTCTCGACAATCCTTGTTATTGTGTGAGTAAAAACGTGTTGAAATTAAAACGGACGTGTGTTAATAGGGAAACAGCCGGCGAGCTGTTTGCGCATGCACCGTGAGCGGTTCTGGTTCTGTTTGGGCCGCAGCCGCTCGCAGCGCTACTTCCAACAGTTATCCTCCTAGTTTCTGTCTGGCTTGCAGGCTAGCAGATTCTCGCACGAGGGGAAAATCGGCTCAGGTTGTTTACTTATTTTTTGCACAGCCATTTGTTTACTGTGAAGTAAAGTTGAAGTGCTGAAGTTTTGAAAACTAATTTTGAATAAAACTTGAAGAGTAACTGGCAATTGCTTGCTCATTTTAACAGGTCTTTCATAATTATAACATGCTATTTGATATAATGGTTTACAAATACAAAAGGATAATTTATTAGAGTACTCGATTAATCGAAAAAAATATTCGATAGAGTACTCGATTACAAAAATATTCGATAGCTGCAGCCCTAATTCATTTACTTTTGTTTTATTTGGTATTTTTCAGTCATTTTTGGAAATGGTGATTAATTTTGATTAATTCACAGCCTATGTTTAATTACATTTAAAAATTAGTTGTTTGACATCCCCAATTATAATAAATGTCTACAGATGAGATCAAACAAAACAGATGAGAATTGCCCTTAAAGAGCAAGTCACCCCCAAATAAACTTTTTTTTGCTGATAAACTAAATAAACGAGTGTCTAATCGTGCTGCAGACACGTGTCGTCAATAATTTGGCACTTCAGTGCATCTTAGTTAAAATTGAAATATTCTGCCTAAAACTGGCAGTGTTGTGCCGTTGTCAGGTAAAAACTCTGCACTGTATTTTAATTTAATTCTGCCACCGCTATTGGCTAAGAAGTATGCTATGATGTAAACTGGTACATTATGATGTCACAATGCTGTCGTGAGCCTGAGTGTGTGTGTATTTGTTAGCGGCTCCGCCCTCTCGGTCTGCCAGGCAACAGCATGTGTTGCATTTTTCAAACATGAAGCGGGAGTGGAGTTAGACTCTGGTAGGGGTTGACTTGCTCTTTAAGCTGTTTAACTTGGACCAAGCATTTTAGGTCACAGATAGGTGTAGCTTAGGGTCTCTGTCTATACACCTTATAAGACAATTTAGGTGATGGCATGTTGTTTTTCTGCTATTGAACTGTTTTCTAATAATGTTGTGTTTAATAAACTGAAGGAAGGAGAAAAATAACGTTTCCCTAGCAGTTTTTAAAAATGTCCCTATGTAATCCGATTAATCGATTAATCGTGTCGAGACCCCATCCGATTAATCGATTATCCAAATAATCGTTTGTTGCAGCCCTAGTAACGACAAAGTTTCACATTTTAATGAGAAAGTTTCTTATTAAAATGAGAAACTTTCTCATTATTACAAGATAGTGATCCTTTATTTTTTTACCCAGACTGACAGTAATACTTCCATAAATATGCAACTCAGAGTTGACCAAACATATTTAAAAAATGACAAGTATTATGTGGTTTCTCAGTGAATGAGACCTTGATAGCAACCAATGTTTGTGTGAACTTAACTTTCTGTGACCAAACTTCTTCCACTTTTCACTGTTTCTGCTCCCTGGAGACGAGATCTAAATACATTCTCTGGAAGAGTTGAGGACCAGTCACATTCTGGTTTCATTGCACAAAAATACGCACTACCTTTGAGTTGTAAATGAATTCCTTCATTTACTCAAGAAGAGAGATTACAAAACCTGTTAGAAATACGACTGCATCAAGAGGGCAGGCCTTACAGGAACTAGATGTCATCATCCCGTGACCAATACAGAGTAGCTGGATGATATAGAAAAACAGCTTATTGATAAAAAAAATCAAGTTGATCGATATCAATAATTATTGAAAACTATATGAAAAATGCCGAAAATATATTTTAAGTGCAGCCGTGGCCATCTTAGGCCATTACTTTATGATAAAAGAAGTTGGTTGCATTACCAGGCTTGTTTTTTATCGATCCTCTGTTGCAAAACACCTTATGATTTTTATCACATTTGTAGGAATGAAAATATTGCTACACTGCTGAAGTACTGTAACCTTTTTTCGGGACTATTTCTTCCACCTCTCCTGGCTGCAACATCTTGTTTAAGTCACATTGCTGTCTGTTTAGGTTTGAGAGGGGAGGGCTTAGTGACTGAGCGTGCTTGGGTCTGTGTTTTTGATTGGTTGGGTGGAAGTAATGACTCTAGAATGAAGCTATCCAATAGACTATAATGGAAAAAAGAAACTTTTATTGATGTTTTTATTGATACATTTATTTCCTATTGAACCACATGTCTATTGATCGATATATATTGTTATTGAATTATTGTCCAGTCCTAGTACAGAGTAAACTACTATTGAATATTTTGTTTATGTTTATTTATTTATTTGGCAGACGCTTTTATCCAAAGCGACTTACAATTTATAACCTATAGGGCATGTTGTGATCTGTGGGGGAAACCGGAGTACCCGGAGGAAACCAACGCATGCATGGGGAGAACACGCAACTCCACGCAGAAAGGCCACAGCCGAGTTTCGAACCTGCAGCCTTCGTGCTGCGAGGCAACAGTGCTAACAACTGTGCCACCGTGCAGCCCAGTCCATTTTGTAAAGCAATCAAACAGAGGACCTATATAAAATGTACTTAATAAACCAGGTCATATCACTTATATTGGATCATTGTGATTAGGGCTGCAACAAACGATTATTTGGATAATCGATTAATCGGATGGGGTCTCGACACGATTAATCGATTAATCGGATTACATAGGGACATTTTTAAAAACTGCTAGGGAAATGTTATTTTTCTCCTTCCTTCACTTTATTAAACACAACATTATTAGAAAACAGTTCAATAGCAGAAAAACAACATGCCATCACCTAAATTGTCTTATAAGGTGTATAGACAGACACCCTAAGCTACACCTATCTGTGACCTAAAATGCTTGGTCCAATTAAACAGCTTAAAGAGCAAGTCAACCCCTACCAGAGTCTAACTCTACTCGCGCTTCATGTTTGAAAAATGCAACACATGCTGTTGCCTGGCAGACCGAGAGGGTGGAGCCGCTAACAAATACACACAGACTCAGGCTCACGACAGCATTGTGACATCATAATGTACCAGTTTACATCATAGCATACTTCTTAGCCAATAGCGGTGGCAGATTTAAATTAAAATACAGTGCAGAGTTTTTACCTGACAACGGCACAACACTGCCAGTTTTAGGCAGAATATTTAAATTTGAACTAAGATGCACTGAAGTGCCAAATTATTGACGACACGTGTCTGCAGCACGATTAGACACTCGTTTATTTAGTTTATCAGCAAAAAAAAGTTTATTTGGGGGTGACTTGCTCTTTAAGGGCAATTCTCATCTGTTTTGTTTGATCTCATCTGTAGACATTTATTATAATTGGGGATGTCAAACAACTAATTTTTAAATGTAATTAAACATAGGCTGTGAATTAATCAAAATTGATCACTATTTCCACAAATGACTGAAAAATACCAAATAAAACAAAAGTAAATGAATGCCATCCTCCTTGCGATGACGCCCTGGGCAACTGCCATAAAGTCACATCAAGAAATGCTGCTGATCATTCCAATGATCCCAAATAGACTCACATTAGGCCACATGAAAGCAACTGAACCCAAAAATATATTAACCAGTATATAACTGCACTCTCACACAACACGCCTGCAGCAACAGTTAGGACTCCTCCCTCCCTTTTAAAAGCGTTTTCGCTTCTGAGGACATTGTGGTTGTAAAGCCACATGCTAGTAGTCTGGCCCCGGTGTGATCAACCAGTTTCTGCGGGAATGTGACGGCGGAACCGGTTCGCAGCGGCGCGAGTCCACCCCCCACCCCCACCCCCCCTGCCTATCTAATAGCGTCACGCTTACAATTTTATAGACTTTTTTTAACGAGCTTAGGGCATGTCTAGCCTGTGTAATAATCCGGGGCTTGGGTAAATCACTTTTGAAAAGTTTTTAACTTACCCGGATGCAGAGCTCTCTCCTTCCTCGCTGATGATTCTGACATGCTTGCGTTTAAGACGCTGCATCATCACCGTAGTATCCCCGTGCCATGCTAAGTCTGACCTACAAACGTTGCATGTCTTCGCCTGATTTAACTGAAAATGCTCCCAAACTTTAGAAGTTTTTACTTTTTTTGGGGTCTCGCTGCTTCTGCCATGTTCCTCTTTTACAAACACCTGCCAGCTCTCCACCGGTCTGCGCGCAACGGCGGGCGGGAGGGGAGGGGGCTTTTGGAAGAGTTGTGCAACACAACGAATCGATGACGCAATTCGTTGCCAACGCTTTTAGTAATCGATTTTCATCGAATTTATCGATTCGTTGTTGCAGCCCTAATTGTGATGTTTAAATTTAGTTTTACAGCTTTTCAACCAGACACACCACCAGGTGTCGCCAGAGCCTTCAAAAATTTCTCTTCTGTTCTTATTTTGGACACAATTCATCAATAATTGTGATTCACTCACGTTAAGAGTAGAAAAGCAGTATCCTCCATGACTGATCTCATTTATATTTTATTGATTTAATCTATTTTCATGGCTTTTTACATTTTTATCCAACAAGGCACATAAAACAGAACAATCTCTAGAATTAATTGTTCTAAGTTACAAATTTAGGACCCCCTACAATTATTTTAGAACCTCTCTGTAAGAGCTCCAGCGTGAAGGCCTCAAACATTTAGTTAATAAGACGTTTACCCATACGTTTACCAAGTGTTTTTCTGTATTAAGTGTAAATAACTGCTTCACTATTATTCATAAACTGCTTTTCCTAACAAGGCTGCAAAGTACAAAATAATAAATATCTTTAGTCTGTTGGTTGTTCATCTTTGATTTTCTGCTCATTTTCAGATGTTTCAAAGAAGAAAGTTGTAAACCTCATTTTGAAGATGGAAAGAATAGTTTTTATTCATGATATAAGACCCACCTCAGTTTTTCTCTGTTGTACAGTCTTAATCGATGTCTGACACCCGTAAGCTTGTTTTATGACTAAATCTCTTCTGATTACGTACACACGCTAACTGTCTGACTGACAAATTTCTGTTTTAGTTTTAACATGATCTAACAGATTTATCATAATGATTTAATTATCTTTTCTCTTCAACCACAGCCGGAATATGCCGAACTGAACTGCTGGGTTTTAATTTAGCTTAAAATAATCTGTTTTCTTTCTATAAATATTTCATGAATGCTTTGGAAGTTCCTCATTACTATTGAGATTGAAAATAATGTTTATTTCCTTTTTTTTATACGGAGTTTCATTTGGGACAGTGAAGTCTGAATTTACTTGTGTTGCTCTCCAGCGTTCAGCCTGAATTGGTCCTCATCACGAATTATTCTCCCAGGTGGCAGGTGGAGTGGTGATGGCAGTGGGTGTTTGGACCTTAATGGAGAAGAGTGACTACATCAGCCTTCTCCCCTCAAATATCTACGCTGCCTCTGCCTACATACTGGTCATAGCTGGAGTCATCGTCATGGTAACAGGCGTGCTGGGCTGCTGTGCCACTTTCAAGGAGCAGAGGAAGCTACTGCTAGTGGTAAGAGATCACATTAAGGTAGAAAAGTAACAGAAGCTGCACACTGCTGATAACTAAAATCTGTTGCTTTTTGTAGCGTAAACAAAATTAGGAGTTTATGCCATTCTTCTAAATAATAGCTTTAACACACAGGTAATCTGCCTCAACATATACCCGTTTTAGATTGTATTTGGGTTAAATATACCAACTTTGATTCTAGGAAATGTAATTTTTGAAAATATCATAGCATCCTTGTGGTGTTGAAAAATATTATAAGTTGATAAATTGATTTAAGGAAAGTTAAGACCCATAAAATGTATTAAAGTCTTAAATAGGGCTGCACGATATTAGGAAAACCTGCGATATGCGATAACGGTGATTAATATTGCGATGACGATATTACTTGCGATAATTAAAAACTTAACTCTGGAACAAAAATAATCAGAAACAAAGAAATAAAAAAAATGACAAAAAAATCATAAAAATGAGAAAAGCAAAAGATGTGAGGAACGGGAGAAAGATAATGAACAAGAAAAGGCAATCAGGGGATCCCGGGAAAAGCAGAATCAGCAGAAAGAGCGGAACTAAGCTAACTCGTGTTTGCTAACCATCAAAATTAAGTGCTGTTCACCTCGGGGATGGGCATCTAACCTATGAGAACCCACCCAATTGGCCAAATTGTCCAGAGCCGAGCCCGACTCCACAGCTGACAGCTGCATGTTCAGGTTATTTTCCTTGTTTTATGTTTCCACACACAGCGCTGCTAGAGCCGACAATAACGGCACCGTAGGTGAGCCCGGGACAGAGAGAACGTAGTCGAGTAAGGGAGAGAGAGACTCCTCCCACATCGGAGCACGTTCAGGCTGATTTCTAAAGCTTGGTTTATGCTTCATCAGCCCGAGTGCGGAGTCGCACAGTTGACTTGAAAGCTCAACTTCTCTTTTCAAAATGGTTTGAATGTTTCTGATGGCACACGTTAATTCAAACAAGCTAACGTGTCAGAGTGTCTCTTTCAGTGTGTGCCTCTCTCTCACAGAGCTGACGTTTTAGTGAGGAAAAACTGTCAGACGGCTTCGAAAAACGTGCCTCCAGCCTGCCTTGGTAATGCAGGGAAAACTGTGCATTTTTTGTTATTTAATACATTTAAAAGCTATTTCTACCTACAGAGTTCCTCCATGCATTTTTGGAGTAGAACAAGTTTTTATAAAGCTCCTCTCTAGATTAAAATCACAAGCACAAGTTGCTTTACAAACACAAAAAAAAGATAATAATGGGAGAAAATATTAATAGCTTTAACTGTTTTATTGTATGATTAGATAGTAAATATTTATGTGAATGATTTGTTGTACTAGATTAGAATCTAGACCATCTGTGGATTGGCAGGCTAATGTTGGACCTTCGTTTGAAGAAAATAGTGAACTGAACCAAAATCGCAATTTCTGCTAGAAAAATAGTAATTCAGTCTTTTTCTAAAATCTTTCAGCCCGAATTCAGTATTTAAAAAAACATGACTGTTTAATAGCTGATTAGTTCATTGTGAAAAAGTCTTCATTTTATTTGAGAAGGCCTTTAAAAGTCTCAAAGGTAATACATTTCATTTTGAGATCCCTGCATATATCCCAAGTAAACAAAAACAAGTTACAGCAATTTAAATGCTATGATTTTTACTTCTTTAATATCTTCAAAAAGCTGCTTCCTTAAATGTTCAACTAAAGAGAACTACCTCATGGATGTCAGTGAGAACCTTAAATGAGTAATAGGTAAGAATTATAAAGCTAAATAAATAGTCAGACTCTACTTGGCCAGCACAGTACACATGTTCAAACGCATATGTTAGATGTGTGGACTTAAATCTTTCTGGACACAAATACTAAATGTAAGCTGGCATGGAATTAAAATGAACCAAAATAAAATTAAAAATCAGCTATTTTAATATTTATGAAGTGAATATTAATTAATTAGACACTGTTTACAGATGCAAAAACCGGAACTACTGTATAAAATACTGTAGTCCATATATATATGTGGATATAGATGTGTGTGTGTGTGTGTGTTAATGAAAACTGGTCTGTATTTGTTTTAAATTCCATTGCTCACAAGGTGCACCACCTTTTTACTTTGCTTTGTTTCTTTTTTTAAATGCTCGATGTGTCCTGAAGGTTTGAGATAAGAATAATGAATCACAGTGAAAGAATGCACTTGTCTGCAAGGAGAGATGTTATCAGGATCGTTAATAGAGGGTGAACATAAGGGTGAGATGGAGGAGTGAGCAGTAGGATAATTGTTTTTTTCAGTGTGGAGTTCTCACTTGTTACATGCTGAGAAAACAGCGTTGGCATCACTGTCCTGTTAACCTAAAGGTCACAAGTTCTAACAACTAAAAAGCTGATCCTTACACTAAATCCCTGTTGGATCTTGCTGCTGCAAGGCCTAAATAAACCAGCTGCACTTGTTTTTTTAATAAAGGAAATGACGTTTAGAGAGGATTTTGGAGATGTTTGTTCTAAAAAAAGGTCAAAAGTACAGAGATATAAAGAGCAAATGGTCTGGTGGGACACACACACACACACGCACGCACGCACGCACACACACACACACACACACACAGTGTCATTGTTTTGTAGGAGGAAACAAGCAGAGCTGAGTAATAACTCGGGCTGTGGAGGGAGAAGCCTTTTTCTTCCAGAAGACGAAGCTAAATGGAAAGTGTAGGTCCACCTGTGGAGAAGCTGACTTCATGCAGTTGGACTGTAAACAGTGGAAGTCACACTCTCTGGCTGTTTTAAGCTCTATGTCTTTATTATATCTGTTTGTTTTCTTTTTATGCTTCTCTAAAATGGCGACTTTGTTAATAATGTAATGAATGTGCGTTTAATAGGATAAAAAAAGTTCATCCTTCAGGATGTGATAAGGTGACTAAACTGATTGATTGATTCTTAATAAAAATGTAGATCAATCTAATTTTTGTTCTTTTGTTACACAAAATCCTTTATTTCCCTGTTTCTCCATCTATTTGTTTTTGTTTCTCAACGGTTGTGTTGTCTCTTTATTATCCTTAAGCATTTGTTGCTTTTCTTTCCCTTTATTGATATTCTGTTTTATCTCTGATGGCCGACTAGCAGAGCAGCAAACGGAAGCAAAGGTAAAAGAGGTTGGTGCGTTATAGTTTTATTTGGTCAGGACCGCTCAGCAGGAGGCCCACCTGTTCAGAAACCTGATGAGGCCTTCACCTCATGACTTAGTTATGGTCACCGCTCATGAGCCCCTGAGTCATAGAGGCTGTCAGGGCAGCCTTTAGCCTTTATCAAGGGTGAGATGAGATGTTGTGGGAACAGAATTTAGCATGGTCAAGAATATTAAAGCATTTGAATAAATACGGTCCACACACACATGCATTGTGTTGTTTATTGCATAGTGTTCATGAACACTTTGAAATCAGCAAACTCTTTCTGTTTGTGTGTCTGTTTTTATGCACAGCTAAGAGAGGAGATTAAAGCCACAAATCACTGAAAAGGAATGAACTTGTCAGAGGAGAGGGAGGATTGCAGTAGATGGCTAAAGATTGAGTATGTGTGTGTGCGTGTGTGTGTGTACCACTCTGACTTAATGTTTCATGTCAAAAGAAGCTAATTTGTGGAGTGACATTCTGTCTGAATATGGCATCATTAGCCCCTTAAAGTCATTTTCAACCAAGATCTTTTATTTATGAATTTCTGATTTCATGAAACTGCAGCTGCCATCTCCCATTTGTTTCTCGCAGCGAATCGTAATGGAAACCATGGCGGCATGGATGTTTCCTTATTCTGTTGACATGTTTGCAGAAGAAAAAATTCAAGAGCTCACAAAGATTCTCAGCATTTTAGGGCTGAACCAAAGTTTTTTTGCACCTTTTGAGAGAGTTTAATTTGAGGCTTAACATTAAAGCAGGCAGTTATTTCATTCTGGAAATTGTTCTTTTATTCATTGAGCTACTGATGAAATTTTTACTTTTTAAAAGGGGTGTACTCATTTATGCTGAGCACTATATAAACTGATCATCTTTTGAGGCTGTGTTGTTCTGCAGTGCAAAGGCAAATTTAAGCTTTCAATTTACTGAACTGGAAAAACAGCCAAACTTTGGCCTATAAGAATAAAAGTTTGGAGAAAAATCGGACACAAGAAGTGGAAAATACATATTTTTTCTTCTCATCTGAGCGACTCTCATTCACACAGCTCACATAGACATCAGACTGTGAAGTCTAGCACCAATGCAGAGCTCTGAAAAAGGTTTAATGCAGTACATAGAAAGCTTTTAGCAGTAACTCTGTCAGGAGCTACTGTGCTGTAGTGCATTTTGGGAGAAAAATGGCAGCTCAGATGAAAAGTGAGTGCAATGGGCCTGCCATCATGAGGGGCTCTCTTGAGTCTCAGCTGTTTGATTTTCAGCAGCTTCTGACTCCCGTCATACTGTGTACATCACTCCTAATGTGGAACCGGCTTACAGAGGCCGTGGAGGACACTTGAGCCAGAGTTTGATAGGTTTCAGTGTCAACTGCAACATTTCTCAGATTTAATGCTAATGTTCATTTAACTAGACTTGAAACTATAAATTGAGAAAAAGTGAGAAGTGATTTAGTGCAATACATTTGTAAAATATTAAAGCACGTGAATTAAAAACAAAGAAACTGATTTTGTCTGTGTATTTGTGCAAAATACTACTAAATTCAGAAAATGGTATGATTTATGTTAACTAATCAGATCTATGTTTCTGTTTAATGAATTCAGGCATTTTATTTATAGGCACCTTTCATTAAAAACAATAAAATACCAGCAGCTCTCTGTGTTGCTGATCTTCTCTTCAGCTGATTATTTTAGCTTCTTTTATGAGTAAATTTAAACATTTACTCCCTAATAGATCTTCAGGCTCAGCATCAACATCCAACCCGCTCAGTATTCCGTCTGAGAGCTGCTCAGAGATCTAATCAGCCCCAAGCCATCAAAATCACAGAGCAAGCCCATCTCACATGGTCCTTTTTTCTCTGTGACAGCTGCAAACAACAAGGAGTTTAGGCCAAGGTCTGAGTCTGATAATATCTCGTCTGTTCAGGTCTGGAGAGGGAAGGTCAGCCCTACCGTCCCCCCCTCGGCGTTTAAACAAGACCCTCCAACTCACCACCTTTCAATTAGTCATGAGTCAAATTCAGATTATAACTCCAAAGAGCCGTCCTCTCTGAAAAATAGAGCACACACATTTTTTAATTAGTCAATTTGCACAATTTAATGCATTTGTACTTTGGGGGAAAATAAGACTTATTAAAAGAGAGACACTCCTGACCCCTCTCGGGTTTTTCTGATGCTGAAACATAAGACATATCTTTTACATCAATAATACTGTTGTTGTTCAGGAAAGCACATTTACACACGTTTGTTTCTCCTGTGTTTCCTCAGTACTTGATCCTGCTCGTGTTCATCTTCCTATTGGAGATCCTTGCTGGTGTCCTGGCTTACATCTACTACCAGCAGGTAATGCCTCTTTTTGTTAACATAGATGAATAAAAGACGTGATGAAATGTGTTCAGATGTAGAAGCGCAGTGGCTAAGAGGCCGGCATACCGGGGGAGCAGCTGTTGATGTCACATAACGAAAATGTAATTTGGAATAAACACGTTAGGACGCAGGTTTTAAATTATTCACAAAAGTTAGTAAATCATTTCCGGTTGTGGCTGTGTACGAGTCTACTACACACAGGCATCATCTGGTTTGACAGCCAGATGTTAAAGTGTGCAGTAGATGTAGTTCTGTAATCTGAGCACGCAGGACAGGCTTTGCGTCTCCTCATCCAAGCATGCGTGAAAAGCCTTGTAACAGAACACGGACAACTGTTTCTGTTCCCACATGGCGTGTGCTGCGCTATTATTCTAACCACAGCAAAACCAGCATTAATAAATGAAGTTGCTAGAAGGAAACACAAGATGACCCATTAAAAATACAAATATCTGGCTGGCCATATTACTCGTGGTACATTTGGCTCAAATGGAAAGAAGAAATGCCTCCAGTAGTGCACACATCCAGGCTGAATGCCCTGTCAGAGTCATTAAACAGCATTTGTTGTGATTTTTTGAACGGATGAACATTGGAGTATTGTAACATTTATTGTAAATATTTATTACATATGTACTAAATAGGAATATTGTAGCTCACATGAGGAAGCTAAAAAGCAGCTTTCTCTAGATGTCATGCATTATTGTTAGTAAGAGAAAATTAAGAGTTTTTTTAATTTGTATTCAATGTTGACAAGACGCTGTTTTTCAGCAGTAATTTTGCCGGGTGGCTTGTAGCCCAGCAGCAGGCCGTTTCTCAGCCTCGAGGCATCCTGCTATCCATGTAGCTGCCTCATTCATTAATTATACCAACTTATGAGCAGCCACAAAGGTCTCAGGCTTGATCTCGCTCCACTCAGCCCGCTGTTCTCATTTCAAAATACTAACAGTTCTACTTGGTGCCGAAACCTTTAAGGCCTCAGTTCCCTTTGCGTATTTGTCAAGCTTATTGAGTCAAGTTGTTATCTATTTCAAGATGAAATATCAACAACTCATAAAACCTGCATGTAGCTCATCATCAACCGTAACGATTAAGACCTATTTGATGCTATAGTTAACTCAGCACTGCGTCTGTATTTTCTGATCAGCTGTTTAAGACATTTTCTCACAAACTTCCCCATCATCCTTTTTTTGTGAGATGGAGTGTCACCTCATGATAATTGCTTTAAACTTAAATTGTCAGCAGCAGCAGATCTGTAGATGTCAGTGTTGCTGTTGTTTTACAGTGTTATTAATTAATGTTTTAATTGGAAAAACATTTTATAGTAACTTCAGGGTGAACTTCATGGGATTTCAATGTACAGTTTCAAAATGTTCTAACTCTGTCTTTACTGGCAGCAGCAGCAGCGAATACTTGTCTAAGATTATTATTTATATTATTTCCTTGTTAACTAGCTTATAATTGATAGATTTAATTTATTATTAATTTAGTATTATTGGACTTTCTCAAGTGATTTATTTATTTATTTATTGTTATCAAATTAATTACATTTAACTTATTTATGACCATTTGTTATCATTACTACTTATCTTATTCGTGTGTTTACACACGCCTGTATACTCCAGACAAGCTTACGTCTAAAACGTCCACGTTCACAGAAACTCTTACAGTTAAGGATATTATCCGTAAAGCAGCAATCTGGAGATTTTCCCCTCCCGGGAATTAAGAAGGATCTTTTTATAGAAATGCCTAAAAGTGCAGCAAAATTGATAGTCTTACCCTGTACTGTGATATAATGTGGGCAAAATGCCCCTGTCCCTTTGAGCTCCGTGCAATTCTAACTGAGCTCTGCTCAGCATTAGCCAATGACATTAGACATCTGCTTATGTACAGATGTCAATCTCAGAGCATCCATATGAACAAACAGCATAACATGAGAATAATAATTGCAAAACATGTTTTAGCTCTATTGGCTGGCTAAAGGTGTCCGTTCACAATCATGGATGTGGGGAGAGGGGCTTAAGGTGTAGTACATTTTTCAGCCTCTAGATGGTGCAGTCATTCAAAATTTATTTAGCTGTTTGTGGATTTTGGTTTAGTTTTTGTGGAATTTCACTCATGAAAACTCTTTTAAGATTGCGAAAAATAAAATCTAACATTATTCCAGAGAAGTTGTGCTAATTTATTTTAATTTATTTTTAATAATCATATTAGAAGCTTCAAATTTAAACAGAACCTCCTCTAAATGTCACTGGAACTACAGGTTTATGATTCTAGCGACCTTCTCATGAGTGCAGTACCATAAGGCCATTAACCACTGCACCAGCTGTTTCTACTTCACCACCTTTCCCAAACTGTCAACAGGTTAAATGGAAAGCTAAATTCTGCCCCCACCCCTCCCCCTTCTCAGTCCCTATCTTCCCCATTCTCCTTTCTTTGTCTTCACCTCCTTTCTCTCATCTCTCTGTCTTTTTGTTCCTCTTTTCATCATTCATTCCCCTGATATCTCCTTCATGCTTTGATTTACTGTGGTTCCCCCAGCTGGCTTGTTGCCATAGAAACTGAGCCCCACAGACCTCCTGCTCCTCCTGTGAGCATCTTCTGCCACTGGTTTAAAGAGTGGAAAAAGAGAGAAAAAGACACGGCCTCACCTTTCCTTTGCCCTGTCTGCATTTTTGTGAGAACTGCCATCCGCGATGCGCATCAGCAGAGAACTTTAATCCCCTGTTATAAATTAACTAACGCACCACTTATGAGTATACACTGAGTTTGCCTCAGATATTCATGTTAGGATTATGATCAGCTGCTGCTGTATAATAAGAATGTGTGTGTGTGTGTGTGTGTGTGTGTGTGTGTGTGTGTGTGTGTGTGTGTGTGTGTGTGTGTGTGTGTGTGTGTGTGTGTGTGTGTGTGTGTGAACAGTTAAATGAGGAGCTGAAGCAGAATCTGAAGAACACCATGATCGAGAAATATGGTAAAGAGGACTCTAAACACATCACCAAGGCTGTAGACAAGCTCCAGCAGGAGGTGAGTGAATTCAGTTGATGCCTAGATGGATGGATGGATGGATGGATGGATGGATGGATGGTGTGTTTTCTCCATATGGTTAAGTGTTGTTATGAAATAAGCCTGTTAAGCTTTTGGATCCACATTCGAAGTTTGGAAATTGACCATTTATTGATGAGATCCTCGGGTATCTTTAGGATGGAGGTGACTGAAACAGCAGTTTAAGGCTTGAGGGAACGACACCAGATTTCTGTGAGGGTTTAATGACATTCAGCACTGGACAAAGAACAGGCTTCCTAGACTCTCCAGGGAGCATATCGAAGGCTCAGCCTAAATGACTAGACCCTTGGAGACAATTCACAAGGGTGTAGGAGGAAAGGCAGCACTGGTGACAGCCTAAGGTACATGGTAAAACAGCTTTTTGCTCTACACATCTCAGGGTGGCAGCGGTGGTCCTATATCTGAATATAAGAAGGCACAACAATTAACAATTTGCAAAACTCACCTGTCAGCACCCTTTTGTGCTGCATGTGGGCCTCGACTGCCTCTAGACACACAAAACGGGAAATCAAACCTGTTCATATCTGTCAATGTTTGGTTTTAGGAATTATTTTTCTCCAACAAGCTTTTTCAAAGTTTTCTTTTGTGAAATCAAAACAGAACCACCTCTTGTGCAAGAGAGAGCCGCTGCTCTATTCTGAGCTCCTCCAGGATGTTGGAGCTTCTCAGCTTATAGCAGCCTGAGTGAGAGGAGGGGTGGACGTGACCAGCTCAGAAAGTACTGAAACAGTCAAAAATAGAACTGCTGACATAGCTTTATGTGAGCGGGAATTAGTGCAAAGAACTTCATAGACACGTTTTTTATCGAACATAGAACTTTTATAGGAAAAAGTCATAAAAATATGTCCCCTTTAACATTTTAGTAAGTTGCATTTGTCTTACTTACTCAAGTATTACATTTGTTTACTTAAATGAATGATGCCATCAACATTTTCTTCGTAAAATTCAAATGCATTTTTCTAACTCATCCAACAGTTTAAGTGCTGTGGGAGTTCCAGTTCATCTGACTGGGCAGAGAACCAGTGGATTCACTTGGAATCTGCAAAAGGTCGAGTTGTTCCTGACAGCTGCTGTAAGACTGTTGTAGACTTGTGCGGCACAAGGGATCACCCCTCCAACATCTTCAAGGTGGAGGTAGGAGCATGGAGCTGACACCTTTCTCTGTAGATTGAGTTTGAGTGCTGCAGGAATGCATGTACACATTTATTACGTCTGTTTGTGGTGAGACAGCGGCAGCGCTCCCACATCAACATGAACACACGCCTTTTTTTAATTTAGGGGGGCTGCATGACTAAACTGGAGAAATTCATCCTGGACCATCTGAAGATAATTGGAGCTGTGGGTGTTGGGATTGCTTGTGTTCAGGTGAGTGCAGGTTTCTACAGCATGAAGAGACACTAAGCAAACATAATAACGCATGTTTTCCTTTCCTGCCTCCAATCCTCAGATCATTGGGATGGTGTTTACAGGCTGCCTGTATAAAAATCTGAAGACTGAGCCATACTAGAAGACAAGAGTATGAGTGAAGGTGGTAACTCCGTCACTACTCAAATAGCTCATCGGTTCTTTCTGTGCCTTTCACACTGGGGAAGGAAAACGGCAAGAGATTTAATTGAACATCTGAGGATCTCATTTTAGAAAACAAAGGAACAAAAACACGACAAAGTCCTTTTTTAAACGTAATTAGGCTCTCAGATTGCCATCTCAGCTACGTCTTCAGCATTGCAGTGAGAAAAAGCCTCTGAGAGGAACTGATGGGAGTGTTAACACAGATTGTTTAAATTAGTGTAGAATAGCCTCTTTGGGACTGAACACTGTAGTTTTTTTCCTGCTCTGCTTCCCACAAATGTACTTTTTATTATACGGGGAGCAGGCAGAACAACCAAAGAGACGTGTAAAGATCAGTAGAGTAAATCTGACACTTTGCAGAAGGTGTTAATCCAGTTCAGCTTTTCTGTACCAGAAACTTGAGCTTTACTCAGGTCTCCCCTGCAGCAGCCCTGCAAATCCAAAGACCTCTTTATGTCCACGCTACTTATCAAGTCATGCATTTCAAGTCTGTTCATTAGGATGGCTTTTTTAAACTTTCTATCTCTTGTAAAAGGTCATGTCCTTGAACGTTTAAGGTGCTCGCCTACTAAGTCATTTTTCTTATTTTATTGCCTAAAGTGTCCTGTTTTTATCAAGTTCTGTGTAATAAATGCGCTAGTGTCTGAACACATCTGGTTTGTTTTCAAGCTGATTTAAGTCCGTTATGAATGTGCAAGCAGCTTCACTAGTGGTGCTCTTCTCCATCAGTATGCCAAAGTTATCTTAGCTGTCGGATGAAACCAGCTGTGTCATTCAGCCTCTACCACACATCTACTGTTCTTATCAGCTTGTTTTTCTTAAATTAATATCTTATGTCATAGATCTTGCTGTAATAATGTATTCAACACGTCATCTAACAGAAATATATTCCCACACGTGATCATTTTGTTGTTCCTGTTGAACATTTCTGAATCAACCTGCTGTTTTTCTGTTTTTGTAATAGTTTTAGTTTGGAAAAACATTTATGTCACTCATGTTGTGTTTGCCTTCTCATGAAGTGAATGTTCTGAAACTGAACAAATGCCATCATGCCACAGATGTCCTCACAGCACCCTGCCCCCTAAAAAAAACAAACAAAAAACAACAAAACACTTAATTGTTTGCACAAAAACAAAACCACATGCCTGTAGCCAGTGGCCCTTGAACAATTGGCAGCAGCTTACAGGTGCATTAGTGAATTAACCAAAGTCAATTCCCTAATGTTACAGCACCCTGCCTGTTGTCAGACCGATGTGGGATGGGTGCCATTTTCCCGACGGATGCTCTTGAAGTGCATTATAGCTTGTAATGGGAGTTTCTCTGCTGTCAAGTACAAGGCCGAACTGTTTGAGCTGAGATGATGCTCCGAGTCACCGTGCATCGGTGTGGATACAGCAAACAGCCAGCAGTTACTGTGTGCAAACACAAGGAGGCAGCACTCACTAGGCTTTCACTGCTTCAAACCCACAGCCTTGTAAATTGTGTGAGTGCGTGTGTGTGTGTGTAAGTAAAACACCTTCAGGTTATTGTAGATTACCCTTCCCCAACTCGCCCACTTACCTCTGTCATAGAATGACAGAATTATAAAGCTGGTAAATAAAAAATAATCCCTTTAGCATTCAGCTACATCTGCTTGGTTATGCCTTTTATTATTTCACAAACGTGCTTTGTTTAGCTTCACTAAAATGAGCAGTAAGGGTATCATTGTGCTTCACCTTTTTAAATGATATCCAGTGATACTGTTAACAGTACAGCTGTGTGTGCGGCTGGCTGCAGTGCAACACTTCCTGTCTGTAGCAGCCACATCTGGAGCAGCGACGCAGCAGGAGTTGGTGGTCACACTGCCTTTGAAGGTGATCTCAGGTGCACCTTGTAAAAGCTGAGTCATGCCTGGTGTAATGAGTAGATGACTTCTCCCTCTCATAAAGGTGATTGTTTTGAATTGGAGTGCATGTAGTTGAACACGTGGAGATTTTTTTAAAGGGGCACATTTTAAGACACATCTGTGGAATGGGAGCCATCTGTTTTGCCTTTTGCTGTTGGCTGAGTTTGACCTGAAATAGATGACAGAAATGATGATGACCCTTTGAACAAACACCTCTCAGGACAGATTCATCCTGCTGAAGAAAACTAATAAATCCTCTGCCTTGATCATCTCAGGCACCTTTCCCTGTTATATTTGCTTATAGTGACAGTCTAACATGTAGTGTGTGCTAAGAAGGCCAGTGCATGATATTTCCAAAATATCTCCTCCAGTTCTTTTTCTAAACAGTTGTCTCTTCGATGCATGTGCCACCTGCATCATCTGAGCCTGCTAGGGTCCATCCTGCAGAAAGACCTGCTATTTTCAGTCTGGGGGAGGGGCTTGTGCACCCCTCACCTCCCACCTTTTGCCTGGTAGCTGATCTCAGTTCCTCCAGATCAAGGCTGTGCTGCAGCTAGTCTGCAGCTGGTGACAGAAAGAGGGTGAACATGCAGGTCTTTATTTACAGTATTTGGGGACTCTAAAGGCTCAAACCTGCATCTAATCTCAAAATGTCATATTTTGAAGTAATTCTGTGTGATATTTCTTCAGCCTCTATTCAGATGAATAGTTTTTAGGGATAGGACTGTGTAAGTTTATTCCTGCTGTGCTTCAACTCTGCACAATTGGTAATTCCTGTTTTAGGATGTTCTTTGACCAAAAAACAGATACATTTTGGCTGGATTTGATCCAGGGTTTCACAAAAAACATGATGCAAAATTTGTGTAAAGGTTTGTAGAAGTTTTGCAGGAACCTCTATGAAACTTGGAAGTTTGGCACCAATTAAAGACTACATTAATTTTGGTCTCAGCTGTGCACCAACTAGTCATTAGATTGAGTATTGTAGCGTTAAGAACGGCATGTAATGTAAGGTCATCAGGCATTACACTGTCCAGCCATCTCCATTTCACCTAGAAACAAATGTTCTTTCTAACCATCACTCCATAAGCCAGCCTCACCTTCTGGGGAACAGGCATAACAAAATTCCTCTCCTGCTTCCTAATCTTGTCACGTTGAGAGCAAGGAGGTGGTTGTTAGGACCCAAGATGCAGATTACCCCAGAAGACACGAGGCAGGAGCATTTAAAAATAAATCCTTTATTTAGGATGAACTAAAAATCCAAAGGGGCAGGAAGCCAAAAACAAAAATCCTGAATCAGGAGAACAAAAGCTCACATAGCACACAAAACCTGAAGACTAGAACTAAAGCTCACTTAGAGCACAAAACCTGGGGACGAGACACAAAGCTCACACAGAGCACCAAAACAACGCTGACAACAACAATGGACCGATAAGACACTGAGACAAGACAGGGCTTACATACACTGGGGCATGATGGGAGGCAGATGGGCTGCAGGTGTGTGGAGAGAGAACCAGGTGAAAGCAATTAACTAATCAGGCAGGAAACTAACGTGACCTAAGAGTAAAGAGTAAAAAAAAAACCTTAAGACAAGATGAGCAGCAAAATAAACTAATATTCTAAGGGGATGGGAAACTACAAAAACCTGTGGAAAAAACATACTAAAGAGACTAATAAAATGAGGAGCTGAACCTATAAAAAACTGCAGAGGGGTGACTGGGGAGATGGAAGGAACACAGAACCTGGGAGAGCAACCTGGAGGGCTGAAGACCAGGGGACACAAGAGGAACACAAAAGAGACACATAAGGGGGATTCTTAGGGGGGAATGGAGCACACAAGGAGACACGTGAGGGAGACTCAGACCATGACAAATCTCAGCTGCAAGTGACAAGTCGTCTCCACGAGGAGACATGACTCTTAACCTTCATAAAATAATCATATTTTTTTCTATACAATTATTTTATTACTTTACAGATTAAGTAAAATCACAGAACAATGAGTGTTTTATCCAAAGTTAATTTAATAAGACTTGATTACTTGAAAGTAATGATTGAATCAAAGTAACTGTTTATTGTTGAAATGCATTATTTTAGATCCTAAATACATCAAATACTTGATGAGTTAAAGATGATTTTATTATCAGGCACGCTACATATTAATGTCACTATATTAACAATGACAGTTATATCATACTTAGATCGTGATAGTAAGTGAAACAGTTTCTTATATGTCTCTCAGGAAAAATGTAGAACAAAGAATTTTGATAATGCCTCCTACATTTTTCCTGGTCTCTGATTGGTCCAACACAGACCTTAAAAGTTAGACACACACTCTTTTCCAAGAGTTCCAGCCAAAATGTTAACTTAACACCTTTTGTGACATCAAGCCAGATCTTACAACAGAACACTTTAAGCTGCATAGAACCACCGGTTTCAGAACCAAACAACCATTATTAGTTTTAACCTGCTACAACTTTATCAGACGCTAACCAACCCGTCAGCCTCCAGCAAAAGTGAACTTCTATACCAGAGAGTAACCTCAGACTAGCCGAGCTGGAGGGACTGGAGAGACCTTTGACCTTTGAAAATCCCAGAAGTCCAGCATTTGAGACTGAGGGGACTCAGCCACTCCTCAGTCCTGTCGAGACTGACTTTGCTTTGCCAGCTGGACCTAACAGGAACTCTCACTGGTACAGAGGACTCTGCACACTGGCGTCGGATGGGTTATGATTAATTGATAACTAATCAAGCATCACTAAATTCAGCCAGATTACTCTTGTAATCCCAGACTTCACATCTTTCCTAAGAAGCTTAATTAGCCTCTTGATAACATCCGTGATCATGTTTCATTAGAGTTTGGTTATCTGATATTATCTTGAATAATTATTTACCTCCATTTATTCTGTTTAATCATTAGTTGTAGAAATATAGTAAAGAAACAGATTTTTATAAACTATCTTTTTGCTTCTGTGTCAAATTATTAAGTGCTGGTTCCCTGGTTACTCAGTACCTATGTCCACTGTCAATCACATATCAAAGGTCCGACATCATTAATGATTCATAATTAGATGGAACATTAGATTTTGTTATATTTTATTGACAGTTTATTATGACCACTTACAAAACGTTACAGTATTTTTACATGTTAAATTGTTGTATTTTTTTTTCTCTCCCCTTTTTGTAATTGCTGTTGTGACGCAGATATTTTCTATTCTATTCTATTCTATTCTATTCTCAGTCCCGTAAGATATTCTATTCAGTTTATTTAAATTACGCCAATTCACAACAAGAGTTATCTGAAGGCATTTCACAAATCAAGCAATCCAATTGAACCTTTTGAATTGAATTATCACTCAGTGCACTAATATCAGTTAATCAAGCCAATTAGTTAAAAGTTTCCTATATAAGTAGTAACCCAGCAAATTGCGTCAAGTCACTGACTAGTGTCAGTGACTTTACAGCAATCCTCATACTAAGCAAGCATGCAGCGACAGTCGAGAGGAAAACTCCCTTTTAACAGGAAGAAACCTCCAGAGGATCCTGGATCAGTATAGGCAGCCATCCGCCACGACTCACTGGGGATCGAGAAGAACAAACAATTTCTCAGAACAGAAGCAGTTCAGTAAGCTATCTACAGTTGGAATGTTTTTTTCTACAGACAGACTTTAAAAGCGACCAAATTATTCCTTTGGGGTGTAACTTTTTTGTATTTTCAACAACATAGCAAACCGAGTAGAGTATATGTGCCAACACTTGTACTTGTGTTCTTTCTTTAGAAATGGACTAAACAAATTTATTGTCCACACCAGAGTTGAGTTATATGTTCAGGGTTACTCGTGAGGACATGAATTTAGTGCAGCCTTTGTCACAGAGATGCAAATAGACACGGTTTGGTTATGTAACGTCACGAATGGCCTGATTTTGAGATCCCACGGGTCAAATGCACAGCCAGGCCGACTTACTCTGGCTATGACACATCCTACAATCTTCCCCCCTGACAGGAGACTCAAAGTCTGCATGTTGTCCCTTTAATCAGAGCTTACTTCCTCACACCAGCTGGACTGCAGAGATAATAAATGATAAACCTTAAACATTTTCTCCTCCAAGGTCCATCACAGAGGAATCATTAAAAATAAACTCCTTTATTCCCAGATGAAGAAGAAAAGAAGATTTTATAATAAAAGATCATCATTAAATATTGCCATTTATAATTATGAATAATGAAATGTTCATTAATCTGTGCTCAATGATTGTTTTAGTATGTTTACTTGATGAGGTCATAACATTTGCACTCACAAGTAAAGTTAAGTTAATGCATGACACATAAGTTACCTTTTGCCTAGATTCGGAGTCTCCATCACAGAGGGTGTGTCTCTGCGATGCTTGGTAATGTCTCTCAAACTTGTCAGCCCCTGATTGGCTGGCCAAACCATAATATCAATTCTTTAAAACCAGATAGCTTTGGGTAATTAGTCAGTTCTAGAGCGAGCTTCAGACCAGCCATCTTTGTCACCTCTCTAACCAGAAGGATTTTGACAAGTCATCAAAACCTTAAACCCTTTTCGCACCTGCGAAGCTGAACAACAAGATAGTTTTCCTGCAGAACAAAGCTGACTCCAAACTCCTTCAGAATTATTTTTAAGATGCTCGGTTTCATCTATCGTTGTGACCCGAGAGACATCTCCGGACTGAAAGAACCAGCACCTCGGTCCTCTACAGCCCTCCGGTGCAAGCGGTCATCTGACCTCTCACTTTTGGATCCACCAAGAGGGTCTCTTAATCCGGGTAAAGTAGACACACAGATAGCATCTGAATGTGGTTCTGATAATAACATCTTTATAGTTTATTTGCAAACCAAATTCTTTCCATCCAGAACTTCGCTCTGAGAACGGAGATTCTGAATACAATATTCACACACAGGTTCCAGACACCATCTTAGTTCGCATCCACTCACAGTAAATAATAGTTTAAACCATTTGTCAAGTCTTAAGTGTTTGTAAAATAAATTCTTACTTTGTTTAAAAACCTGACTTGAATCAAAGCGAAGTGTGTACGATCCCTTAATGAATAAAATAATCTTAGAATCTTCTGACTAAAATAATAAGGCCAAGCAGGTGACATTCTAGTTAAATAGAGTATCACCACTTTTTGGTCACAAGTAGTGGTAATAATATAAATAGCTTTTCAAGCAATTTACTTAACCCAATTTACCCTCTATTATCATTACAGTTATAACGTGGAAATGCTTCTTGCTCAATTAGTGTTCTTGACAGAAAACATGGTTTCCTATTTAGGCAAGATTTGGTTGCAGTTAGCACTTTTATCTGAGCTGTTAGTGCAGGTGAATGAAGTCTAAACATAATGTGCTCTCATATTTGGCTGCACACCTGCTCTGCATCTCAAACATGTCTGCCTTCAGTCTCTGGTCATTCCAATTTTGTTCAAGCCTGGAGTTGTTTGGTGTGTGTGTGTGTGTGTGTGTGTGTGTGTGTGTGTGTGTGTGTGTGTGTGTGTGTGTGTGTGTGTGTGTGTGTGTGTGTGTGTAATGTTGAGGTACCAAATGAAATCTTGCGTCTGCAGATGGCAGCAACACTCTTGGTCAATCAGTCTCAATAAAAGGGAAAAAACGTCTTTTGTCTTGGCTGTCAGAAGCTGCCAGCTGAAATCGAAATTAATTGGAAAATCAGACGTGAAGGGGCAAAACTGGAAAAGTAAAAGAATAATAGAGAAATTGTCGGTGCTTTGATACGTTTTGGGTATCAGTTTGAAAGTGCAGACACGTTTTAATCTAATTCATAACAACATACACAAAAGATTCTGTTTTTAGTTAGATGATAGTCGTGAGTGAAAGCTGTGATGCAGGTGAAGCTGAATCAAGAGTCCGTTTGTTCCCGACTACTTTGTTGAACCGTGTTGAACATCACTGATTACATTCTAGTAGTTATTACAAATGCTGACTCAAGGGTGAGTGAAAGGATGACTCTGATTATGTAAGTCATTTACATTTTCTCTAATTTGAGGGTGACTGGATCAGCAGAGTAAGCCTCGGCAGCTTTCTGGCACCCCTCGGACTAAAGCTAGAGAGCTGTAGGAAATAAAACCTCACACTGAGCTGCCTCTCAGCTTCAAGGAGTTGTCAGTAGTGCATCTGTTGTAACAAAAGCAGCAACTACCTGTAAGAACTTACAGTGAGGGCAAAGCTCCTGTCTGCAGACAGGAGGAGGCTCACACGTGGTTTTCACCCCTCAGCATGCAGATACTGTTCTGTACACACCGGGGCCATCACTCCCTCTGTCACTCACTTGATCATTCAGGCTCTTTTCAGGCCTGGCTCGCTCCCTGAAGCATAACGCTTCAACATCTGGCTCCCTGTCTTCATCCTCTTCTGGGTCACATCCCAGTTCGGCTGTGGAGATTCTGAGTGCTGAGGTTTTAGACCTCCTTCAAGGTGGTTTGGCCAGCTGGCTTTTGATCTGACTCCAAGGAATTTAGTTATATGTTTGCATGAGGGGGTATTAACCTTGTGATGCACCCTCAGCGATGGCAGCATGGTTACAGCTGTCAAATGAGAAAGAGCGTGGGAGGTCATGTCCCGATATGAAACCACCATTCAGATTATCCATCCATCTATCTTATCCGGGGTCGGGTCACGGGGGCAGCAGTCTAAGCAGGCCTAGACTTCCCTCTCCCCAGATACTTGGGCCAGCTGCTCTGGAGGTGTTCCCTGACCAGAAAAGAAAGTTTTTCTTTATCTTGTTTGCTAATGTTTTGGCTACTTCCTGTAGCCATCCTCAGAGCTGTGACAATGTTGATGGCATTGCTTCCTTTTCTGTTTATCTGCGGGCAACAGAGCACGCTGTCGCCCTAATTGCTAATTTTGTTCTTGTCTTTCTGGATTTCTGGTTCTTTGATTTGGTTGATCTTTTCTTTCTGTTGTTGTTTTCCTTTGTTTATTGCCCGTGTCGGGTATCGGCAGGTTTTGAAAGCATTTTGTTTTTGTTGATCCTCTTGTTTACAGTCTTGTTCTTTAGTTATTATGTTTGCTCGGTGGTATAATGTTCTGATCACTGTTATTCCATGTATGGTAGGGTGTTCTGATGTCCATAAGAAATATTGTGCTGTGTGTGTTGGTTTCCTGTTTGTGTTTATGTTCAGGGTCCTGCCGCTCTGTCTAGTTATTTTCAGGACCATGAAGGTTATACTGCTTTCTATGTTTTGAATTTTGTTAGTTTGCTAACAGTTTTATCAGTTGTGCTATGTTGTCTGCTGTGAGGTTTGTTCTGTTGTGTAAAGGTTTGTCCTATCTGATCCTGTTTACTACTATGTCGATGGTTTTTGGGGTTGGTGTTTTTGTGAACAGTTGTGTGAGATTAGTATGTCGTTGTTTTCTGTTGTAATCTTTTTTAATCTTCGTGGCACCTCTCAGTGTGGAGGAGCAGCGGGTCTACTCCGAGTCCCTCCCAGATGAGTGAGCTTCTCGCCCGAGAGCCCAGCCACCCTACAGAGAAAACTCAATTTGGCCTCTTATGTCTATGATCTCTTTCTTTTGGTCACTATCCAAAGCTCGTGATCATAGGATCATTATTTTCTACTTATTGTACTTTTTACTACACTATATGCATCCTATAGATCAAGGGTGGGCAATCCTGGTCCTCGAGGGCCACCATCCAGCAGGTTTTAGTTGTTTACCTGCTCCAACACACTTGATTTCTAGATGAATCACCTGTTCAGCAGCTCACTAGGCTCTGCAGCAGCCCAGCAGATTCAAACTAGATGTGTTTAAGCAGAGAAACAACTAAAACCTGCAGGATAGTGGCCCTTGAGGACCAGGATTAACCACCCCTGCTACATATTTAACATGAAAACTGGAGCAGGAGATCGACAGGCGGATTGGGGCAGCGTCTGCAATGATGCGGATGCTGAACCCGGTCTGTTGTGGTGAAGAAGGAGCTGAGTCAGAAAGCAAGGCTCTCGATTTACCGCTCAGTCCTCAGTTATGGTCATGAGCTTTGGATAATGACCCAAAGAACAAGATCACAGATACAAGCAGCCAAAATGGGGTTTCTCAGCGGTGTGGCTGGGCTCAACCTTAGGGGTAGGGTGAGGAGCTCGGACGTTTGGGAGAGACTCGAAGTAGAGCCGTTGCTCCTCCATATCAAGAGGAGTCAGTTGAGGTGGTTTGGGCATCTTGTTAGGATGCCTCTGTTACACCTCCTAGACGCCTCCCCAGGGAGGTGTTTCAGGCATGTCCTGCTGGAAGGAGGCCCCCTGGTCGACCCAGGATACGTTGGAGAAAGTACATCTTTGAAATGACCCAGGAACATCTCGGGGTCCTGCCAGAGGAGCTGGTGAAGGTGGCTGGGGAGAGGACGGTCTGGAACTCCCTAGTTGGGGTGCTGGCTCCGCAACCCAGACCCAGATAGGTGGAAGAAGACGAAACGAGAGATGAAAACTGCAACTTAGTAAGAATTTGTACATTCTCTGATTTGTTACAGTTAGTGATATTGGTTTGTGTGTGTAAATGTAATTAATGTAGTCTATAAACTCAGACCATGGTTGGAATCTGGATGAAGAGTATTAAAATTAAATGCTCAAGAAAACCTACCAAACACGGTGAGATTCGTTGGACGTATATGAATCCCTGCACTAAAATAAACAACAGAATAGCAATAATGTAAAAAATAACTACCTTTTGTGTATTTAAAGTGCCAGTTTACTTGAATGCATAAATCTAATAATAGATTGTATTTTATGGGGTTTGATGGGCTGCACATACATTTTTCCATCTTGACGGCTCTCAGCATGAATGACTCTGAGCCACATCTGATCGGACCAACCAGGAGCACCAGACGTCTCTTAGAATATCCTCTAAAATTGATCATAAAATGCTTGTGCTCAGATCTCTTTGCAGATTTATATTATGGTATTTTATATTTTCTTATGTCTTAAAGGCACACTTGGCAGTTTGCTTGCTTTTAGCACCCCCTCGTGTCCGTTTAGTAGAACTAAAAGTAAAACATCTCTCTGCGTTTGTCTTTTTAACACCTTAAGCCTGGTTTATGCTTCTCCGTCAGCTCCGCAAGGGACAGACACGCACGGATTGACGGAAGCGTTTTGCTCTCATACTTCTCCGTCTCCTGGAGAGTGTTGCAAAGCAATTGCCCGGCAGGACCACAGAGGGCGTAGCGCTGTTCTGTGGTATCCTGTCATGTATCGGTCCAAGATAGTGTGTTTATATTGTGTTTTTTGTGTATATAAGAGACTTTTAACATGGACATATTTGTCTCTCATTCTCCCACCTCTTCATGTGCTCCTCACCTCTAAACCCACGTTTCCTGTCATTTCCGTCCACAAATAAAATGCTTGCTGCGCATCTTTTCACTCCTCCAGTCACGGGAGAATTAAACGTTCATATTTTTAGAGTTTTTTTGCGAGGTATTCTTCAAGCTTCTCCGTGTCTGCCGCTAGTTATCCTCGGCTCTCTTTGCAATGGCGGCTCTGTAAACAACAGCGGTTACTTTACAAGTAATTCATCACTAAATTAAACAAATCAGCTGTGTTCATGATCTAAAATGTGCTGGAAGAAGACTGCAGCACCAGATATGTCAGCAAAATTTTTCTAAGTCCAACAGATTAGATCACTTTGGAGTGGTAAGTGCAATATTCTGGCCACAAAGGGTAGTGGGGGTTTCAGTGACATTTCATAAACCCTGTAAAGGGTCATTTTAGCATAGACTGGCTCAAGAAAAGGATTTAAAAATATGTAGGTTGCACAGTACGGCTTTAATAGGTAAATCCTCACAAGAAGACCAAGAAAGATTGCAAGTCAACATCCAACACTGTAGCGTTATTATTGGAGCTGAGTGCTGGATGCACCTGCAGTTGGAGGGGATGGCTGCTGCTTATAGCAAAGAAAGGGAGTTCTACTGTGTTTTTATAGAGCTGTTGTGTATTTCCAGTCACTGGTAGCTTTATTTCTGCTCATGCTGTCATTCCAACTGATAGAATATAGCATAAATGTACAGCGATTCAGCGCTGTTTAACATTTTAAACGTAAACACTCACGCTGAAACTGAGCCAGTATGCGTAGCACTTTCCTGTTGGCCCGTTGTGACTGAGGAGCAGTGATTCAAAACCCCCTTAAGGCACCTCAATATTGGCACCGTTATAAAGTCGATGTTCTGGGACAGTTTCCCTGCTCAGAACAAGCCTTTTCTTTTCTTTACGACAGTTTTCCACTGAGACAATAACAGTGTTGACCATGTTTTTGCATGACTTTTCTAGTATAGAAAGTGGCCTCTTACACTTGAGATTATCATCTAATTGTTCCACCTTCAGAGATCAGTTTAAAATTGACTCATGCTACCATAACTAGACTCTATAGATGTCTATAAATAGCCAAGTTAGTCATGGGGTAATTGTGTCTGAACTGAGAAAAGTGGGTATGAGGATCATTTAAGGAGTCTAATGCTGATCAAATCTACTAAATTCATTATAATCATGTGGAAAACGTTATTGCAAAGTCAAAAAAATAACTTGATTAACAGCATTTTATTCACATCACACTAGAGATACTAACTGTTCTGTGTCCATTTCTGCTGAATACAGGATTTTATCTGCTCAGCACTTTGCGGCCATCATCTGGTTCTCCACCTCAAAATGCATCATACATTTTCAGTAGAGACAGATTTAGGCTGCAGGCAGGCCAGTGTGTGCTCTGTGTGAAGCCACGCTGCTGGAAGTCATGGATAATGAGATCTATCAATGTTCTGCTACTGACCACTTGGGAAAAGACTCCTTGATAGTACCATATGTCTCTCCAAAACCACAAAATATACCTCTGCAACAATGGTACCTTCAGATTATACTGGCTTCTGCCCTTTGTGCTGCTGACAGCCCGGATGGGCTTTCTCACCTTTGGCACACAGAATGCCTAACATTCATCAGCCAAACAGAAGCTGCACTTGTTTGGCCAATTTTGCTCTGTTGATATGGACAGAAATTTTGGTCAGAGGACTCTGAGACAATGCTGAGTAGAACTGATCTCAACTCACTGTCATGTCACATTTCTGGACTTAAAGGTGGTCGCGTTGAGTGCAGTGCTGAACAATTGGTTCAAGGTGCAACTCACCCTACAGTGGTTGAATCTTTTCATGTAATGCACAGTAGATGTCTGGAAAAATCTGACTACCTTGTAGATTTAAAAATTCCTATTTGTTCTGGGAAAACGATTAGGCAAAAACATTTGACAAAGTTTGTATCTGAGTGGTAAAACTAAAGTTAGTGGGTGATCCTTTTAAACTTCTAATGTCCAAAACAAACAAGAAAAAAGTACCCCCCCCCCCCCCCCCCCTTTAATGCGTTTAAAACACTAAGGGTTAAAATGCAGTATAAGTTGACAATAATATTAAACTAGGAAGGGGCTTGGAGTAGTTATCTGGTTAGGATGCCTTCTGGATGCCTCCCTAGTAAGTTTTTCTGAGCACGTCCAACCGGGAGGAGACCTAAAGGAAGACCCAGGACATGCTTGAGGGACTAGGTCTCTCGGCTGGCCAGGCAATGCTTTAGGATTCCCCAGAGAAGCTGGCCCAAGTCTGGGGACAGAGAAGTCTGGGCCTCCCTGGCTACTGGCCCCTGCGACTTGACCCCGGATAAGCGGCCAAATTTTTTTTTGTTGTGTCCTATTTTAAAACTTTTATAGAATTTGTTGTCCTAAAGATTGGGTTGAATTTTTATCCATCTAAAAGCTAAACTGTTTTACTTCTCTGCAACACACCTTGGATGAACAGCTCATTAATTATGAATGCTTCTCTGCATTAAATGGATGGATTTAGCCAATAACATAATATATATCATTAAAGGTATACAGGAGATTAACTTTTACAAGAAATGTCGTTGATAACTGATGGTTATTTTATTCCTTGCAGTGACAGTCTTCTCTTTTTGTGTATCAGGGCTCTGCAACCCTGGTTCTTGAGAGCCACTATCCAACATGTTTTAGTTGTTTCCCAGCTCCAAAACACCTGATTCAATGGTTGAATTAAGCTCTGCTGAAGCCTGTTGATCACATCAATCAATCAATCAATCAATCAATCAAGTTTTATTTCTAAAGCGCTTTTCAAACAAAGTGTGATTCAAAGTGCTTTACAAAATGAAGTGAGCACCACCTCACCCCTGCCACATGAATCTCAAGGGATAAACCATCAATCCTGCTCAATGGTCAACTTTCCTCGCGGAGTCACCCATAAAGACAGTGGGAGGGTTAAATGCTGTGGAACAAAACAGCCTAGGGCTGTTGAAGTCCAGTGAGTCCTTGATTCAGCTTTCTACAGTCAGCCAGATTGATTCCAGCATGTGAGTGGTTTAGATCACATGTTCCAAGGTGTGAGTGGCTGTACTCATGACTGTGTGAGCTGTGATATACCATCCACTAATGTGGCTGATGTTTTCTTTCACCATGATAGAGGTCGGAGCATTTGTCGTTTAACTGAACCATATTTACGATTTCATTTAGCTTGTGTTTGGGTGTTTTGTCCTTAGGACAAACCTTTCTCTAAGAGTGTTGCTGGTTATGAAATTTATAGATGTTTGTTAACAAAAATCCTCGAGTTTTTCCAAACTGCTGACGTGTGGTTTTGTTTTGCTATTCTCTCTCATTTGAGTTTCCTCAATTCCCCCGAATGGTCAATTTCCTGTAAACTTCTGTGTTGACGTTTCTGTCCTTTCCGATGTTTAACATACAGTCTGAAAAATATAGCTTGTTGATGTTGGTGTCCTCTCAGGTAAACTTGATGTTGAAGTGAAGGTTTTCCTGTCTTTTAGCAGCTGGTTTTGTTAGACATTTGCTGTGTTTGATATTGGTATGCAGATAAAAAGTGATGTCAGCCAACTGATGCCAAAATAAACCATGAATAAAGAGATCCACACTGTTTTACGAAAAAAATCCAAATACAACAAAGCCAGCTCACTATTAGTCTGATTTCATAGCCTCCTTCAGCGCCCTCCAATGAGTGCAGGCTGTAGGGATGGGTACCTTTGACATTTGAATCGATCCGGTACTAATTCCCGGTACATACGAATCGATACCGGTACTTAACGGTACCAATTTTCGATACTTTTGAGTGTTTATTATTTTAATTCTCTTTTATAATTAAATATATATTTTTCTCAATATATAACAATATTTGATAAATATCACGATAAATAACATTCAACTGTTTGTATTTTAACATCGTCCTTGTAGTTTTATAAGCTGATAATTAAACTGAAGCAAACATCTTTACTGTGAACTAAATTTACTGTGTATCTTCATTCCTTTGGCCGTCTTTGTTCATTTGATTTTTCCTACTGGGAAATTAGAATTTCCGAGGAGAAAGCGAACGCACCATTAGCTGATAACAACGGTGGCAATGGAAGCTAACACATCAAGCTAACGTTATCTTTAACAGTTTATTTAACTGCTGGAGCAGATTAAAACGATGATGCCTCACACTTAGATCGTTGTCTCTGGTTTTATCTTCCCCCAATCACCCGTCGCATTTAGTAAAGTGAAGCCAAACTTTAGAGCGCGTTCATGTTTTTCTAGTCGGAAATTCGGAGTTCCGAGGAGAAAGCGAACGCACCATTAGCGAAACGGAAGCAAACATATCAAGGTAACGTTATCTTAAACATTTTATTTACCTACCGGAGCAGATTAAGATGAGGATGTTTCACTTAGATCGTTGTCTGTCGCTGGTTTCATCATCACCCAGTTACCCATCACATTTAGTGAAGTGGACCCAGGCTTTAGCGTGCGTTCTTTCTACCATGCTGCTCTGTTTACAACTCACTCGCAACGACCGACGACATAACGCTCTTGCGCATGCGCAGCTGTCTAGGCAAGTTCTCGTTATGAAGGACGGGTACCGAAACGAAGCACCGTTTGAAATGACGTGAATCGGTGCTCGGTCGGTACTGTGGAATTCGGTCGGTACCTTAAAAAGTACCGAATTCGGTACCCATCCCTAGACTAGGCTGCACCAATGTTCACTTTGGTTTTATCTCTTTGTTTTGCCTTTTAAGACATTACTGTCCTACTTTCACTTGTACGCTCCACTGTGATGCCAAGAAGAAAGAGAAATTGTTTTTCTTTGCTTTCTTCTTGTGCTTGCTACTGGTAAACTGAAAAAGCTAACTTACCTCAGTTTCCCACCGGCCCTGAAATTGCTTGCGTAACGTAATAGCAGAGATGGAAAGTAACGAATTACATTTAGTCACATTACTGTATTTGAGTAGCTTTATTGTGTATTTATACTTTTAAAGTCGTTTTTAAAAGCTGTACTTTTACTTTTACCTGAGTATGTTTTTAAAAAAGAATTGTAATTTGCTACATTTTAAATCATATCCATTACTGAGTAAAAATAAATCATAGGCTTAATAAATTAAAAAACATTGCATGTAGCAGCGTCGGAACAGAAAGAGACACCTGCATGAGCACCACGTCTAAAACCGTGGGGGAGGGGTGTACACTTTTGCTCAAAAACATCAGTTCAGTTCCTGTGATCCACTCGCAGTTTACCTCCTCTCTCCCTCCTCTCCTGTGGGCTGGAAGTTAAAAATTATCAAAGTATTGGTACTCGTAGTTAAGTAGGAAATTTTAATACTCTTTCCACCTCTGCGTAATAGTGGCGTTCCACCAGCGAGCTCGTTCCCACCCAGGAGCAATTCTGACTCAAAACAAGAGTGAAAGCACTCAGCTGATTCCTTGACGTCACAAAATCACGGGAGAATTGCAACACTATACGTGATTTCAGACGCACACAATAATAAACAAGAAGAAAGACAGCTGCATGCATGCAAAAATGTCTGTGGGTTATTTTCTGTTCTGTTTACATCGGTCACAGAATTTCACAGCAAACAACGTACTGCACATGACCTTTATTTTGAAAGTTTCCGAATGTTCTTCACTGCTTTTGTGTTTGACTTCCTGTCTGGCTCAATCTAAACTGCAGAGTTTGACGTGTTTTGGAAGCGTAGTGTGTCAAAAATAGTTTCAAAACGTAATGATAGCCCCCTTCTGGGGCGCGTCCAAAACGTCACTCTTTGCTGCCGACAGGAACTCATCCACAATAATGGCAGCTAGTTGCTGGGTAGTGCGTTTCATGGCCACTTCACGACGCTTTGACGTGCAGTGGAAAGAAGGGGTTAGCTTTATATTAGCTAATTGCACAGTTAACAAGAGCCGTAAAGCAGGTAGAGACCTCCAACTACTGTACTGACCCAAACCTCGGAGGGCTACAGAGCGCGTATGAAGTTTCTCAAATTTATGGCTCAAGAACCACTGAAACCCTGTCTGAAAGCAATTGCTTAAAGTGTCCAATATTCTTTAGCATTGCTTTAACTGCATTTTGTTTAGATATCCAGAGTCTCCTTTTGTGTGTGAGTTGTTTGCTGTAATAGATGCGTGCCGACCCACTGCTGATGGCTATCAGGGGGTTTCCTGAATTCATAATCATCCTTGTCAGCTCTTTGCTTTTATGATGCCTCTCACCTGATGTGCTCAGCAGGGTTATGGGTCTGTGTGAATGGTGATGGACTTTTAACCCACGTAGCAGACGCCCAACCTGCGCTTTGTGGAATACCCATGAGAGCCGCCACTGAGATTGATAAAATAATGAAATAAAAAGGTGAAACAAGGAAATGCACTTTTGTTGGCCTAGTCATAGTTTTCATAAAACCAGGTGAAACAACTTGCACTGCAAATTAATGTTTAAGCAGAGATTTGAAGTGAAGTATCAGCACGTATCCAAATATATATGCGTGCATTTCTTCTAGTAATTACCTCGGTATAATAACTCATCTTTTACTGAGGATTACGCCCAAGGTCAGTTTGTTTCATCCTGTTAATCTTAGTAATGTTCATTGGTGAAAAACGGCAGTCTCTGCAGCATTTCTGTTTCCACACCTTTTATGCTGCAAATTCATTCAGGATATGACAATATAGTGTACCTGCATAGTGTAGCACAGTTTTTAAGCATTTTTTCTCTCCTGCATAAAAGGCCAGGAGCTGTTGATGGGCTGTGCTTCCCATTTTGTGTATTTGTCATCAACAGGGAAAAGAGATAAAGAAAGAGGCGGCGGTGCCATGGGGCGGGGGCTGGGGGGGTGGGGGATGCTGAAGTTGGCAGGGTGGTTGTGGTGGGGAGGAGGGGGAGCTGCGAGTAGCTGGGGCATAAAAAGTCCACTACTATTTGTCACCATCAATTCAGAGCCTGGCTGTCAGTGGCGCCCGCCTGCATGCGGCAGCAAAGGCCTCTGGGAGTATCTCACTGCACGCATCTGCCAGGCAGGAATGCGAACGCCTGTTGCTCGTTTTGCATGTGAATGCTTGTATGAAGAAGGGTCGAAGAGAACAAAAGTGGAAGGTTTTTCTATATTTACTGGATCTATTTCAGCCTGCTGCAACTACAGATCTCATCATGGGTGACAGCGCAGTGGTTGAAATTTTTGTCAAATGAGCACATCTGAGACGAGTTCCACTGTTCATTATTCCTGTTGATCAACATTCCAGTCAGTTTTCACTCTTTGGTCTGACTTTCCAGTTTCAAACAACTTTCATTTAGTTTATAAAGAGAGATTTAGAATAAAATACTTAAACTATTTCCAATGAGCTAAAATTTATTGTAACATTTCAAATGAGTCTCCATCCTTTTTGAAAGCCTTTTTATGGTTTTCTTAGAACTTTTGCTGTGTTTTCACTCATTTTGTTAACTCAAATCCATTTACCTGACAGTGATGGCAAACCGTGCAGCATGACATTAAAAACATGCAAAATGAGCAAGTAGAGGACCAAAAGAAAAAAAGGACTAACCAAAAATTAATAGCAGAGGAAGAGAATCGGAAAGGCTAAGTTGCTGCTGGCTAGCTTGTATTCAAGCCTGTTAATATCTCACTTGTGTCACTTTTATAGCTAGAAGCTTGAAATTCCCTTTGTTGGTGCTAAGATGTTACTTATGGGTCCAAAATATAATTTTGGACTTTTCTTATTCATTCAACAGCTTCAACCTCCACAGTTTTAATGGATGCCTAACAATATTTCAGAATCTTGTATTTTCAGCAATACGTACCACAAAGATCAATTAAAACCATTCTGGGAATTTTACAATAAAGTCTGACTCCTGAAGTAAAAATCTTAGAGTATTTACTCAATAACGTATTAAATTAGAACATAATTGTCTCCAGTGGTCACAATGGCATTTGTATCCAGCTCCTATTAGGCCCTTAGAGACAGTTGGAAATCTTATCAGGATCTTGTCAAATCCGCAAAGACTGCCTATTATTCCAACCTTGTGCATGCTAATGCCAGCAAACCACGGGTTTTGTATGCAGCTACTGTATAAACTCTGTGCTGAATGTGGAAGATTACTCACCTATACAGGCCTCCGACTCTGTGTGTAACAGTTTTATCAATTTTTTATCGACAAGGTGGCGATGCTGCGAGACGCCCTGCCTAAATCTAGTGTGTTAAGCTCCTCTACGTCTTTTGAGGAATGACTGGTCTCTTTTTATCTAGTATCACTTTCAGAGTTCACCAGTCTGTTTAAAGAGACTAAACCTAGTGGGTCACCAGAAGATATTTTACCCCCGCGTTTGCTTAAGGAAGTTTTTTAAACAGTTGCACCACTGATTTTGCACATAATCAATAACAGTTTGGCTTCTGGTTTTGTACCGACGGATTAAAAAAAACAGTTATTCACCCACTTTTAAAAAAACCTGAGTTGGATGCTTCCTTACCAGTGAATTATAGGCCAATCCCCAAGCTCCCTTTTTTGGGTAAGATGCTGGAAAAATGTGTCTATACTGAACTCATGGACTTCTTTAAGGACTTTGATATTTTAGAGACCCTCCAATCAGGTTTTAAAATGTTGCATTGTACCGAGTAGGGGTTGTATGAACTAGTCGACTAGTCGACTTCACGGCTCTGTAGTGACTTTTTATGCCTGTCATCGACTAGTCGCTGTCACGTGATAATGACTGACAAGATGCAGTCCTCGGAAAAGACAGCAGGGGATGAGCCCCTGCATCGGGAGGCGGAGGCAACGCGCTGTGCCAGAGCGTCGACACAGGCGGTAAAACGGACATTTAACCAAACTGTGACCTTTTCCCTCTTGCAATTTTACCTTCCCCTCACCCCCATCCTAACCTTAACCAGTTTGCGCATGCAAAGCTCTGATCGTTGATGCGCTCCAGACATCTGCGTCCTGAGCACCGCCAAATCAGGTGTCACCACCTCAAAAACAAATTAAACACGTGATCGTTCATGTCGGCTCATTTCCTTTAATGTTTTCTGTCTGTTATTTGTGCCTGATGCGTTTCACTGCTGCGGAACGAGGCGCATCACCTGTTTTGTTCTCCGGTGACGCACCCCCAAAATTCCACTATCTCCGCTCCGCTCCGGTACGAACTCCTCAGCAAAAACAGTCCCGTTGTAGTCGGCCGGCGAGCAGCGGCACTCCGCTGTTTTTGCGGTTGGTAGATCTTTTAGAACTGCAGTTCAAAGGTAACTCATAAGGTGATTATATATGAACCCAGGTAGCAGTTTTTCTTTAGGATTGAGAGGAGATGCAGGAAGATAATAAACAGGCAGGACAGAAAAATAGTCAAATAAAAACAAGTTAGTTTTTGTACCTGGTGGTTGCAACAAACAAACACCATTGAAGGTAATCAAAAGTGAGGAACAGAAAATGAAATAATTATTTTAATGTTTAGAGCAGCAGGAAAGGCTGCAGGCGCATCAGTGAGTTTGCGGCTGCTGTGTAGGGGGAGGTGGGAGAGGGCTGAAGTAGGATGCAGAAAGTACCGTTGTGAAAAGAGATGTGTTAACTTAGAAAATGTGGGCGCAATTTTAATTGTCAAAAACTCCAGCGAACCTACCGAACCCCCCCCCCCCCCCCCCCCCCCCGTGCCGCTTCAGGTGTATGACGTCATCAACGACTAGTCGAAGTCGACTCGATTTTCATTACTTGACTGTCGACTTTAAAAAAAATTAAGTCATGCAACCCCTAGTACCGAGACTGCCCTTATCAAGGTCTTTAATGACATTCTTTTAGCAACAGACGGTGGAAGTCCAGTGCTGCTTGTCCTATTGGATCTTACAGCAGCTTTCGATACCGTAGACCACGAAGTGTTGCTCCGTTGCCTTGAACATTATGTGGGAATTTCTGGGCAAGCCCTGGACTGGTTTAGATCGTATTTACGTGACAGGATGGTTTGTGTGAGGATGGATGGCTTCTCATCGAGCTTCTCACATCTGCCATGGGGGATACCGCAGGGTTCAATACTGGGACCTTTACTGTTTTCAAATTATATTCTCCCATTGGGTGACATTTTACGAAAGTTTGGAATTGGATTCCATCTATGCCAACGACTGCCAATTGTACTTGCCTCTAGATGGCGCCGGTGATCACAAGATAAAAAATTTTTTTTGGATTGTCTGGCAGAAATTAAGATATGGTTGGCAGAAAACTTCCTGTGTCTCAATGGGAAAAAAACAGAGGCACTGTTGTTTGGTCCGAGCGGACATGTTGATTTTTGAAACGTAGACTGCGGTGAACTGAACTCCTATTTGGGTGTTTCAGCAGTCAACCTTGGCGTGAAGATGGACAGTGCCATCTGCATGGATGGTCATGTGGGTACTGTAGTATCCTCTTCATTTCATCATTCAAGACATTTGGCTAAAGTAAAGCCATTTTTATCTAGACGTGACCTTGAGACTGTTGTTCATGCTTTTATTACCTCACGACTCTTCGTCTTCGTCTTCCTCCGCTTATCCGGGTCCGGGTCGCGGGGGCAGCATCCCAATTAGGGAGCTCCAGGCCGTCCTCTCCCCGGCCTTGTCCACCAGCTCCTCCGGCAGGACCCCAAGGCGTTCCCGGACCAGATTGGAGATGTAACCTCTCCAACGTGTCCTGGGTCGACCCGGGGGCCTTCTGCCGGCAGGACATGCCCGAAACACCTCCCCGTGGAGGCGTCCAGGAGGCATCCTGACCAGATGCCCAAACCACCTCAACTGGCTCCTTTCGATCCGGAGGAGCAGCGGTTCTACTCCGAGTCCCTCCCGAAATGTCCGAGCTCCTCACCCTATCTCTAAGGCTGAGCCCGGCCACCCTACGGAGGAAACTCATTTCGACCTCACGACTCGACTATTGTAATTCTGTTTTATTTGGTGTAACTAAGGGTACTGTAAACCGGCTGCAGCTTGTCCAGAATGCTGCAGCAAGATTCTTGGACAACAAAAGGAAGCGTGAACACGTGACTCCAATTTTGGCTGCTCTCCACTGGTTGTCTGTTGATTTTAGAATTAGTTTTAAACTTCTTTAAATGGTGTTTAAGGAGCTGAGTGGTGTGGCTCCAGCCTATTTGACGGAGTTGCTGCAGCCATATGTTCCAGCCCAGTCACTCCACTCTGAGAACCAGCTACTATTTGTGGCTCCTAAGGCCAGATTGAAGTTGAGAGGGGACAGAACGTTCTCTGTTGCGGGTCCGAAACTGTGGAACACACTGCCCCTAACTATTAGGGGCTCTCCATCGGTAGCGGTTTTTAAAATGAGGCTGAAAACCTACTTTTACGATCTGGCTTTTAACTCTGTGGGTTAGCAATTGCTAATGTTTTATATTTTGTAATTTTTATTTGTTGTTTTAATTATGTCTGTGGCGCTATGCTTTATTGTTTTATTCTTTTTGTTGTACAGCACCTTGGTGCCAAGCTCATGCCTGTAAGGTGCTTTATAAATAAAGACTGAGTGACTGATTGATTTGTCAGATTTATCACAAACATTTAATATTTTTCCTTTTTACATCCTTCTGTACAAATAAACATGCCAAAGAGAGGTCATGTGACGCCCTCGGCTGTCCATCACATGACCCACGTCACATTAATTAGTCTCCAATGTCAACATACTGCAGCAATCAACGACCGTGCAACGGCTAAATCACAATCACAAACGATGTGACACAGGATGAATGTTTTATTTTTAGGGAGAATCTGGATTTAGTTCAAATGGGAGGAAAGAAAGCGTATGGGCAGCAACAGCTCTTGTCCCTGCCCCCATCACACACACACCCCCTCCCTAAGGTCAGTGCTTCCTTCCCACATGATTCATCTCTCCTGACACACAGGTTATCAGCTCAACATGGTAATGAATGAATGAGTTCCCCAGCATGCTGAAGTAAACGGCGATCACAAGATGGGCTCAGGATGTCTAAGTCAAGCTGTCTCTTGCATTAAGGTTATATAACTGAGGCAGTGGAAAAGGACATGTATGTGTGTGTTTCTGAGTGTAAATATATGTGCGTGTGTGGGTGTGTGCTCAGTTCCTTTTATACAGAAGTGCATCCTGACTTTGCTATGTTGAAGATTATGGAGGTGGTTGGTAGTTTCAACGGGTATCATTTTCAAAGGTCATTATGGGTTACTTTAGCCTTCGATCAAACACAAGGAAGGTTTTGTCATTTCTAAAGTGTTAATAAATAGGTACATTATCTTGTAATTATACCACATGCTGCAGATTATCATTGTTAGCAAAAATAATGCACTTTGGTTTAATGCCACTATATTTAAATAGTTTTTTTTCCCCTGTCTGGCTGTGAAGCAAACAAAATTAGTGTCTGAATGCCGGTGACAAGATTTACAGATTTACTCTCAGGTGGAAAATCAAAGCTTCTGCTTTAATGTCACGCCTGATACCTAAAACTTTATTGTTATTGTTTTTGAATGCTTTCTAATTCTGAGCAGACATGGAGGTGAAAGAGAAAGGAAGAGACAAAAGAAAGAAGGGGGGGGGGGGGTCTACAAAAATAAGCAATCAATGATGAACAAGAGTCTGCTTCTAGACCTGCAGAAAGACAAAAACAAAAAAATTGAAAGGGACACACAACAATACAACAGAAGCAAGCTATCACTGCGTCAACCTGATGAGGAAATATAAAATCAACACTGTTTTACTGAACAATCACGCGATAATAAATCACAGTGCATTGAGTGCCAGCCACAGCCTCAACACATGGGTTGAAAATGCCCAAGTCCATACTTATGAGAGCACCATGTGAGTACCTGTGTGCGTACACGTGCTTGTTTATGTATGGTTTCTCCATAGGAGCGTTCAATAGAGAGTGTGAGGGGCCACAGATCTGCCCCCAAAGATGTGTAGGAGATGGAGGGAGCTCCAAGTCCCAGAGATCAGGAGCTGTCCCAGAGCGCAGGGACCCCAGGGAGACTGTGAGCCCAGCCCCCTCTCGAGAGGCACAGAAAACTGCCACGGGGGCCACAACCAGCACCCGACAGAGTCCCGGGAGATAACAACGGCAAGCCCCCTGACTTGCTATGTAATGAGTCATCAGGATGTTATTTGGCAGGTTACCAAATAGGTATGGAAAAGATGCAGCAGCAGCTGTTGGGACACCTCCCTATTGCTCCTGTTCAGCTCTAGTTAAAATTCAGGATTATTATTCACAAGAAAAAACAAAAAACAAATTAGATTTATGCCTAAACACAAGCTTTGCAATAATTCAAAAGACACTTTGCAACTTTTTCATATTTTTAAAGTATTTTCTTAAGGCAGTATGTGCTAAAATGAACCTTTACAGGGTTAATGAAAGGCCACCCAGCCCCTATCGAGCCAGCCAGCCAGCCAGAATTTTCCACTTGCAACTTCAGAGTGCCGGTCTGTTGGACTTGGACAAAAACTGGAGATAACATACTTGGCGCTGCAGTCTGCTTCCAGAACGTCTCCTGCATGTTTTAGAACATGAGCACAGCTGATTTGTTTAATTTAGGGATGAATCACTCTGGGAGGCTATGGGAGACATTTCAGCTGTTAGATTACGGTGTTAAAAAGATGAACGCACAGCAAGGAGATGAAATTTACCTTCAATTTTACTAAACGGATACGTGGGAGTGGTAAAAGCAAAATGGCTGAATTTTCATAAAACATATTTTTGCTTTAAATTTTATTGGACCTTAGACGCTCTCTGTTCTTCCAAGAAGCTGTAATAACCACCTAAACGTACTAAAAGGCTACGATTATCAGTAATTCATGCTTGTTATTTAGAAATTAGACTGCAAGTGCGCAGCAATGGTGGATCCTCACTTGCATGTGCACATGTGCCGTTTGTTTGCTCTCACTGTCGTTTCGGTAGCTAGGGGGTGGTTGAGGCTGCCAGCTCCAACTACACACAGCAACGGTGAGAGATGAGGGTGAGTGAGAGTAATGTCGATGGGGAGAATAAGACAAGGGCTTGTGTGTGAAAGGCTGTTAATATTTGGAAGTAATGTTAGACAAGTGTTTGGGAGTTTAGAGAAAACCAAATGAGAGTGGTAAGAATTTAAATATCTATCACTGCTGATGCCAGAGCCTCCTTGAGACCTGCAAAATTGTCAGCCAACTGAATAATATCTGATTCATGCAATTTGTACCATGCTGGTTTTCTGTGACATTCCGTGGCACCAAACTTCCTAAACAACGCTTCACCGCAATTATGCATGGTATAATTTGGTATGTGCCTGAAATCCATTCAATTAGATTAATTGATAGACAGGATAACCCGTTAATTAGCTGCTGGCTGGAATGGGCTGGTTTATAGTTTGACTCAGTGACATTGGCATCTGATTCTGTAGTTGAAAACTGAAGCCATGATATTGTTATTGAGAGCACAAGTTAACATTCTTAAATGTCTTTTCTATTTTTTTTCCTACTGTCTGTGAATGTGTCACACTTCAGAGCTAATTAGGAGCACAAATGATTTTAGATTGTGAATTTTTACTCAGTGAAGACGGATCAAATGTAGCATATATAATATCTGTAACAAAATATAGAGAAACATGAGAAAGGAAACACTGATCATAAAGAGAGGGAACTATCTTCTGCAGCTTTTCCTGTTGGGGCTGAGGGTTAACTACCCACTTCCACTTAAACTGGTATTAAATTATGGTCCAGCTAACTTTGTGACCTGTAATCATCAGTACATGTTTTTGCACACACACACATGCACACACACACACACACACACACACACACACACACACACACACACACACACACACACACACACACACACACACACACACACACACACACACACACACACACACACACAAATCAAAGTAAAATTGACAGTGTTTCTATTATCTGGTTTGTTAACTAAACAGACTACATCGCTGTTAAATTAGGGAGAGGAGAGAATCCATCCCATTATTAAAGCATTCATGCAGGTGTACAAACAACATCACTCTGAGACCAAGTGGGAGAAGGGGCTGGATGAAGGAATCCCAGAGGTCATGTGGGATCACATTGGGGAGACCATCTTAACAAAACACATTCAAAAGAATGGAGGAAATTTACTTGGAAGAACCAAACTCCAACCAGAATTACAAATAAACAAATCAGTCATTTTAAAGATCATGTGGCCATAAAAACCCAGACCCCAATCACTTATTTTAGAGTTGTAGAAACATTTAACCCTTCTGGGAAGGAATCCTGTTCTTTCTAGATCTGTGTGAGGTCAAACATCATTGATATGTAAAGCATTGTACCTGGGGTGTGTACCTAGAACGATAGCTGGAGAGAACACATATCTAATAAAAATCCTAAGCTGGAATGAAGGCTATCACCAAGAATTGGCGTGGGGTGGACGCTCCCACACCGGGACAATGGCAGAGAGTGAAGGTCTAAAGAAGATGGAGAGGCTGACATTATTGGATTGAGGGAACAGTTTATGTTGAATTAGGATGAGTGTGTGTGTTTGTGTGTGTGTGTGTGTGTGTGTGTGTGTGTGTGTGTGTGTGTGTGTGTGTGTGTGTGTGTTCAATATAAACATTCTTTCAACCTTTCCTGGCGCAAAGTCACATATTTGTTCCAACTGGATATTATAAATAAAGCAGTTGGATGCTATTACAAACAAAAATCTAAATTTGCTAAGATCTAAATTCACAGATTTACAATTCTGATTGAAGAAGAAGAAACAATCTTTGTGCTCCTCAAGATAAAAACCACAAGGCGCTTCACAAGAACAAATAAATAATGAAGATTAGAAGGACTGGTGCATCTCTCCTAGGCAAACTCAGATGAAGTTCAGACACAGTTTTTTTTCTATTTATACTAACTTAATAGTGTCATACTGTCATGCCCAAATAAACACAAGTAATACTTAATAGCATTTATTATTTGAGTATCTGAAAAAAGTGCTCCAGTCTTCTTTGGTACTTGACTGGGAAAATGTGGATTTCCAACTTTTGGGAAGGAGCCACTGAGTTCCTCTGGATCATGCTCAAGAGCAGGGGAAGAATGAAGCGGAGATCGAGAGATGAGTGCAATTGTTGTAACTTAGCTGGCTCCGCAGCCTGGCTGAAGTCACGCTTAGGGTCAGGTGTCAGGATCCAGCAGGTGGAGCTGTTCCTCTCCTTTCCCTGGTGATGAGTGGTCCCAGCAGGTGCCAAAGTACGCCGTATCACTACATACATTTTAGGACATCCTCAGGTATCAGTTGTCAGTTCTCAGGTGTCAGGTCTCAGGTGTAAAACTCACAGGACTAAACCCATCACCCTCATCACCTCTGGAAACCATCATGAGGAGGTACGATTTTTTTTGTATTTCCCATTACAGAGTCTTCTATTGTGTTAGGCTTTGCTTGGCTTGAGAAACACAACCCCGTCATCAACTGGTCTAGTAGACTCATCAAATCCGGAAGTTCATGGTGTCATTCTAATTGTCTTTGTTCTGCTATTCCTTCCACCCAGAAGCCTGAGTCCTCGGTCGCTCTGCCAGGTCTTACACTGGTCCCCACCAAATGTGGTCTTACACTGGTCCCCACCAAATGTGGTCTTACACTGGTCCCCACCAAATGTGGTCTTACACTGGTCCCCACCAAATGTGGTCTTACACTGGTCCCCACCAAATGTGGTCTTACACTGGTCCCCACCAAATGGGTCTTACACTGGTCCCCACCAAATGTCATTACCTCTCTCCAGTGTTCAGCAAATAGAAGGCTCTCTCTCTTCCACCTCACAGACCCTATGACTGCTCCACTGACCTTATCCCTGGCTCACCTCTCCCAGCCGGCAGGTTGTTCCGTCTCTCCAAAAAATGAGAGAGAAGCTATGGAGAAATATGTTAATGAATCTCTTCAAGCAGGACTCATTCGCCTCTCTACGTCTCCGGTCGGCGCTGGTTTCTTCTTCATGGAAAAGAAGGACAAAACACTCCGTCCCTGCATTGACTATCAAGCTCTCAACGATATTGCCATAAAAAACAAATACTTGTTACCTGTCATTAACTCTGCTTTGGAACCCTTGCAGGAAGCGGCCATCTTTACTTGACTTGATTTACGCAATACCTACCATCTGGTGAGAATCCGGGAAGGAGATGAATGGAAAACTGCCTTTAAGACTCACATCGGACATTTTGAATACCAGGTCATGCCATTCGGTCTTTCAAAAACTCCAGCTATTTTTCAAGCTCTAGTTAACGACGTCCCCTGAGATTTCCTGAAGGTTTTCGTCTTTGTCCAACTTGATGATATCTTGATCTATTCCAGAGATGCCCAAGAACACAGAACTCATGTACAACTAGTACTTACCCGATTGTTGGAAAATAGACTTTTCGTCAAAGAAGAAAATTGCAAATTCCACAAGACCTCTGTTGTTTTTCTTGGTGACATCTTCGAGGCTGGATGCATGAGAGCAGACCCGGAGAAGATAAAAGCGGTTGAGGAGTGGCCCACTCCAGAGACACGTAAGCACCTCCAACGTTTTTCAGATTCACAAATTTCTTCAGACGTTTCATCAAGGGTTTTGGTGTTGTGGCTGCTCCACTCACCACTCTCACTTCTACTAAGTGTACTTTCTCCTGGAACCCGGATGCCCAAAAAGCATTTGATGAAATCAAACGAAGGTTTGTTTAAGCTCCTGTTCTCTCCTAACCTGATCCTGAGGTCCAGTTCGTGCTCGAGGTTGACACGTCCATTACAGGAGTGGGCGCCGTCCTCTCACAACAATCCACATTTGACGGTAAATTGCATCCGTGCACCTTTTTTTCTAAACGTTTCTCACCCGCAGAGAGCAGATATGATGTTGGAGACCGAGAACTTTTGGCCATCAAACTTGCTTTGGAGGAATGGAGACATTGGGTGGAGGCAACTGAACTACCTTTTCTGTGTTAAGTGATAACAGGAATTTGCAAGGGCGTAGGAACGAGTTTAATATTGGGGGGGGACACATTTTGGAAATCTAACAAATCTGTTTTAGGTCAATATATACCGTAGGTCAACTTCACTGAAAAAAATACATTAAATGATTATTTCTGATTCTAACGTGTCACTGAGTGCAGGCTGAACATGAACATAGTCTCCTGCCGCTATCTCCTGCATTAGCTTCTGATAGAAAATCCGATAGACGGTGAAACTCTAGGATTAGAAAAGTCTGACAGATGTGACTCAGGGCGTAGGGCAAAGCCCAGAAAGACAAAAAAATAACTTTTATAGCCCAGTTCACTAACGTTCAGTTTTTTTTTGATCGGGGACCCACGAGCCAGCCAGAAGGGGAGGAGACTTAGGCTCCTTTTGACACTGTAGACCACAACGTTCTACTAAACAGGTTAAAGGCCCTGGCTGGGATTTCAGGTTCTGCTCTAGACTGGCTCTCTTCTTATCTCACTAACAGAACATTCACAGTGAAGTCCGAATCCTTCTCTTCAGACACTGCCTCTCTAACATGCGGGGTCCCACAAGGTTCAGTTCTAGGGCCTCTACTATTCGCATTCTATATTCTTCCCCTAGCTGGCATCATTCAGTCTTTCCCAGAAATCTCCTACCACATCTACGCTGATGATATTCAGCTCTATATGTCCTTTATGCCACACCAGTTGGACAGGCTGGCCACACTTGTACTCTGCCTGACCCAGATCAGTAACTGGCTGTCCAGCAACTTTCTTGTCCTCAATGCTAACAAGACAGAGACCCTGATCGCTGCACCCCCAGAACTTCAGCCAAAAATCGAGCAAGAAATTGCCTCTTTTTGCCCATCAGCCAAGGCCAACATTAGAAACCTAGGAGTTATTTTTGATCCAGCTTTAAGTTTAGACTCACACGTCAAAACCATCTCCCGCTCTTGTTTCTTTCAACTGAGAAACATTTCAAAAGTCCGTATACTGGTTTCTACTGCAGATCTGGAAAAAATCATCCATGCCTTTGTGTCATCACGCTTAGACTACTGTAACGCTCTTTTTACTGGTCTCAGCAAAACCTCCCTCTCACGCCTTCAAGCCATCCAAAATGCAGCAGCCAGACTCCTAACCAAATCCAGCAGACGAGCTCACATCACCTCAGTTTTACAGTCCCTCCATTGGCTCCCGGTAGAATATAGAATTCAGTTTAAAGTTTTAGTCCTGACCTATAGAGCTCTTAACAACCAGGCTCCAAGCTACCTATCTGAGCTTTTATCCCAACACACCACCTCTCGGAACCTTAGATCCACATCTGAAAACCTCCTGGCTGTTCCTCGAACCAGACTAAAAACCAAAGGGGACAGGGCCTTTCAGACTATTGCACCCAGACTTTGGAACAGTCTACCTTCAAATCTCCGTCTCTCTAACACTGTCGAGGTCTTTAAAAATCATCTAAAAACTCACCTTTTCATCCAGGCGTTCCCTCCCTAAATGTTCAAAAAGATGGCTTTGTTCGGGTTCACAACTTCACTTTGTTTATACTCATGATTTAATTTTCTATTTTATCACTGCTATTGTTTTTTGGATGTTTTTATTGGTTAGAGGTATTTGTCTTGATCTATATCATGTTGTACAGCGCTTTGTGATTTATATCTGTGAAAGGCGCTCTATAAATAAACTTTTACTTACTTACTTACTTTTACTTACTTACTCCCCATTAGCCAGATCCAGGTGATTACCGACCAACGTGGACGTTTTAATTATAAAAAAAGCTGTTTATGTGTCAGTAGTGTTTTATTTAATAATAGGAATGTAGGATATATTTTAATAATATGAATGTAGGATATATTATCTTATTCCTATGGGTAGAGATGTGTAAACAGATTTAATCCAAGACTAAAGCTGTGAATAATCAGTCTGAATTGATCTGACTCTCATCAGAATATTTTAAACTACATCAGCCAACAATGCTGACCAACAATCAGAAAAATCTGTTTGTTTCTGACAGAATGAAAAAAGAAACAATTCACTCACAACAACAGCTGGAACTACGTTAATTTTCAGATGGACAAAAGAAACAAACAGTGGCCAAAATTGCAGTCTAAATGCACCAGAAAGCAGAGTTTAACACTTATTTTTCTAATATCTCTAAAGAAGCGTGTACAGAATGTAATTTATTCTTAAACCGTACTGCCCAGCCCTACTTGTTATGGGATTACATATATTTAACTGTGTTCACTTATTATTACATTCAAATCTTCCTCTAATCAGCAACCTAAAACCATCTCATTCTTCACACTTATAAACTCCATTTTTATGTGGAGATTCTGCTTTTTTATTTATTTCGTGTCAAATGGTTTTTGTCTGTTACTGTAAAATTCACCATTTTTTGTTGACTAGTAGTGTTGTTTAATGTTTAATGCTAACTAGCAAGATGTTTACACTAGTCAGCCATTTTAGCGTTTGACCAGAAATACAATTATCCTCTTGGACTAAATTATTACCAACTCACAATTCTTTTTTGCCCATGAGAAGAACTCGCTGAGCTGCTTCCGTCTCTCTGACACCTGTGTCTGCCCCGGCTCTGACTCCTGCTTACTCAGCCAGCCTGTCTGACTCCCTGAGGGGAGGGGCTGTGTCGGAGAGAAGTTCGCGGTGTCTTTCAAAATAAAAGCTCGCGAGTCAAATATTTCAAAATCAACCTTTTTCTTCTCCATGTTATTTGGGGAGGGGGGGACAAATGCGCGTTTGTCAAATATTGGAGGGGACCCGTCCCCCCCGGTTCCTACGCCCTTGGGAATTTGGCTAATCTACAGAAGGCTAAGCTACTCAACCCCAGACAGTTCCGCTGGTCCCTGTTCTTTTCGAGATTCAACCTTAACATCACCTACAGACCTGGTTCTAAAAATGTCAAACCTGATGCCCTCTCTCATCAATTCTCTCCAGATTCTGAGCCCGAGGTTCCTGAATCCATCTTACCACCTACCTACAGAATTGGCAGCCTCTCCTGGGACCTGGAACACAAGATCGAGTCAGCCTCCCAGCTTGAACCCAGCCCGGGTCGTGGTCCGCCCAGTAGACGGTATGTTCCCTCCTCAGTCAGGTCGCAGGTCATCACCTGGGCTCACTCATCCAAGTTTTCCTGTCATCCAGGGGTCAGCAGAACGGTTGCCTACATCCGTCAATACTTTTGGTGGCCTGGATTAAATAAAGATGTCAAGGAGTTTGTGTCAGCCTGCCACGCATGCAACTGAAATAAAAATACTCACAAACCTCCTGGCTTCTTCCAGCCCTTGTGTGTACCCTCCCGATCCTGGTCTCGTATCGCTTTAGACTTTGTCACCGGCCTTCCTCCTTTGAAGTGTAAAACAGTCATGCTCACCATCATCGATAGGTTCTCCAAAGCCTGCCTTCTAGTGGCTGTGTCCAAGCTGCCTTCTGCAGCCAAGCTCCTGTTTTCTCACGTCTTCAGACTTCATGGCATTCCTCTTGAAGTAGTGTCGGACAAAGGTCCTCAATTCTCGTCTCTCTCCTGATAATAACTTTTTGTTTTCATTGACTTTTGATGTGCTAATACTAGTTTATCCGTTTAATTATAGATCCACTAGAATAAATACAATAAAGTTTATCTTTCACCAAATACAATATTTACTAAGACATCACAATATAACTATAGACACATTATTTGTGTGTGTGTGTGTGTGTGTGTGTGTGTGTGTGTGTGTGTGTGTGTGTGTGTGTGTGTGTGTGTGTGTGTGTGTGTGTGTGTGTGTGTGTGTCTTTGTCTGCCTGCTCTGTCTTCTCGATCCCCAGTGAGTCGTGGAGGATGGCTGCTTATACTGAGCCAGGATTCTCTGGAGGTTTCTTCCTGTTAAAAGGGAGTTTTCCTCTCCACTGTCGCTGCATGCTTGCTTAGTATGAGGATTGCTGTATAGTCACTGACACTAGTCAGTGACTTGATGCAATTTGCTGGGTTCCTTATATAGGAAACATTATTTCTGATTGGCTTAATGAACTGTGAATTGGAATGTTTATTATGTGAAGTGCCTTGAGACGACTCTTGTCGTGATTTGGCGCTATATAAATAAACTTGAATTGAATTGAATTGAAGTTTGGAGGGAGTTTTGTCGTTCTTTGGGGGATAAACCTTGCTTGTCATCAGGTTTCCACCCGAAATCCAATGGGCAGTGTGAACAGCTCAACCAAGAGGTTGAAGACACTCTTCAAAGTGTCTGTTCCTCTAACCCACATCGGTGGAGTCTTTTTCTACCATGGATCAAAAACACTCATAATGCCCATATTTCCGCAGCTACTGGCAGATCCCCTTTTGAATCCTCATTGGACTACCAGCCTTCACTGCTGCCCAATGCTGTTCCGGATCCAGTTCTCCCCTCGGTTCGATCATACATAAGGTCCTGCAAGAGGGTTTGGGGTCATACGTAGAGAGCACTTCAGCGCACTTCTGCCCTGAACAAAATGTGTTCTCCGTGCACTGCATTCTGGACTTCCGTTGTCGAGGCTGAGACCTCCAGTATTTGGTGGATTGGACAGGTTATGGTGCCGAAGCGATCATGGGTTCCCAGGTCCTTTATCATGGATCCTGATCTCATCACTTACTTTGAGACGCGGTCTGCCTCCTCCTCGGGTCGGCCGCCTGGGGGCAACCGTTGAGGGGGAGGTAGTGTCAGGATCCAGCAGGTGGAGCTGTTCCTCTCCTTTCCCAGGTGCTGAGTGTTCCCAGCTGGAGTCAATTACCTCATCAAGGCAGCAGTATTTAGGAGGAGTGGAGCCACCAGACGGACGTCACCTGATTCCGTTTCTGGAGTGCAACCTCTTCCGCGTCTTTGAAGACCCAAGAAGTTTCTTGTCGGTTCATACATTCAAGTTCTCTTCTCCACGTCTTCACTGGTTTGGATGCCCGTCTCCCCGGGTGTGGCCAATCCTCTCTCTGCCGCTGCAATAGCTCCAGCACTGGATTTTGCCAAGTCGCTCAGCTCTCCAGTGGAAAGAAAACACCACTAACCCACCGCACAGCTCACACAACCTTCAACCATCCTGAATATTCTCTCTCAGGACCGGTCCCTCTGCAGCTCCAGTGAGTTATCAATTCCAATTAATCCTGCTAAATAACGTTGTTTGGTTCTACATATACTTACCAAACCTACCTCTTCCAGTGGCGATCCTCCTCGAATCCTCACTTCCTCTTGGTCTCTCGATTCCTCTTGTCCAGAAGAAAATAAACTGTTTCAAGAAAAGCTTGTTTCTGAGTCTGAGTGTGCTGTGTCTGCTTAAGAGTCACTCATTTGGGATCATGACATCAGGAGCTAGTCTATTTGGGACAAGCTGTAAAATCACCTCCATTCTGAAAGGAGCTTGTTGAGTTGGTTTGGGCATCTGTTAAGGGTTCAGGTGTTCCACTAGGTGGGGTGGACCCAGGACTCAAGGGTTGGCTGGGAGAGCCTTAATGCCTCTGGATGATACAGAGGAAGCTGCTGGGGATCCTTGCTCCAGTTTTACCTCCTCAAACTGCTTCTGGAACAGCAGCACTAGGTGGATGATATTTCTGTTAATGTGTTTGTATTTTTATGAATAATTTTAGCTTCTAAATGTAATGAAAGTATAAAAACATACGCCGTATTGGGGTGTACTGTATATGCAACATGGTTTCCCATTTAAACATTAGACCTGGATTCCTGGGTTTTGGACCTTTCATAACTATAGCCTTCCTGACACGTTCCCCACATCGACATTAATATAGGTTCCCCAGCTTTGTTCTGGAATGCTGTCTTTACACATCTATGTGTTGCATCCTAGATGTTGTGTCTGCTGTGCCCTCATCCTTGTTGAAAGAGAAAATGACTTTCTAGGAGCATGCTTGGCACCAAATCAGTCAGTCAACAGTAAAGTGGATTTGCACTGAGAAACAGTCTGTGTGTGTGTGTGTGTGTGTGTGTGTGTGTGTGTGTGTGTGTGTGTGTGTGTGTGTGTGTGTGTGTGTGTGTGTGTTTGTGAATGTACAACGCCTCAGGGAAGTTTACAACAGCGTGTTTGTCATACATTTGACATCCATGGACATCTCATTATGTTAATTTATTGGTCCTTAAATTAGAATGAGCTGTTCAGATCCTTAGGCTGAGACATAGCACACATCACACAAATGGGAGGTTTTATGGTAATAATGAAAACATTACTAAGGAATTGGGCCATAAACTGCTATAAATATGCATATAATTGCATGAATATGTCGGTGAGCTACATTTACTATATAAATGTTCAGTTACTAATTAAAATGACAGATTCTGGATCAGGTGAGAGTGGATTTGTTTTCTTCCCTTTGAAACAGGAGCCCCCAACCACCTGTAGAACCATGTAACCACATCAGAACATATGTGTCTTCAAAATAATCTATACACCTAATAATGTACATGCATTGTTCTAATATGAATAAATAAAAAAATAAAAAATAAATACTGTAACTGCATTTCTAACAATGCAGTTAGAAAAACAACACAGTAAGAACATGCAAAAGATGTTTAAATAAATACTGTGATTCTTTAAAGTACAGTGTGATGCATGCAAGTTGTGGATGCAAGCTATGGACCAGTGCATGTTGTAATGCATGCTGCATGAGTTCGTAGGAAAAGTATTTTATAAACTAGCTTGTGATGCAAACAATGTTAATTTTTATGGACAGGATTTCTGGGCTCAGCCGAGGTGTTTTTGTGGTTGTCTGAGGATCAGGTCTCTGCTTTTTGCAAATGATGTGGTCCTGTTGGCTTCATCAGAATGTGATCTCCAGCTTCCACTGGAGCGGTTTGCAACTGGGATGAGAATTAGCTCCTCTAAATTCAAGACCGTGGTCTTGAGTTAGAAAAAGGTAGAATGTTTTCTCCAGGTCAAGGACAAGGTCTTGTGGAGGAGTTTAAGTATCTCGGGGTCTTGTTCGCGAGTGAGGAATAGATGAAGCACAAGATAAATAGGTGGATCGGTGCTTCGTCTGCTGTGACGTGAGTGAAAAGAGAGCTGAGCTGGAAGGAGAAGCTCTCGATTTACCTGTCAATCTACTTTCGAATCCTCCAACCCTCACCTATCGTCACAAGCTTTGGGTAGTGACCGAAAGAACAAGATCCGCAGGGTGTCTGGTATAGGGTGAGAAGCTCGGTCAGACAAGCCAGTTGAGGTAGCTTGAGCATCCGGTTAGGAAGCCCCCTGGACGCCTCCCTGGTGCAATGTCCAGAAATGGTCAGTTTCCACCTACATATTGACCTAGATGCCACTGGTCATCTGCAGACCTAATTCTATCCCCTAAAGGGGATTTTACACTCCATCTTCCTGAAGCCAGAAGGATACTGCAACCTTGTTTACATTTCAGGGGAACACGTTGTCAGCTTGTGTTCCCAAACAAAGCCTTCTTTGATAACACCACAAGAGCTCCCAATCTCTACAATAGGAGGACTGCTTCAGCTTATGTCAGTTGATCAGTCATGAAATGAAATTAACAAATGTTATATGGATAAAAATGTTTCATTAATCTGTGCTTGAGTTATTGAAATGAAATTAAGTATTACACTGCTACATATATATATATATATATATATATATATATATATATATATATATATATATATATATATATATATATATATATATATATGTATATATATATATATATATATATATATATATATATATATATATATATATGGTAATCATTATTATTTGATATGACAAGGCAATCGTCACCTGCACCAGACACAAGGACTAATTAAAGTTAAGTTAAACTCATGACACATAGATATTTCTTCACCCCAGATCAGAGCATCTGGTATCTCAAGAAGGCGTGATGTCTGAGGTTTTCTTGGTAATATCCCTTAACATGGCACGCTCAGATTGGCCAAGTAAATCATAATATGAGAATATTAAAACAGAATCACTTACGGTGATTCAGCAGTTGGAGTCGCACTCCAGCTTCCCGTCATTCAGCATTTCAGTTCTAGAGAGCGCTTCGGAACGGCCGTCCGGAGCGTCTCCTCTTTAACCCTGAGCATTTTGGCAAGCTGCCAAAACCCTGCTAAAAGCTGCCTACTGTTGACACAGCAAATGGTTCCTGCAGAACAAAGCTGATATTGTTCCGACTCCTTAAGAGTCCTCCTAGACGCAACGGTTCCATCCATCTGTTGTGACCCGGGACGTCTCTGGACTGGAGAGTTGGTGCTATGGTATTCTACGGCCCTCGGTGCCAGAGGTCATCCGACCTCTCTGACTTTCAGGTCCACGAAGAGGGTCTACAAGAAAGGGTGAAGTAGACATGTAGATAGTGTCTGATGCCTTTTTGATAAGAATCAACTTCATAGCTCAACACAAACCAAATTCTTTCCCTTTTACACCCAGAACTCAGTTCTTCTAGATACGAATGTTCTGATAACATCATATTCACACAAAGGCACCATACATCACATTTCATCCACCTAGATCCATCCATTCATCACAGTAAATATTAGTTAACTTGACATGTTTTAATAATTTAGAAAATAAATTCTTACTTTTTATAACCCTGACTCTTTTCTTGAATCAAGACTTTCTACAATCCATGAATAAACAAAGAATCCTAGAATCTTCTGATTAAACATCCAAAGACCAAGCAGGTTGATATTCTATATTTATATAGAGTATCACAGCTTACTGGTCATAAGTAGAGGTAATATATTAATCTCTTAAAGCACTACATTTACAACTCCTACTCTGGTGAGGTTTTCTTGGTACATCCAATCGAGAGGAGACCTAAAGGAAGACCCAGGACACGCTGGAGGGACTGTGTTCCTTAGCTGGTCAGGGAACGCTCTGCCTTCCCTCGGAGGAGCTGGCCCAAGTGGCTGAGAGGGAAGTCTGGGCCTCTCTGCTTAGGCGACTGTCCTGGTGACCTGACCCCGGATAAGCATACGAAAATAAATGGTTGGTTGGATGGATGGATGGAAAATGTATAATGAAGCTGTCAACAGAAAATGGAATCAACATTCTCTATGTAAACATTAAAAGCAATAACAGCAAAAACAAAGTTGCACGCACACATTCAGATACTTTCAGATACAGATACAGATACAGATACAGCCAAGTAGAAAAATCCTCTATAGGTCTTTCATTTGATGATGTTATTTTGGTGATATTTTATTTCTGACAGCTTGGATGTAGGTCTTGGGTGTTTCACTGCACAATCATCACAGCAAAAACAAAACAAAACATGAGTACATCAGTTGTGAGTCTTCTTGCATCTCAGTGTCCCACCCTGTCTCTCCTGGTCATTTCTATTCTGTTTGCAGCTCAGCACTCTCGCCGTTTGTCCGCACAGCTCTGCGCCTTCATCCTATCTGCATTGACAAGGAGGGTCTCGCCAGACGCTTGTTTGAAAATGGGTCGGAGTTGCATCAGTGGCTCAAATGAGATGCATCCGAGGATATAGGTCTCGCTCTGGGCCGCTAAAGTTGTTACGTAGCTGCAGCTCCGATCACAATGGAGGCTGTTGTCTGTTTGCTCAGAGATGTTCATTAATGTCAACGTGATGTGACAGTGAGGGCCATTTGCAGCACTATTTTCTACATGCTCTGCTCCCTGTTATTCTGCGCTGTCAAACAAGCATTTGCATTCAAAGTAGTTTGGACAGCAGATTTTTTTAACTGTTATGCTCATTCTTTGTTAACATTATGACACCCATTTTGACACTTGAACTCTTCTGATGAATCACTCAAACATTAATCAGAACTATAACCTGTAAAAGCTCTTTGTGTTACTTGATTTACAGGAGGAACGGATCCAGATGCAGTCCCAGGCACCAGGACCGATATACTCCCACAACAGTTTTATTAGGCAGTGTGCCAAGCAGTGATATAACCAGGAGCTGACCTCGCTAGCCTACACATAAATTCAGTGAGCTGCACAGGAGTCCTCACACATATATGAATGTGTCAAAGATCATTCAGCTACTAAAATATGTTGTGATCTACGTATTATTTGATATTAATGTTAAAGGAGAGAAACACATAAACAAGAGTAATAAACTATGCAGGATTTAAGTTCATTCAACATTCGTTTAATGCTAAGTTAAAGACCAAGTTCACTGAGAAACCATTTTTACTTGTTATTTTTCAAATATGAAGCACTGTTCATTTGCATTCATGGACTCACCCATCATGGCTTTTGACGGGGAAGGGTGTAGTTGATTTAGTGTCCAGAAGAGAGAGCATGTCTTGGCTAGTAGAAGCTAATCGTTAGCATTAGCAGCTCCACAACACGGCAGAATCCAAAGTGATCGACTCACAAGAAAATGGTTTATACTAAAGACTGCTACAAGTGTATTGAACAAACATGTGAACTTTAAACTTTGTAGAGAAATTCTGCTCTTCCTCAAGTCTATTTGTGCTTAATGTGAGTGACAACTCCTCAGATGGAAATTGGTATCATGTTGGGGGGATGATTAGGACCCAAAATGCAGATTACCCAGGATGACTCGAGGCAGGAGTTGGTAAAAGTAAAAATCCTTTTATTTAGGAAGAACAAAAATAAATCCAAATGGCAGTGAGCCAAGAATCCAAAAGTCCTGGAGCACAGGACAACAAAAGCTCACTTAGAGCACCAAAGTCTGGGAACAAAAGTCCTGGGACACAGGACACCGAAAGCTCACTAAGAGCACCAAAAAACCTGAAGACACAAGCTCACATAGAGCACGACCAACGCTGACAAACATACAATGGACTGACACAAAACAGAGACAAGACAGGGCTTAAATACACAGGGAGGAGTAATTAGGGAAACAGGCAGCAGGTGTGTAGAGTGAGGGCTGGAGGGGAGACAGGTGAATATAATTATCTAAATGGGGGAAACAGAACCAGAGGAGGGCAAATAAACCTAAAACTCTAAAACACAAAACTAAACCTAAAGACTGAGGGCAGAACTCTCTCTCTCTCTCTCTCTCTCACACACACACACACACACACACACACACACACACACACACACACACACACACACACACACACACACACACACACACTGAGCTGGGGAATGACTAAATGATCTGAAGAGGGAAACCTAGAGGGTTGGAGTTCTAGGGACAAATGGGGAAATCAGGAGACACATGAGGAAGACGCAGACATGACACATGAGGGCGCTAGAAGACACAAAGGGAGCACCCAGAGACGAATGGAGGACACAAGGAGACACAATAGGGAAGACGCAGACACAGACCATGACAATGGGGAATAGATGGACTTTCTGAACAACATTAATGGTCAAATGAAGACACCCTCTGCTGGCTTTACTCTCATGTCATTATGAATTTTTAGTGTTGACCGGTAAGGTTTTCTTGCTGCTCACATCTTTGCCCTGTGACTCTGCTGGCCAGGCCTGACCTCAGCTTGGTGTTTTGCAGAAGACTTTGGCCCAACTTTTGTTCAAACAAACAACCTCCAGATTTATGAAAGCGTTTGATTTTTTTAATCAATAACGCATTTTGGACCTAAATCAACTATTGGACCATCCGGTTGTTGGTCTTGTCCAGCCGCTGCACTTTTGCACTTCCCTGGGTCCTATGTTCATTATACACTCCTGTATTTAGCAACAGAACACTACTGGTGTGAGAGGTTTGTGTCTCATTAATATCAGAGAAGGAGAAGCAGTCAGCTGCTACCACTTCAGTTTTAAGACAAACTACCAGAATCCCAAAAAGAAAAACACTATTTGAAGTCACAGACAACAAAAGATGTCTGGACCTAGAAAACGGCGACTGGTGTTTTGCTCAATCTTGTTTCCGCATCGCAGATGTCCGGTTCCGGCAGAAGGGAAGGGAATGGAAGGTACCTGAGGGCAGGGGTGAGTGTTCTGTGACTGGAATATGTGAGTAACCAATAAATGGAGAGTGTTTCATTGGCAAAATGAGCAAGTTTTATTCACCATTGTCACGCCATGTCTGGTCTAGAGGTCGTCCATACCATCCACGATAGCGCTGCTTTTTCTTTTATGTTGTCTTCTTAAAATTAACCATCTGCTGATCTCTTCTAATGATGCCATGTTTGTTTTGTGTGTTCCCTTCAAATCCAGCTCTCCATCCAATCTGAGTTATGTACTGTGCCCCCTGGTGGAATCCTCCAATACTACGTTACATTGACAAAGATGATACCTGTGTCAACACGAGGTTAAAGAGCATGTATACTCCAAGACTAAAAGGAAGGTGGACCCGTGTGGAGTGTTAATGTAATCCTGATGAATGTAGATCTCAAATACCAGATATTTCAGTGAATTGTGTTGGTTTGCGAAATGTGGTATGATACATCCATCTCCTTGTACATTTTATTTGTAAAAAGATCTCTTCTGGAGTCTGGAGGACAAATTGATTATTTTCATATACTTGTAGGGTTGGAACACCACATTGTATGGAACGTTAGAGCTACTTTACGGCTTGATTGACTGTTATTATCCTGCTGTGATTAAATTATTCTGGATGGGTCTGAAACAATGAGTGATGATGTAACAATCTGGGTTCCAGCCACTTGTATTTCCAAAATCTATTTGGTGTTTGGCCACAACAAATGCCAGTACAGACAATCCAATGTGGTGTGACAGGGCTCCTTAAAGGCATGGAAGCGGCTCTGGAGGGGCTCAAGTCTGATTTAGATATTTAAAGAAAAGGTTTCAGCATAGGTCTAATTTCTTTTGCCCTTTTTGGTTTTAGTCAAGGCTCATGGAGAAAGTTGTCACTGTTGCATAGATGTAAAGTTTTCTTTGTGTCTTTTTGTCTCTTCATGTAATTCCAGATTGCTTCAGTGATGATGAGAACAGGTCTCTGTGGGGGTTACGCCATCTGCTCCATGACTCCTTTACCTCTTCTTTGCTGAAAATAGTTCTTTACAACTCTGCTGTGTGTTTTAGCATATTGTTGAGCTACAGATTGATTTATATCATAGACTGAAATTATAGACTCTCAAAAAAGATGGATATTGCCCTTTATTTACCAAATTAGGACCTTGATGAACTGCCAAAAATTACTTGCAATAGAACGACAAAAGAAATTCTGTAGTTTCATGATAAATATAGAATTATTTGATAATACTCACTATTTCCACTCCTTTTGTGTCTTATCTAATAAAATTTTGAACCACACACACATCCAAAATCAGCTGAAACTTTTGAGAAAAATGGTTGTAACTAAATAACAGGAGATGTTCAGGAAGTTTGGAAGCCAGTGTTCATCATGTGTTAATAAATGAACCGCATCTCAGGTCATATGCGTTAAAATGTTTTTACACAGAATATTTAATTGAGGATGTTTTTCTACCCAACATCAACCTCCTTAAACTCTAACCAGGTCTGTGTAACCGATGTTACCCTGTCTTCTTTACGAGCACTTCTCCATCCACCTGCTGCAGAAACAGCTGCTGCGTTCACAGAAACAGGGATCTGTGCTGCAAATCCCGCAGTGGATCTGCGTGTTTCCAGTACAGACTTGGACACATTAGTCGAATGATTTGTGCAATAATCAGATTTTTATTTTACTTCCACAAAATGCAAGTTCTGGATTAGATATTACTGAAAAGGGGACGCTTGCCATCAAATTTAAAAGTCGCCGCTCGTTAATTAGGCCGTCATTTATTTAAGTTAGGTAATCTAAATGATGACGGGGAGGCTCACTAAGTGTTGCACACATACGCAGTGGGCATTGTTTTACTCCAACAATCCGAATGGCGATGTACATGCACGCCCATCGGGCTGAGGATCGGACAAAACCACCTCTCTCAATCGGATTGAAATTTCATTCCGATTGGGCCGAATAGGATCAGAACATTCTGATTGACATGTTTACATGCAGAATTTTTGATCTGATTGGGCGTTCAATCCGATTAAATGTGCGCATGAAAATGTGGCTACTGTCTCTTTAAGTTTGCTTTGTGAAATCAGAGAAATCTGGGATTTGGTGTCTGGAATATTGCTAATTTCGTGGGTCTAAGGTTTAAAAGTTTAGAAAGCATGAGTGTAACATGTAATGCAAAATACAAACTAACAAGACCAAAGCTACATCAAAAGGAAACACAGCTGAGTTTAGAAAGAGTTGAAAATCATCCGACAAGCAGATTATTTAAATAAGGCGAGATCATTTGGAGCCAGCAGGTCAGCACTCTCATAATGCTAACATTATTGGCATGTGCCAACTTTTTTACCCATTGCATTTTAAAGTTGGAATTTCCCAATAAAATCACTAGTATTTAGTCAAAATAAACGGCACAGAAACATTTTTACTTCACCTTTACTGTTTATCATTTAAGTTTGTCCTTACATTTTTGATTGAACTAAAAAACAACATTATCACGATGAGTTGAGCGGTAGAAATGGTGGACATCTGCAAAGCAGTTTTGCTCTAACAGGTTTTGTCAGGCGTCCCAGTGCTGGATGGCGAGCCAGCCAGGATCACATTGAGGAGAGAAGGCAGGTCCATTTATCACTGGCTGAGGTGGTTTCACAGCAGATGATAAATGGGCAGCTGACAGATGTGAGTCACTTTATCAGCCGGACTACCTAATTGTCATCTGTGCCTTCAAGAATATTTTAATAGAGAACTTAAGAAAAAAAAACTGAGATGCTAATTTTCTGTCCAAACAACAACAGGGCTGTGCTATCAATGTATGAAAATGTCTTTTCTTTTCAGAGTATTGCACATTAATAAAGCGTCATCTAGAAAAGTTTTACTTCTGCAAAAATAACTCCTAAAGGGTTTAACAAGCTGTATTAAAAATCTAAAATGCATTGAACTAACTATTGTTTTAGTGTTTTCCCTCATTTCAGTGTGTTGTTGTAGAAAAATGAGTTTCCTAAAAGAAAATGACATTTACGAATGTTGCAGCTAAGCTTACCTTCCAGGTTTTCCTTTACGTAGTTCTATGTTTTTAGTTTGTTGTATTCTATAGCATGTTTAGTTATTTGCTTTACAGCAGCCGCTCGTCTGCACCTTTGAGTGGTTTTGCAAGAAAAAAAGTTAACACTGTTTTATCCATAGTTTCAACAAAAATGGCTATCTTTACTCGTAACTGGATTTAAGAGATTCAATATCAAGTTTTTATTTCCTTATAGTGGCTAAACAGCTGCTTACTTTGAGTTCTGAATAACACATCAAAGCACATATACTGCCTTTGGTGAATATTAAATGTCTGTAATGTCTGTTCCTGCTTTAATTGTGTGCAGGGTGAAACGAGTCCAGCTATTTGTGAGGAAGCGGGCGACTTTCAATCCAGTGAACACAAACTGAAAGCCTATTAGAGATGTTTCATTCCCTATTGACATGTTTTGGCTCGTGTTAACTGCAGCTAATTGAATGTTTGTGTCCAAAAAGCTAAAAAGTGACACAAATAACACAACTTACACAATACAAGCTGGCGGATTATCCCTCATTTAAACAGGATGACAACTGTCTCGCTGAAAGAGACCAACGAATGGGACCAAAATATTATTTTCTTCAAACATATAATTATCAGTTATTGTAAGTTTTACACAATATGGCTCGCTAATAATCATCCTTGCTTGTTTCAGTTAGGAAAAAACGTGAAGGGACGCAAATAAAAATCTTGAAAGCTGACAAACGTTCAAAGATACACTGACCTTGTTTCGTCTTTAACACAGCCCTTGTGCTCGCTCTTATGTAAAATGCTGTCAATTCAGAGCGGCTTTATTGCATAGCTTCCCAATGCTGTGCATGTTGTAAACGGTGGAGGAGGTTTGTTCATGATGTGACAATGACACACAGCTCTACACTCAACTTTCAGTTTGTCTCCAAAGAATGTGCGACAGAAGGGCTGAGTAAAATGTGCAGAACATGAGTACTATCTGGTGTGCTGACGTGCTGGCTGAGGGGAGAAGTGAGGAAAAACAGCAACCAGAAGATAAAGAGATTAAAGTCATGCACACACATCGCTGGGTTTTTGTAATTTCCTCCCCACCCATCTAGAAAAAAACTTGGGTCCACACCACTTTGTTTACTGCAAAAAAATGCAGTGCATTGTGAAGCACATTCATAGGCATCCCAAGCCTGTAGGCATCAGTAGTTCCCCAAATCTTCAGCGTTTTTGCAGAAACCATAATGCAACCAAAGAACCCCATCCTAATTGCATATCATGTAAAAGGTCAGATGAACAGTTAGTATACATGGAACAGCTTAGCACAAGTTATAGCTTTTAAATCAAATATTTGTAGCATTCAAGTTGGAAATTTGGAGTTTGAAGATGTGAGTCAAGAAAAGTTTGGAACCATCTGATAAATGAAGATTTCACGTTACTCAGTTTTGTTGCTAGAATAGTTTTGAGTTTCTCCTTGATGCTCTAACATGTTCCTAATACTTCAAAACTATATTTCCATGCAGCTACAATAGTATTTGTGAACAGTTTAAGCAAAACTTTGTGATCGATGCTTTTCCAGGGATGGGAAAGTACCTTGCAGCACGGATGAGCTTTTTAAAACTCTAATCTCTGTTCATTGAAATTACCTGTTGATACGAGTTTTTCCCTCATGAAAATAATCCCCTTGTGTTTCAAAGTGGCTTAGATCTAATTCAACGCCTGTACCTGATTTAGCATGCAGAGATCAATAAATATGCAAATGAACCTTCCCTTATCATCTGTCTGTACTGTATGTGAGGAAGCTCACCCATAATGATCTTTCACTGATGAAGAGGAAACTTTCAAAAGGTATTTTCTCACAGGAAAAAGGGAAAATCCAGAATAAAAAACAGCAACAGAAAGAAGGAAAAAAACTGTATTTTCTAATTAAACAAGAACACGCTGCTATTGAGCAAGCCATTTGGTTTGTCAAATACTTCAGTTAAATAATCTTAGACAAGGCTTTTCAAAACGAAAACCAGCTTCTATAAGTGCATCTAGAATCACAATTAACACAGCCAAAAATAGCTCTGAAATCTACTTTTTGTTGATTTTTCACATTCCTTTGCCTTCCAGTGTCAAAGAGATGGTAACAAAAAGTTATTTAAATATTTTTCATGCATCACTTTCCTCAAAGATAGCCATCCCCCATTTTTTGTTCATAAGCGTTGTGTTGATAAATGACCCGCACTTGTATAGCACCTTTCTGAGTCAGAGGACTCCAAAGCTCTTTACACTACGGTGTATCATTCTTCCATTCACACACACATTCACACACTGGTGGTGATGAGCTACATTGTGGGGACAGCTGCCCTGCAGCGCACTGACAGAGGCGCGCCTTTCCAATCACTGGCGCCACCGGTCCTTCCAACCACCACCAGCAGGCAGGGAGTATTAAGTGTCTTGCCCAAGGACACAACAGCAGCAGTCTCTGGGGGGAGCCGGGATCCAACCTGCAACCTTCCAATTACTGGACAACCTGCTCTACCACCTGAGCTACTGCTGCCCTGTTAATAGGAGTTATTATAGCTTTGTCACTAAAAATCTAAAATAGCTGTGAAGTTTGATTCCAATGTACTGACACTATTTGATTTGGTGTCTAACCTACTCACGTTAATTTAAAGTCAGTTAGGAGAGAATCAGAAGCATGGGTATGTCTGAATGAGGCTTTAGTATCCCCCCACCCAGCTCAGAGACTGAGATGCTGTAACCACCATCCCGGGGAAGGTTTCCTCACTCATCATCCTTGCAACCAAGACATTGGTTATTACCAGAGGGTTATTACATTTACTCATCATGCACCTCTGCCAAGTGACGCAGTGTAGGAGGTAGGGTTTGCTTTGTGGATTTTTGCAAAACTATCTGAGATTGTTTTCATTTGCAATTAGTTAAAACTGCAGCAGCTACACAGTCATACTGATGTCAGCTTGTAGCTAAACTGGAGTTAAAACATCTCGGTTGGAAGTTGGTTGGTGTGCTTTCTTGGCCGAGAACAGATTACTGAGAGGTTAAAATACATTTCTGGGCTTGCTGAGTTAACTCGGTGCTGAGTATGAGGAGTGTTTTCAGTTTGTTCCAGACTGTCGGTGCACAGACAGTGCACCGAAGCTGTGGAACGCATTACCACTGCTAGTGAGGCAAGCACCAACAGCTAGCATTTTTAAATCACGCTTGAAAACTCACTACTTCAACCTAGCTTATACCACATAATTATGAACCTCACTTACATCTGCATTGTTTAAAAAACTTCCGTACTATTGAGGTTCTTTTTTAAAATGTTTTTTTAATTTTTTATTTTCCCTGTGTCTTATTGATTTTTAGCTGTTAGTTTTGGGAAATTTGTTGTATTTCATTTTTATCTTTTATCTGTGTTCGACATGTTTGTATAACGCCGGTTTAATTAACTAACATTTTTAGTGTACAGCCCCTTGTTTGGTTGTAATGCCTTGTGAATGCACTTTATAAATAAAATTGGATTGGATTGGACTGAAGAGATAACGCTGCAGACACCGAGTAGTAGCCTGGATGCTAAAGAATGCAAACAGAAAGGAGGGGCGCTTGCCGCGCTTCAACAGACGCCCTAACGCCGCAAAGCACAATGGGATTTGTAGGCTTTGTGGCAAAATCGGCCAGCAGGCCAGTTTTAATATATATTTGATATTTGACCTGGCGGGCAAATAAAAATAGACCGCAGGCCAAATTTGACCCAAGGGCCTGAGTTTGACACCTGTGAGTTAAAGTGTGTAGAGGAACACAATACAGGTCATTAGATGCATTTTTTAAATGTTGCAGAAGCTTTCAAAAGCAAAAATGTTTTCCTCTAATCCTCCAAATAGTGCAACATAAAGTGAGTGATGGACCATATAATTTCCCTTGTTTAATAATCGGTTGGAATTATTATTTTGTCTTCATGTATTGCAAAGTCCAATTTTGCAGAAACTGAAATACATGAAAAACCATTTGTTTTATTTTAGAAACATTAAATACTGAAACATCATGGAGTAGCTTAAACCACAATCAGGCCAAAATTCAATAGATTGTTTTCTGCATAAAGCACTGAAGACATTAATTCTTCTGCAGAGCCAATCTGTGGATCTGGACCAGCATACCATCATTAAATCCTCCCAGTAAGCCCCCTCTGATGATCAATAGCAGTGAACAGAAGGCAACTGGAGGCTCGCTTCCCAAACTTTTGTAGAGTGCCAGCTCATTTTGTGTTGGCGCTCCTTGATGTGTATTATCTCATTGGCTTTCGCTAAATTCTGCTCATCCTTGATATAAATAAACCATCAACTGATTAATCATAAGCCCAGGATATAAGACAAAAAGAGCATATTTTTAAGACTTCTGCAGGTTGAAAACAAGAAGAATTGAACGGGTTTTCAAACCATGCAGGTACTTTTTTAGTATGTTTGGTATTTGGGCATGTTTTACAGGTCTAGATAATTTGTTTTGAAACTGGAAAGGCACAGTTGTAATTGGAAGTTGAGTCATAATTGTCATGTTCTGTGTCCCTTTGGTCCCCAGCCCCCTCCAGGTTTTCCTCAAAGTCACTTAACTTGTTTTTAGTTTTCTTTATGTTCAGATTATCTAGTTCGTATCTCCTTTAGTGTGTTGTGTTTCCTTCCCCATTTAGGTCATTAGTTTACTTATCTTTAGATCTCCTGTGTCTTTGTTCTTCAGCGTTTAGGTTTATTTTAGTTTAGTAGCTTTGTTTTACAGGATTTAGATCTGGTGTTCTCCCCTGTCTGTTTCTGCTCCTCCTCTCAGTTTATTAGTCTCACCTGTGCCCAATTCCCTTAATCACCCAGCCCCTGTGTATATTACCCTGTCTTGTCTCTCAGGCCCTGTCCACACGTAGCCGGGGATCTGCCAAAACGTAGATATTTTTCTACGTTTTGGCCTGTCATCCACACGAAAACGGAGTTTTTTAAAAACTCCGGCCAAAGTGAAGATCTGCATTTTCTCCGTTTTGGGTGTCTGCGTGTGGACAGACAAAGCCGGAGTTTTAAGGTCCGCAACGTCACTTTCCACGACAAAAAAATGCTGACATCACGTGTGCGACCTGTGTTTACACTAGCCGACAGCATGGATGCCCTCAGAGCTGCGCTCGCTTTATCAATTGTCCAAGCGCTTTCTGCTTGTTTGTTTTTGCAAGCGGAATTACTGCTCCTTGCGGAAGACCACAGACGAAGGACGAGGTTAAGAACGGGGGAAGTACTGCCGCCTTCAGGTCTGGCATGTCCTTAACGTATTTATCCTGGTACGTGTGGACAGAGTTTTTTTTTTAAACGAGGTGGTGTGTATGCAAGTTTTTGGAGAGGCGGATATTCGTTTTTTAAAAAAACCCGGCTACGTGTGGACTAGGCCTCAGTGTTTTGTTGGTCTATTGTCTTTGTCAGCATTGTTCTGGTTTCCCTCCTGTGCTTTTGAGTTTTTTGTCACTCCTCCAGAAATAAAGGATTTTTATTTTTGCAACCGCTCCTGCCTGTGTAGTTCTGGGTTTGTTTAAAACCACCAGATGGTAAACCGTTAAGGACATTATTAACAGTAATATCAGTTTTTATCCAATGCCTACCTTGTGGGATTTAGTATTTTAATGTATTTTATTTAATTGTATTTATATTTCAATTATCATGCAATACCATCTGTCTGATTTTGTGAAAAAGCTTAAAGGGATATTCCACCCCTAAGTGAAATTTTGTCTATTTCTGCATTCCTCAGAGTAAGGTAAGTGAGAAAAAAGCCTTTTGTAACCAGCGCAATATGTCTGGCAGCAGTCCACCTGCTTTAGCTTAGCATAAACAATGGAAGTGAACACCAGAAACCAGCATTTTTGTGTGATTAAAAGTTATTAAAATGACTCAGTGATATCAGTTACTCATGGTGAGCTCAATAATCATGTCAACTGCAAAAGAAAAGTAAAAAATAAAACAAAAGATTTCCAGGAACTGATTTAGACTTGGTTCTACGTCACGACAATGCACCGCTGTAAGCTGCCGCATGGATAAAACACAGCGGTTGAAAAATACTGTCAGAAGACTTACAACTTACAACACAGCAGAAAAACAAATTTATTTATAGTTTTAACATAAATTTCTAGTTAATTTTGGCACATAAATATAAGCTTTACTCAAGTTCATGTCAGTCTTGGTCAAAGTTATAAGGAGCTACTTCAGAGCAGAAAAACTTCAAAGTGGAGATTTGTGAATTCTCTGTTTCCTTGTGGATGTGAATACCGGGGCTTTAGGCTTTGCTACGTCACTGCTCACGACAAAAAGGCTGACATCACCTGTGCAACCTGCGTGCGTTAACACTCGATTGTTTTTACAATCTCAGTTACTGCTCAATGTGGAAGACCACAGCCAAAGGGTGATGGGACGGTCATTGATCACCACCTATACAATGTGTGGCAGTGTGAGCATCCTGTCACAGTGTCTCGATTGATCATGCGCCCTGGCTACTTGGCCAAGGGGATGTCTCTTTGGCTGACTGGTAAGCGCACGTGACTATCACCCAGGAGTCTAGGGATTGAATCCCACCCGGGCCCTCGTTTCTCCACCTTGCCACATTTGGCGTTGTTGGCAGGATGGCTTTGAGACATGACTGGTAGTAATGCATGTCTTTCTCAAGCTCACGGCTCTCAACATCAAATACATAAATTAGAACCTCAACATTTCTGAAAATGTTGTCTCACTGGCTGGTGAAGTAGTTCTCCATGAACGTGTCTTGTCCTCCACAGTCCCACAAGTTTAGAACCAGATTGCCAAGAAATCAAACATGGGAGTGTTCCACGCCAATCGTAGCTCCGAGCCGACGTGTGTCCTGAGCTATGTAGCTGGCAAAGATGACTGATCTCATGCTGGTCTTTCCAGACCCACTTTTCCCCATCAGGAGCACCTTTTTCTTCATAGCCGTGCCTGACATCCCCCTCAGGAGACACAAAGGAGAGTTAGAGTCATCAATGTGGCAGTGTGAGCATCCTGAACAGCGTCCCGATTGATCATGCGCCCTGGCTTCTTGGCCAAGGGGATGTCCCGTTGGCTGACTGGTAAGCGCACGTGACTCTCACCTGGCAGTCTGGGGATCAAATCCCGCCCGGGCCCTCAAATCTCCCCTTTGCCACATGTCTAAGGAATGTTTTTCAACAAAGATGCCGATTCGTTGGGAAACTACTCTGCCACCTACAGGCTTGCCAACACTAAGAATGTTCTTCACAATGCATTGGATTTATTTTTATTTTTTTTGCTGGAAACAAGGAGTTTTGGACAAGAGTGCTTTTTCCTAAATGGGCAGGGAAAGGATTTTTGGTTTTAAGAAAACCCGACTACATGTGTACATGGCCTTAGTTGTCTTCCTGCTCCAACATGTCTGATTCAACGAATGAAGTACCTCTTCAATAGGATATCAAGCTCTGCAGAAGCCTGTTTTTGACTCATAGATTAAAATCAGATGTGTTGAAGCAGAGAAATCTCTAAAATAAACCGGATGGTAGCCCTGGATTAGAGAAAGGGAGAGAATAAAGCTAGGAGCACAAACCAAAATCGTTACACCTAAAGTTTGTGTCAGAAAAGTGGCATCAATTCAATTCAATTTTATATATTTAGCGCCAAATCACGACAAGAGTCGTCTCAAGGCACTTCACATAATAAACATTCCAATCCAGGTCAGTTCATTAAGCCAATCAGAAAAAAGGTTTCCTATATTAGGAACCCAGCAAAATGCATGTTTACAGCAATCCTCATACTAAGCAAGCATATAGCGACAGTGGAGAGGAAAACTCCCTTTTCACAGGAAGAAACCTCCAGAGGATCCTGGCTCAGTATAAGCAGCCATCCACCACGACTCACTGGGGATCGAGAAGACAGAGCACACACACACACACACACACACACACACACACACACACACGTGCGCGCGCGCGCACACACACCAAGCAATGTGTCCATGGTTACACAGTGATTTCTTAGTAAATATTCTATTTGGCGAGAGATACACTTTGTTGTATTTCCCCTAGTGAATCTATAATTATACGGGTAAACTAGTAGTAGCACATCCAACGTCAAGGAAAGCAAAAAGTTATTATCAGGAGAGGAAGAATGTTTAAGTGGTTAGCAGCAGTGTGCTAGACGATGGTCCCCTCCATGAGGCCACCACAGCTCAGCAGAACATCATTGTAGCTTCTTCTGGGGACAAAAACACTTACAGAAAAACTAAAGTTAGCAGCTGAAATGGCAGAAAATAATACAGTTAAAGAGCAGATTGTGGAAGAAAGTAGTACAGTGTGAAAAGTGGTCTGTGTATCCTCCAGCATTCTATGCCTATAGCAGCATAACTACAGAGATAACTCTGGATAACCTAACCATTTTAGATGGAGGAATGTTGGAGGCAGGGCAAGGGAGAGCATATTTACCGACTGTACACTCCACCTCCCTCTATTCCCTCACTTGTCCAGATCTAGGCTAACATCAGATTTTAACCATGGGCCCTATCAAATAAAAATGTTTTAAGCCTAGTCTTAAAAGTAGACAAGGTGTCTGCCTCACGGACTAAGGCTGGGAGCTGGTTCCACAGGAGAGGAGCCTGATAACTAAAAAATCTGCCTCCCATCCTAATTTTAGACATTCTGGGAACCACCAGGAATCCTGCAGTCTGAGAGCGAAGTGCTCAGTTATGAACGTATGGAACAATAAGATCACTGATGTATGATGGAGCTTGATTATTAAGAGCTTTATATGTGAGAAGGGGGATCTTATAATCTATTCTGAATTTAACAGGTAGCCAATGTAGGGAAGCTAAGACAGGAGAGATATGATCTCTCTTTGTAATTCTCATCAGAACTCTAGCTGCAGCATTTTGGACAAGCTGAGGTCTTTTAACTACATTCTGTGGACTTCCTGAGAGTAATGAATTACAATAATCCAGTCTTGATGTAATAAATGCATGAACTAGTTTTTCAGCATCACTCCTGGAAAGGATGCTTCTAATCTTAGCAATATTCTGAAGGTGGAAAAAGGAAATCCTACAAACCTGTTTCACTTGGGATTTGAGTGACATTTTCTGGTCAAAGATAGCACCAAGGCTCCTTACTTATAGTTCTCGGAGGTTAATGTAATGCCATTCATGTCAGGTGACTGACTAAGCAATTTCCTTTTCTGGATTTCTGGTCCAACAATGAGAACTTCCATCTTGTCATGGTTTAAAAGCAAAAAGTTTAGAGTCATCCAATTTTTTATGTCCTCAAGACAAGCCTGTAATCTACCTAACCAATTAGATTAATCAGGGTTAATGGATAAATATAACTGAGTATCGTCAGCATAACAGTGAAAGTTTATCCCATGCTGTCTAATGATTTGACCAATTGGGAGAATATATACAGAAAAAAGAATTGGTCCAAGCACTGAACCCTGTGGTACTCCACAAGTAACCCTGGAGTATGAAGAAGATTTGTCATGTACATTTACAAAATGAAATCTATCAGACAGGTAGGATTTAAACCAGCCTAGCACTGTTCCTTTGATCCCTACCACATGTTCAAGTCTTTCTAAAAGAACATTGTGATCAACTGTGTCAAAGGCAGCACTGAGGTCTAACAAGACTAGAACAGACACAAGATTTTTATCTGAGGCCATGAGAATATCATTTGTAACTCTCAATAATGCAGTTTCAGTGCTGTGATACTCTCTAAAACCAGACTGAAATTCCTCAAACAGATCATTAGTGTTTAAATACTCACACACTTGGATGGCCACAATTTTCTCCAGGACTTTGGATAAAAATGGAAGGTTAGATATTGGTCTATAATTCATTGGGTCATCTGGATCCAGAGAAGGCTTCTTAAGTGAAGGTTTGATTACAGCAACCTTAAAATCCTGTGGTATATATCCATTTACTAAAGATAGATTGATTATATCTAGAATGGAGGCAGTAACCAAAGGAAATGCATCTTTAAATAATTTGGTTGGGATTGGATCTAAAATGCAAGGTTTAGATGAAGCTAATATTTTTGATAACTCTGAAAGCTCAACTGGATCAAAACAGTTCAAACACAGATGAGGTTCTACAGTTACCTCTGATACTGCCTCACTTACTGAGGAAGAATAAATTGCATTAGGGAGGATGCTTAAGATTTTGTTTCTAATAGAATTAATTTTACTTGTGAAAAATTCTATAAAGTCGTTACTGCTGAGGGCTAAGGGAATAGATGGTTCAGAGCTATGATTCTGTGTAAGTTTGGCAACTGTACTGAAAAGAAATTTAGGATTATTCTTATTCTCCTCAATTAACGCTGAGAAATAAGTAGTTCTAGTTTGTTGAAGCTTATTTTTATAAAGCACAAGACTATTTTTCCAGGATAGGTAGGCCTCCTCATGGTGTGTAGAGCGCCATGTTCTCTCCAATTTCTAGAGTTTTGTTTTAAAGTTCGTCAATTAGAATTAAACCAGGGAGCAAACTTCCTGTCCCTAATTACCTTCTTTTTTATGGGGCAACATCATCTAATGCCACACGTAAAGAGGAAGTAACATTATGAACTAAAGCATCAATTTGTGAGGGGCTAGAAATGAAAATATTGCCCTCTGCTACATTCCTCTGAGATGCTGAGGACAGTAAAGACAGAACAGTTGATTTAAAAGATGCAAGAGCGTTGTCAGATAGAGACAGACGATTTTGAAATTTACTTTCATGTCTCGAGAACTCGGTTATAAAAAACTCAAAGGTTATCAGAAAGTGGTCCGAGAGGACTGGGTTATGTGGAAAGATCATTATTTCCTCACACTCTATGCCATAAGTCAGCACAAGGTCTAATGTATGGTGGCAGGAGGGGGTGGAGTTATGTATTCTTTGAGTAAAACCAGCTGAGTCTAAGATATCATCACGTTATAGATATTACTAAAGGCTACATTAAGGCTATCATTTTCAATGTCCACATGAATGTTAAAATCCCCCACTATAATGACCTTATGTGTATTTAGAACCAAATCAGATAAAAAATCAGAGATCTGATCCAAAAACACAGAGTAAGGGCCTGGTGGACTATATAAAACTACAAACAAGAGTGGTTTTACAGTTTTGCAATCTTGATTAGGAAAACTAAGAAACAGATGTTCGAACGAACTGTAGCTATTAATTAGGTAAGGGATTGATTAATAAGTCCAAATGAAAAATGGTTGCTACTCCTCCTCCTCACCCTGTACTTTGAGCAATATGATGATTTAAATAATTAGAAGGAGTCCACTCGTTTAAACTAACATAGTCCTCTTGCTGCAGCCAGGATTCTGTGAGAGAGCAAAGAAATCTGATTATCACAAATCAAGTCATTAACTAACTAAGTCTTAGAAAAAATAGACCTAATGTTCAATAGCCCACATTTAATTTTTCGAATTTTCTGCTCAGTTGAATTTGTTCTAATATTTATGAGATTTCCATGATTTTCTTTACTAAGCCTGATATTTAATCGGTGTGGTTTTGGCTGTGGGCAGGACACTGTCTCTATGGGGTAGTGGGTGGGCAACAGTACAGAAGCTGCAGAGGGGTGTGTTAAACTACGACTCTGCTTCCTGGTCTGGACCCTGGGTTTCATGGAGGACTAATAAAACTGGCCATATTCCTAGAAAGAAGAGCTGCCCCATCCAAAGAGGGATGGATGCCGTCTCTTCGCATCAGACCAGGTTTCCCCCCAAAAGTTTTCCAATTAACAATGTAGCCCACATTGTTTTCAGGACACCACCTAGACAACCAGCGGTTGAAGGACAGCATGAGGCTAAACATGTCGTCACTGGTCCGATCAGGCAGAGGGCCAGAGAAAATTACGGAGTCCGACATTGTTTTGGCAAACTTGCACACCGCAGCAACATTAATTTTAGTGACCTCCGATTGGCGTAACCGGGTGTCGTTACCGCCAGCGTGAATAACAATCTTACTGTATTTACGCTTATCCTTAGCCAGCAGTTTCAGGTCAGATTTAATGTTGCCTGCTCTGGCCCCAGGTAAACATTTAACTATGGTTGCTGGAGCCTCTAATGCCACGTTTCTGACTATGGAGCTGCCAATGATCAGAGTCGGCTTGTCAGTGGGTGCGTCACTGAGCGGGGAAAATCTGTTAGAAACGTGGACGGGTTGGGGGTGGCCCACGGGCTGGGTTCTATGCTTCCTGCGTACCGTCACCCAGCCGGCCTCAGGTCCCGGCTGCTCGAGTTCTGCTGGAGGTTCGCTACGGGGTGGTTCTGGGCTAGTTAGCCCTGCACTAGCTAATTAGCTATGGCTGTTTACGAGCTTTTCAACAGTGCGGAGCCGGGCCTCCAAGTCTGACACCCTCGCCTCCAAAGCTACAAAAATGCTACATTTATTACACGTACCATTATCACTAAAGGAGGCAGAGTTGTAACTAAACATCTGACACAGAGAGCAAGAGATAGGAGATGGAGAAGCAGAGACAGAAGTGGTCATAGCCTTGCTGAGGCTAAGCTAACTGGACGAGCAAACTGTTCAACATCAAATAAACTGCGTGCAAACTCAAATGGTTCCCTAAAAGCTAGATGGAACAACAGAAAGTGTGTGTTTTGGCATGCTTATGTGCTACAGTAACTCAGAGATATCCTAGTACAGAGAAATTAAATCATGATTTAATTAAAACTGCAGTTTTAGCAAGCCACAAACACCAAACAGCTACACGTAGTGCAACACTGGAAACAGGAAACGCCTTACCGCCAGGGATCAGAACGCCTTACCGCCAGGGATCAGAATGCAAAACTTCTTAATGTAAAATAGTAGAGTGATATGGGCTAAATAAATTGCTTTAAAAGCTATTTATTTCTTTTCTCATTACTTGTGACTGATAGCTGTAATACTCTATTAATTATAGAATCTCACCTTGCTTGGTCTTAGGATGATTAATTAGAAGGTTCTAGGATTCTTTTAATTATTAAGGGATCGTTCACACTTCGTTTATGATTCAAGAACCAGTCAGTGTTTGCAAACAAATAAGAATTTATTTGACAAACAATTAAGACTTGACAAATAGTTTAAACTATTATCCTGTGAGTGGATGGAACTAAAAGATGGGTGTCTGAAAACTATGTGTGAATGTAATGTTTTCAGAATCTCCGTTTCTCAGAGCTGAGTTCTGGATGGAACAAAAAGGTTCCAGTCAGCAGTAGAACCTGCAACCTTCTTGCTGCTAGGCAACAGTATTACAATCTGCTTCACCATGCAGCCTCTGATATCAAAGACTTTTTCAAATTCAGTCAGTTTTCTAAACAAAGGGACTAGATCAGGGGTGTCAAACTCAGTTTAGCTCAGGGGCCACATTGACGGAAATCTAGTCCCAGGTGGGCCGGACCGGTAAATAAAAAAAAAAAACTTCCGATTGTTTTCTTTGTTTTAATTCAATCAATATAAAACAAGGCTGGAGCCTGAGGACAGTGTAGTACAAGTACAACACCTGAAGTGTACTTGAAAATTTGAAAAAATTAAAAAAAAAAAATAAACATTCCTTAGTGATTCAAAGAGCTTACAGATCACATGGCAAGATCAGTTTCATGCAGCACTTTATTTTCACTCTACATTGTAAAGTATGAAAATAAAGTTTACACAACCATCTCGCGGGCCGGATTAAACCCGCTTGCGGGCCGGAAACGGCCCGCGGGCCGCATCTTTGACACCCCTGGACTAGATGGAACAAAAGGCCACCCCGTGTCATTTGGAAACACCATCTGTGAAAGTCAAAGGGTATGAGTCCTCTTACCCAGACGTGGTGAAAGTATCTGGAGTGGAACATTTTACCATCTCTTATCATTTGACCTTAATTAGTGAGGTTGGCTTCAGGGATTTAAAGGTTTGCTCTACAGCTGGTTCAGTCTGACACACCTTGTCCTTCTAATGTCACCGAGAAAAAAGATGGATTTACTTCCTGTCACTGCTTCATTCACTAGGCAAAATTTACATCAGTTTTCTTCTGGCACTCGAGGAGTGCAGACGCTTCCCTCTTTCGCTCCCTTATCTTTTTTTCCTAAGGCTCTTTGTCCTGTCTGCCCACAGAGCGCTTCTCTGCATTTCTTCTGAAAAACTTTATTTTTTACTAACCATGGATTTGATAAACTGGTCATTCAATGCGATCGATAAGATTTTTTCAACAATGAGAACGGAGCAGGGGGCTCCCACATGTCCACAGGGGACGCACCCGGCGGGATATATTTTGGATTCCTGGAAGGAGTGGAAGATCATATGCCTCTCCCAGCTGTCCATTGAGGACATCAAAGACATGTGAATATTTGGTCTGATGATCACTGGATTTCTCCTGATTGGAGTGGGAGGATATCTGGTTTTCTGGAAATTTGGGAAGACGGGAGCGATTGGAGGGCGACCCACACCCACGGAAAGCACCGTCCTTCGTGGAGACTTCTCAGACTGGGATGTTACTCGAGGTGAATCGTAAGCTGGACAATGTTCTAGCTGCAATACCGGTATTAGTGTGCAAAATGGATGTCATCTCGGAGAGAGTCACCAGATGGTATGGACAAGTTTAAAACCCAAATTTGGCTTCACTGAAGGACTGGAAATTATCACTTTAAGACTGAAGGCAGAGAGGAAAACTATCTCAGCCTGACCCAAACAAATTCTTGTTATCTGAATCTGATGCCCTGGTAGCCTTGAGCTGCAAGCAACTAAAACCCCCACGAAGGAATGCAGACAGATGCTGTGAAAACCCAATTATTTTAGTAATTCCATTCAAAATGTGAAACTTGTACATTATATTCATTCATTACACACAGAGTGATATAATGTAGGAGTAGCATATGTATGTATTTTGGGTGTTTTTAAAGCTCAATATACTACACTACACATCAATAAGATGTGAATTTCTTTATAAATATGGAAATTCAGTCTGATCTTTGAATGTTTAACCAGAGGAATTAGAATTCTTCGTTTATTCAGGGAGACACTTCGTATTAATTCAAGAAGAGTCAAGTTTATAAAAAGTAAGAAATTTATTTTCTAAACAGTTAAAAGCATGAATACTAGGACACTTTATGTGATGAATGAATCTAAGTGGATGGAATGTGAGGTGTGATGTGTGAATGTGATGTTATCAGAACTCTCGTATCTGAAGAAACTGAGTTCTGAGTGGGAATGAATTTGGTCTGCTATAAACTAAAAGTTGGTTGTTTATAAAACCACATCAGACGCAATCTGTCGAGTCCATGTACCAGCTCGAAAACCCCCGTGGTAGATCCTGAATGTCAGGAAGTCTGTAGACCCCAAAGGTACCGAAGTCCATAGAAGGAACCACAGCGCCACTAAACCAATCTCGGGATGTCCCCGGGCCACAACAGGTAGTTTTTTGCATCATGGAAGGGCTCTTAAGAAGTTGAAGGTAGTTCAGCTTTATTCTGAAGGAACCGTTTGCGGTCAGCTGTAGCGTGCAACAGGTTTTTGAGCTTGTCTAAAGATGCTCTGTGTTAAAGAGGTTTTACTCCGGATGGCCGGTCCGAAGCATTCTCAAGAACTGACTCACGGTGAAGTGAGCTCTGTTTTAATGATGGTCATATTTTGATTTACTAACAAATCAGAATTTGACATGTAAAAAGGGTTTTACAAACAAACCTCAGAAAACACGCCTCGCGTCAGATACAGGAGTTCTGATTTGTGGAACAGAAAGCAATGTCTCATATTAATTTAACCTTGTCATCATCACGTGTCTGAGTGTGTGAGCTGTCAGTAGATAGTGATTCACTTGTTAAATCTAACTTTACTGATCGTAACTAATAATATTCATTTCAGCCTCAGTAATTTAAGCACAGATTCATTAAAACATTGTTATTATTCTTCAACCATTATTGTTCATTCAACCCTATGATTATTTACTCATCTTGTTCATTATATGATTTAATTTTGAAAGTTCATCCGTCTTGTTCTGCGAAGCAAAGCAGTCTTAGAGAAGAGGGAGCTTGCGAGGGACATTGAGCAAGCACAGTATCTTTCTTGCAGATTAAAGCCCCAGTTAAGACTTATGTCTCCATGTGACCCGATACTAAAGAGGTCGACCTGTAGATGAAAAAAACGGACAATTTCTGGAGGCTACAATAACAAATGTTTATTTCTTTTGTATTGATGATTCTAACTGACAACTCATTAAAATCCCAAATTCAGTATCTCAGAAAATTACAATATCAGTTAAGACCAATGCAAAATAAGTGAAGAATTTTAGAAATGTTGGCTTAGGCTGCTACCCAGCATCCATCCATCCATCCATCCATCCATCCATCCATCCATCCATCCATCCATTTTCAACTGGTTATCCGGATTCGGGTCGCGGGGTTGGCAGCCTAAGCCAACAGTCCCAGGCTTCCTTCTTCCCAGCTACTTGGACCAGCTCGCAGGGGAATCCCAAGGCGTCCCCCGGCCAGCCGAGAGACATAATCTCCCAAAGTGTCCTTGGTCTCCGAGAGGCATCCTGATCAGATGCCTGAGCCACCTCAACTGGCTCATTAGTTGTCAGCTTATAATCATCAGCGTTAAAGAAATAAACATTTGAAATCTATCAGTGTGTGTGTAATGAATGAATCTAAAATACAAGTTTCACTGTTTCAATGGAATAATTAATCACATTTGTCACGATATTCTAATTTCATGACCAGCACCTGTGTATGGTAGGCCCTTGTTCTGGCTTATTTTGGTCTTATTCCAAAGGTCCTCCTCCTTCTATATGAGATCTCTTGTCTTAATTATCCTGATTGGTTGCACCTGTATAACGGCAATGCATTCACCACTTCAGCTGTGAAAATGACTTTTACATTTTGATTCTTCGTGCCTCAAACCCCTGAGCCAGTCTTTATTTGAAGTTGTACCAAATGAACTGAGTTGGCACCAATGAGGACAGAATTGGCCAAGAGCTGCTTTGTTAATGTGAGCTGTGAGATGCAATCATTAAATCTGAACTATTATTAACACAATATCAAACATACCAATACAAACGTAGAATGATTTAGCATATTTTGAATAGTTGTATTGCCCTTGAGATTCACACTTAAGTCTAATCTAGACTTTTCCGTCAGCAGGGTTGCACTCACACACACATGTATTGACTGAGATGCTTTCCTTTTACTTTTCCATTGGTGTGTCGGTGTTGTGAAGCAATTCTCCACCAGGATAGCAGGGGGAGTAGACCTGCCTATAATTGCAGTGACGTCTCTGGTTGACGACAATTTATTTACTTCAGCTCGAAAACACAAATATCTTGAAGTGTGAATTTAAATCTGAGACTCTCACCCTATCTCTAATGCTTTGGTTAAGCTGGGGGGACACTGTGCAACTTTTTGGCTTTCTTGAGCTGATTTTTTCCCCTCGTGCGAGAATCTTTGAGGTCGGTGCATGTTTTGCGTTGTTTGTCATGTAGTAGGATTTACGAGAGGCGATTAAACCTCATTACCAGCTCCCAATCAGCAATTTTGCGCTTGCACAAATTTCAGCCGTGTTTGAAATTTTGCTCGTCCCTTGCAGCTGTCTGACCCAAAAGTACCAGAACCACTCACACAGCGCATGCGCCAACCCGGCTATTTCTGTGTTAACACGTGGTTTACTTTTATTTTTACACTTTACTCCACACACACTGACAAGGATTGTCGTGAAAGCAAGTTTTCCAAATTTATGTAAAATAACAAAAATCCCCAAACACGTTTGCTTCCTTTCTGTCGTCTTCCTTCTCCAAGCCTCATAACCCCTTGCATGTCCAACCACAGCAAGCCTGAAGGACAAGTGACATTACAACACAACAGTCTCTGGGTCTTTCGGGATTTTGGACTCAACGTTCCAGACATACAGCGTGAGCAGTCAGGTCATATCCGAGCACTGAGTCGTACAGTGTGAGAACATGACTCGTGAGCTATGAGGAAGTCTTACAGTTTGAGATGGAGCTGAGTGCTATGAGTGAAAAGGTTGCACAGTGTCCGTCCCGATTTATGGAGAGCTCAAACACCCTCCGGTGAAAACTGCTTTCAGCCGCTTATATCCATCTCATTCTTTCAGTCACCACCCAAAGCTTGTGACCATAGGTGAGGGAAGGAACGTAGATCGATTGTACAACCCCCACATAACTGCAGAAACAGCATCAATCCACCTAACGATCTTGCACTCCAGCTTTCCCTCACTTGTGAACAAGACCCTGAGACACTTAAACAACATCTTCAGCTTTGAGGAACTCCAAACAGATCTCATCCATCCCTGGGGCCTTAGCACGAGGAGCTTTTTGACCACCTCAGTGGCCTCAACACCAGAGATAAGAGAGCCCAACCCAAAGCCCTCAGACTGCTTCCTTACTGGAGAATGTGCTGGTGGGGTAATTTATACCCACCAGCTTTGTTGATAAAGCACTTTAAACACCCACAAGACCAAAGTACTGAACACAAAATAAGCAACTAGCAGTCACATGATACAAATCAGACAAATCCCATTAAAAAGACCTAAAATAAATAAAAACAACTCCATATTTAAATGATAAGAAAAATACACAGTCAGGATAAAAAATCAAGTAGTTTTTACTGTCTGGTTTTCCTGGAAGAAATGGCATAGACCTTTTGCATCTGCTTTGTTCCCTTGTAACGGTTTCTAGATCTACTCCTGAGTTAGAAGATGTGATGGCGACTCTCTGCTACTGACCAACATTGACCTCAATATCTGAAAAATTGACTGAATCACAGCCTTTGTTGCTTTGCTAATGTTGATAAACTGTGGCAGCCATCATGAATGGGATTGACTCCAAAAGTTAATCTGCTGTAGATGTGCAATCAGTCGTTCATGAATGGGAGTTTCATAAAAATCCACTCAGTGGTTCATGAGATATTTTGCTAACAGTCACATGATTTGCCCGCACTTTGCTTTCTGGCAGCAGGTTAAAAACATCCTCATTTACATATGTTTGATTTAATCTTCCGTTTAGAGCAGAGAGCCTGTTCTTTTTCAGCTTCTTTGATTCAGTGACATGATTCATCGTCAGAAGTAGCAGCACAGACACTGTCCTGTCCACCCAGCGCTTGCTAGTCCTATAACCATCACAGTGCCCACCCATGTTGAACAAAACGAACAGAGACGTATCTAAAGGCTTATCACTAGCATTGTGTTACCCAGAATTCCTTTTGCCTGCGTAATGTTCATCTCCCTCACTCCTGATCCACATTTGGCATGGCTGGGTGGTCATTTTGCCAGGGGAGAATGGGAGGAGATTGTGTGCCGCCCTTCAGTATGTTTTTCCTTCAAATCTCTGGATGTGTCTGCAGAGAAGGGAGGCAGCTGAGCAATGACCTACAGAAAGAAGGGGGTTGTTTAGAGTCGATTAGGTGAATTGGCATTTGCTTGGCTCAGTTTGTTTATTTTACCCCTCTGTTCTCTCTCTCTCTCTCTCTCTCTCTCTCTCTCTCTCTCTCTCTCTCTCACACACACACACACACACACACACACACACACACACACACACACACACACACACACACACACACACATACACATCAGCCTGGAGGAACAGAGAGGAAACACAAGACAGTTTGAGTTAGTAAAATATATTCTGACAGTGAATTTCAAACTGAACACGGACTGTCCATCCAGAGCGAATGGCCTCGTCTCAGCTAACTCGCTCTTTGATGAGTATCTCTTACCATCATGCTCCAGTGCATCTGAGCGTTTCATGCCTCCAGACTCAGTGAAGAGAAAAGAACACATCCTGCAGAACTGACAGAGTTGATTCTTTTTACCATCAGAGCTGTTTGCAAAACCACCTTTCTTTGGTGGCGCCTGAATGAAAATCAAAAGTGATTTTTAACTAATGAACTAATTGCAGGTAATGCCACAGTAGAATGAATGTTTCAGTGATGTTTTGAGAGGTGGAGGTTACTGTGATGCTTGGGCTGGTGGTCGAGGGGAGAAATAGAGGGGTAACAAACATTTCTATAACATTACCTTTCAAACGTGGTGTTTGCCAGCTTAGCGGTACCTGGTGCATGCTCTCTGTCGAGCTCTGCTGTCACTGATGCTTCATGTTTACGGCTTTGCTGCAAAAATTCATTAGCAAAGGGGAAGCTGAAATGAAATAAACACCTTTTTCTGCCTCATCAGTAAGATTCAAACTGAGCGTGAGTTGCGTAAGCGCTGCTAAATTTATCAATGCTCATTTTATGCAAAGCCTGAGCTCCCAGGCGCAGACTGTGTGATGTTCACGATGGGGGAGGAGGATGGGGAAGGGGCTTTTGTTTCCCCGCAAGCCATTTGATTTCTATTTTTGTGTCTGGAAAACAAGATTTCCAAAAGGTCATGATAATTTTAGCCGCATTTTCTTGAAGGAGAAGGGGAAACACGGTTATTTTCACTCAAATGCACAAAGACAAACATCAGTGGGTTTACAGCTGTGGTTGAACTGGGGATTACAGTCAGAGAGAGAATGACAGGCACACACACTCGTGTGTGTGTGTGTGTGAAGCAGAGTGTATTTTCCTGTTGTGCATCCCGAAGGAGAAACTGGTTTCCATGTCTGTGTTCACTTCACTCACGGTGAGATCTTCAAGTTGTCAGGAGGGTTCCACATATCAAACAGGATCTCTGTAGACAAACAAGGAGGCTTTCCTGCTTTTTGTTGATCTGTTTTCCAACACACACACACACACGCACACACACACACACACACACACACACACACACGCGCACACACACACACACACACACACACACACACACACACACACACACACACACACACACACACACACACACCTCTCAACATTTCTGACATCCTCCACTGACAATATTCACTCTTTAAAGCTAATACTTAATCCTCGTCTTCTTCTAATTCCATACTTTTAATCCTCATCGTGACCCAAACTTAATCCTAATTCTGGCACTTGGCAGGTGTTTTCCTTTTTTAGCTTTACGCTTCAAAAATCTCTTCAAAATGTAGCTTCTTCTTCAAACTGTTCAAAAAACCTAGCAATGAATAGCTGTCGTATTGTATTTATTCTCCTTATCTTACCAGAGTGCGTTTACACGGTTGGTCGGAAAATGAAAAAAGAAGAGAGTAAAAATTTTAATACATTTGAATTTTGGTTTCCACTATTTTTCTGCACCATCGAAGCGAGAATTAAATATTTTTAATTGTTTTCCTTAGAAAATTAAAAATGAAATACAGAAGTTCTTAACATTTATTTTTACAGTGATGCATTTTAACAACAAAAATACAATCAATAAAACTTTTCTTGTTTGCATATCAACCCTAATACTGATCTACCTGTTGACTCCTGGATTCTTCTGTCTATAAACAGTAATGATTTTCCTGTAACAGTAATTCTGACTCCCTTCATGTTTCTGGTATTTCTGTACAACAGCTGAGTTTTACATATGGAGATGTGTCTCTGCAGCTCAGCTCAGCTGTATACTTCATAAGATTCGGAGCATCATGGATCATTAAATGTTTGCAACACAATCAACGTTCCCACATCTAAAATGGAGGAGGGGAGTCTGGATGCTGATCAAGTCTTTATGCTAGCAGGGATGTGTTTTTGCTCCAGACTACATGGGCTGTTACCATGACAACAAACTGAAATTTCACTTCATATATTTCACCTAAGTGCTTTTCATCACCAAATTCTCTCTCTCTCTCTCTCTCTCTCTCTCTCTCTCTCTCTCTCTCTCTCTCTCTCTCTCTCTCTCTCTCTCTCTCTCTCTCCGTAGGAGACTCCCTGCTTCTCTCTTTCCAGCATCCTCTGAGTTTAGGGAATATACTCTGACAGAGGCTGATCACATGACTGTTTCAAATGTCAGCAGATGCTTCATTTTTTTCTCCACTTCTCAGGCAGTATCAGTCTGAGGACAAACTACTCTGGCTGTGAATGAATCACTGTGTGAAAGAACATGAACTCACCGACACTGAAAGGTGACAAGGTGCTCAACTCAGAGGTGTGACCTCAGGCCTTTCAGTAAAACTATGTAGGTGATCTATCTGACCACAAGGAGGTAAAATCACACCTGTTTGAGTTCTTATCATCCATGATAGTTTAAGAACAAGTTCACTGCATCAGCTGCCAATAGGAAGTAGACAGGAAAAAAATCAAGTCCTAAAAAGCCACACAGACTTGACCCATCTAAGCTTGCAACCAAGGTAAGGGGGTCTTGGCTTAGCATCCAGGAAATTGCAGAAGCTAACCGTTAGCATTAGCAAATCCACCACAAGACAGAATTCCTTCAGGCTTGTGTTATTTGTGGAGATAAAACATCAACGTTGCAAAGCAAACAGAGTCAGTGGTAGTGTCGCATTGCTGTTAGCCAATCAGAGGAGAGATGTCAGAATGAATAATAATGAGTAAGACTCCAAATCATGCAGTTTTCTTGCCCCTTCTTCTCTGGCTAACTTTGAATTTCAGAAATAAGCGCACGAGAGCTTTTCTCTAGAGGTTCATTCATTTATACTAGAGACCACAGCAGATTTATTGAAACAACAAGCGAGTAATGGTTTTAAGGACAACAGTGGCATGAGCAGTGAGGATAACCCCTTCTTTCCACCGGAGTCGTCAGTAGCACGTTACTGCAGCAGCACATCTTGCTCGCGTAAGCTGCTGCTTGGCCCTTCCCACGAGATGCGAAGCCGACAGAGTATGAAGTCACACGAGTGACTTCGTCAGTAAACACAACAACAAGCAGGAGAAAATTACAACTTGGCTCCAAAAGGTTTGTGTTTTATGTTCTGTCCGTTTTATATTCGCCAATATGGACCTGAACAACTAAGGAGACCGCTAGCTAGATGATAACTTCTCACGGGGCTGCACAGTTAGTAACTTTTTTTAAAGTAAAGCAACCGGAAGGCAGTACATTTCTTTATTCTGAAAATCTCGGGAGCTTCTCTCCATTTCCGCGTCCGATTTCCTGTCTTTCCTTCCCCAAAAATGTCGAACTTGACCCGTTTCAGAGGCGTCGCGCGTAGAAAATAGAACCGGCGCGTAAGGGCCGCGACATGCTGCTCCTGAGACGTGTCCGACTTGGGCTGCTGACGGCTCCGGTGGAAAGAAGGGGTAACTATAACATCTTAAAGTGAACAGAGATGAATAAAAATGATGAAAAACTTCTATTCTGAAGCTGCTTGTTGATTTCATCTCTTCTCTGTTTACCAGAAAGCTGTGACAAGTGACACATTTGCATTGGAATTTACACTAAGATCAGTTTTATCAGATTAATAACACTTTTTCCGACAAGCCAAACTGTGATTTCTTCACTCTTGACGAGTGCAATAAGATTAAAAACCTAACAAGCTGCTTAAGCCTCTCGACTTCAAAGCAGCTGTTGGGCTGTGAGGTAAATCCTGAGGAAGTGCTGATAGTTTGATGTTACTTGGCTGATTCATGGCTCTACCTTTTCCTGTCTTGCAGTCCACTTTGTTTTCTTCCCCTGAGAATCATTTACACATTAAGCTTGGTTTATGCTTGACGCATTCACTTTCCGCTTGGTGATGAGGCTCGCGGATGGAGCGCGCTTCACAACTTGCAGCGTTTATGGTTCTTGCGGCTTGTCTCTGCGGTGAGCCAATATTCTCCCAAACTGAACGGGGCAGCATGGAGCTCTACGGCATGCATCCAACACTACACCATAGTAGAAGTAGAATTTACTGTTTACAACATGGCATTTCAGCATTTTTAACAGCGTCCTCATCTTTTCCGACAGTGCGAGCTATTTCTCTCCAAGAATTATTAACAACATGTTGATCACGGTGATCTCTGAGAGCTGAATCATACAAATGTCTGTATTTACGAGCCTCTGCCATACTAGTTCTTGCCGGTCTGCCATGTTTTTCCGCGTCCGACCGTCCGCGTGGTTAGAAATTTTCCTAGGTGCGCGTTGCAGAAATTTTGGGCCGTGCGGAGGTGCGGTGGAGGGGCGTGGTTGTTAAAATGACGCAATTTCGCCGCGCGGAGCCGTGCGGCCCTCGCGGACGCATCAAGCATAAACCAACCTTTAGTGCTTGGTATTATGTCCTGAGTTTGGACACAGTTGCTGCCTCAGTTTTATATTATGTTCTTTTTAGAGTTGTTCTCTGTTTTAGGCGGTTACTGCAGAGCTGTGAAAAGCACTATCCATCCCACAAAACAAATTTATCTATGTCATTGGCTGTCAAATTTAATAAAAGTAAAGTGCAAAGAGTATGCCAGGGGAGAAAGTCCAAGGTCAGCGCCACTGAATGGAAGTGCAGAAGCTGGTAAATGTTCCCCTGGGGAGGTCACTGCCCTGCATCATGCTGTATTTGTCTGGCAAAAGGCCTCCTGACATTCTGTGGATGTAAAAGAGCAGTTTGTCCGCAGCATCAAGAACAATTATTGCTGACAACTTTTCCATCCATGGTCCCGTGACAGCCGTGGTGTTTGTAAAAGGAGCGGGCTGGTAGCTTTTGGGGTTGGGGTGATTGGGTTTCAAGGACCAAAAGCTAACATCAGGTTTCAATGCAGAAAGGAAATGGTGAATGCCAAATTCTCTGGCATGATTAAATGAGAGCAGACGCAGACCATGTGACAAGATATTGTTCTTTGTCAGGTGTTGTCTTACACCTCTGAGCAAGAGGATCTTTTTTTTTTTATTCCTGGAAGACAAAAGAAGAGCAAGTCTGGCAGTCAAGGCAGAGATGTAGACGTCTGACTAGTCTGTTTTAAGAGTAGGGCCATTATTCCATCATTACTTTAAAGCAATTCCATATTAGGAGTTTAGAACTTTGTTTATTTTATTGGAATTGACAAAGAACCTTGAATATGCAGCAGAGCATCCCAGCATTTAGAAAAAGTTCAGTTAGCTTCATTTGGACCTGCTAGAGGTTTTTGCATCTCAACAATAACACTAACAGAAGTCAGCACAGGCTTTATGCCTCGTTCAAAAGGAGCCAGACTTTTAAAAACCAATCCGTAGCCCTCGTTCTGCTGGCTTTCTAAAGGACTCCAGTTTTCTTTTGACTTGTTAATAATCAATTAAGATACCAAGAGTCCTATTTCTCTAAATTTCTTCATTTATTTTAAGGCATAAAAAACTAAAACTTGATCTTTCCATTTTTCAAAGAAAAGCGTAAAGCATAGAGTGCTTTAATTTGGACAGACAGGCCAATGGTAGACCTACTGAGGCTCCAATGTGGCGTGGCTAGACTGACCTACATCGTAAAATCTTTGGTACTGATGCGGTTGCTCTAGAGTTCTGGGCTAATCAGCTTATGCAGAATTTATACTCTGACCTTCTATCATGGCAATTATGCTGGTTACTTTTCACCAAGTTTAAGTAAAATCCTTAAAGCAAGTCTGAGAGGACAGTAAAATCTAAAACGTATAACTTAGTAAGAAGGCTTTTTACCAAGATTGTAGGCAATTTGTTGCTGGAAGTCTGTCATTAAGACATATACTTTTGATGCCATTTTTTATTTGTATTGGGGGAAATGCCAAAATATTTTAGCATTATTTTACATTTTATTTATTTCAGGGATGTTCCGAACACATTTTTTGCTCCTGATCCAATTCAGAGTCATTTGATTTTGAGTATCTGATGATACCGAGTCCCGATCCGATACTTCAGCAAAGCTATAAAATAAGAAGGAAAAGGAAAATCACGTCCAAGTTTTTCTTTGTTTTTTTTTTAATTATTATTTAGGTGTTTCTTTCTTTCTGTATTTATGCCATGTCCTTAGTTTATCTGCCAAAAACATCACTTGTTTAGGAAGTACATTGATTAAAAAAAAAACAAGTTACTATCATGAATATATTTAAAAGTAGTGGAGTTCCTCATATTTCAAATTGTTTACATTCTCATTCTGCGAGGGGGGCACACGGTGCTATGGCCAGCAGGCTAACTTTTATCTGAATACCACCAGTAGTTATCAGCACCACAGATATCATATACATAGATGAAACGTGGACTAAGCTGCCCTCAGTGCATTTATTTCTACTGAAGATGTTTACTCAACTACAAAACACATTTTATTATCATTTTTTAACAAAATCTGATATTTGGTATGACATAATTCCAATATTGACTCCAGTTGGATTTGGAGAGAGAAATACACCCAATATGGCAGGGGTTGTTACACCACCCACTGGCACATCTACATATTCTTGTCTATGATTGGTGCAGACTTTAAAAAGTCATATTTGTTTTATAAGGTTTAATCTGATTCTGATTTTTTTGAAAATAAAGTGATTAGGCCAAATTTCCGATCACGTGAATGGAGCATCCCAAATTCATGTATTAATTTATATGGTACATGTAAGGAAATGCAAATATAGTATTTTACTAAGTTCTGCTCTCTGCAAGTTTTCAGAACAGGAATGAAATCACACATTATTCTTGATTCTAGCTTAAACCTGGAGGTTTTTCATCATGTACTCTGGATCCTCCATGCAAATCAATGCTAAGTTTCATCCATCCATCCATCCATCCATCCATCCATCAATCCATCCATCCATCCATCCATCCATCCAACCAACCTTCCATCCATTCATTCATTTTCGGCTGCTCATCCGAGGTCGGGTCACATATGCAGTAGCCCAAGCAGGAAAGCCCAGACTTCCCTCTCCCCAGCCACTTGGGCCAGCTCCTCTGGGGGAATCCTAGGGCATTCCCTGACCAGCCATGAAACATAGTCCCTCCAGTGTGTCCTGGGTCTTCCTTTAGGCCTTCTCCAATATCCAAGCCACCTCAACTGGCTCCTCTCGATGTGGAGGAGCAACAGGTCTACTCCAAGCCCAGCCCGGATGACCAAGCTTCTCATCCTATCTCTAAGGGAGAGCCCTGCCACCCTGCGGAGAAAACTCAATTTGGCTGCTTAAATCTGCGATCTCGTTCTTTTGGTCACTACCCAAAGCTCGTGACCACAGGTGAGGGTAGGAACATAGATTGATCGGTAAATTGAGAGCTTTGCCATCTGGCTAAGCTCTCTCTTCACCACGACAGACCGGTACAACATCCACATCAGTGCAGATGCAGCACCAATCCGCCTATCGATCTCACGCTCCATCTTTCCCTCACTCGTGAACAAGACCCTGAGATACTTAAACTCCGCCACTTGGGGCAGGACCTCATCCCTGAACTGGAGAGGGCATTCTACCCTTTTCTGACTCAAGACCATGATCTCAGATCTAGAGAGGCTGATTCTTTTCTCAGCTCAGTGACACACCCAATGACAAGCCGACTCTGATCATTGGCAGCTCCATAGGCAGAAACGTGGCATTAGAGACTCCAGCAACCATAGTTAAATGTTTACCTGGGGCTAGAGCGGGCGACATTAAATCTTATCTGAAACTGCTGGCTAAACTGCTGGCTAAGCGTAAATACAGTAAGATTGTTATTCACGCTGGCGGTAATGACACCCGGTTATGCCAATCGGAGGTCACTAAAATTAATGTTGCTTCGGTGTGTAAGTTTGCCAAAACAATGTCGGACTCCGTAATTTTCTCTGGCCCCCTACCCGATCGGACCAGTGACCACATGTTTAGCTGCATGCTGTCCTTCAACCGCTGGTTGTCTAGGTGGTGTCCTGAAAACAATGTGGGCTACATTGATAATTGGACAACTTTTTGGGGAAAACCTGGTCTGATGCGAAGAGATGACATCCATCCCCCTTTGGATGGAGCAGCTCTTCTTTCTAGGAAAATTGCATATTTTATTAGTCCTCCATGACAACCCAGGGTCCAGACCAGGAAGCAGAGTTGTAGTTTAACACACCCCTCTGCAGCTTCTGTACTATTACTCACCCACTACCCATAGAGACAGTGTCCTGCCCACGGACAAAACCACACCGATTAAATATCAGGCTTAATAAAGCAAATCATGGAAATCTCATAAATATTAGAACAAATTCAACTGAGCAGAAAATTCATATAATTAAATGTGGGTTATTGAACATTAGATCTATTTTTTTTCTAAGACTTTGTTAGTTAATGACTTGATTTGTGATAATCAGATCTCTATGCTCTCTCTCACAGAATCCTGGCTGCAGCAAGAGGACTGTTAGTTTAAATGAGTCGACTCCTTCTAATTATTTAAATCATCATTGTGCTCGAAGTACTGTCATGACTCGAGGTAAGTGCCTAACCCAAGACATGCAGAATCATCACACGTAGTCAAAAGCAGTAAAGTAAAATGTCTTTATTATAATAACGGTAACTGAAACAGCACAGGGAAGTCCTGTGGGGATGAGCAATATGGCTCGAGTCTCTGAGGTGCTCAAGATATTCAGGAGAGGAGGGTAAGCCGGGGAGGATGCTGGGCAGAGGGTGAGAGATCCAGGAGGGGTGAGGTAGCAGAGGGAAAGCCAAACAGGATCGGCGGAGGAGGATGGGGCGTGATGAGTTTATTCCAGAAAACGAAGACAGCGAGGGTGAGTAGATGAGATGATCCTGAGCGAGACAAAAACAGGCGTAAGGGATAATCCAATTCCAAATCCAAAATACAATCCAAGGTCATAAATCCACTAGTCGAAGGCGAGTCAAAACACAAATTAACAAGATCAAAGTTCAGAGTCGAGTGGCTAGTGCTACCTAAACTGGTGCAATCATCCGGCAAAGTGAAGTGTCTCCATCCTCCTTTTAAACCCGCGTTCCTGATTTGGGAATCACCTGCAGCTGTTGCTCCCTCTGCTCCTCACCTTTGGAGAATTAACTCAGACTCTGGTGAGAGGAGATGGTGTGACTCACCTCTGTCCAGGAACATGACAGTGCCCCCCCAACGGACGCACGGACGTCCCAGCACTGGATCTGGAGGCCTCGAAGTCAGAGATGAGAAAGGGGTCCTCGATGTAGGACCGGGGAATCCAGGAGCGTACTTCCGGGCTGTATACCTCCCAGTCCACCAAATATTGAAGACCCTGACCATGGGGGCGGGAGTCGAGGATGCGCCGAACCTTGTATACCAGCCCCCCTTTGTAGAGCTGAGCAGGACGAGGTGGAGCCGGAACAGGGCACAGAGGACTGGAAACAACGGGCTTAACCAGGGAGACATGGAACATGGGATGGGTCCGAAGAGATGACGGGATTTCCAACCGCACGGTCGTCAGGCTAGGGACTGCCGCCACTTTGAAGGGACCACGGAATCTAGGAGAGAACTTCCTGGTGGTTGCCTTTAGCGGGATATCCTTGGAAGACAGCCAGACCATTTGACCGGGAGAGTAGGTGGGAGCTGGACGACGGTATCGGTCAGCCAGTTGCTGATTCCTCTCCGCGGTCTGCTGAAGAGCCGATCTTGTGGCGATCCAGGTGTGACGGGCCCGACAAAGGAACTGAGGAGTGGTGATGGTGGTATCTGTATGAAGGGGGAACAGAGAGGGCTGATATCCGAGGGAGGACTCGAAGGGAGACTGACCTGTGGCGGAGGAGACATGGCTATTATGGGCATACTCAACCCAAGCCAAGTGCTCACTCCAAATGGACGGGTTGGTGGCACAGACGCAGCGAAGCATGGCGCCCAGCTCTTGATTCATCCGCTCGCATTGTCCGTTGGTCTGCAGATGAAACCCCGAGATCAGAGCCACCTGGGCTCCCAAGGTGGTGGCGAACTTCCTCCAGACACGAGACACGAACTGGAGACCATGGTCAGAGAGGATCTCTGTTGGGATCCCGTGCAGACGAAAGACATGTTTAATTAAAAGCTGGGCCGTGACGGCAGAAGTAGGGAGGGCCTTTAACGGCACCAGATGACAGGCCTTGGAGAACCTGTCCACTACAGTTAAAATGACACTAAAACCATGCGAAGGTGGCAACCCACAAACAAAGTCCAAGGCGATATGGGACCAAGGATGGGACGGCACTGGTAGGGGACAGAGTAGGCCTGCAGGAGACTGATTAGTACCTTTTTGCTGGGCACAGACGTGGCAGGCTGACACATACTCCTTCGCGTCTCTGTAGAGGGAGGACCACCAGAAAGATTGCCTGATCAGAGCCACCGTACATCCCAATCCGGGGTGGATTGAAAACCTCCCGGTGTGAGCCCAGTGAATAAATTTTCCTCGTAGTTCCTGGGGAACAAACAGTCTGTTGGAGGATCAGTTACCTGGGCCAGATTCCACATTAAGAGCCTCCAGGACCTGGTCTCTTATAGGCCAGGTTACTCCAGCAACAATGCAGGAGGTATAGGCAGGATGGTGCTAGGAGCCGTCTCGTCTTCAGAGGCGTACTGGCGAGACAGAGCATCAGGCTTTGTGTTCTTTGAGCCCGGTCTATAGGATAAAACAAAGTTAAAGTGGGAGAAGAACAAAGATCAACTGTACTGTCGAGGGTTCAGTCATTTTGCTTCCTTGAGATAGATTAGGTTTTTGTGATCAGTCCAAATGATGAACCTCCACGATGAACTGCTGCTTGGGGTCTGGTCTGGAGAGGACTGGAGCCTCGGTGAACTTCCTCTTCAGTGTCCTAAATGCGGCTTCGGCTTCTGGAGACCAAGAAAAGGGCTTGACAACAGAGGTTAGAGCTGCCAAAGGGGCTGCGGTCTGGTTATAATTGTGGATAAACTGTCTATAAAAGTTTGCAAAGCCAAAGAACCCCTGAAGTTGTTTCCTGGTGGTAGGGGTAGGCCACTCCATCACTGCTTGGACCTTACCTGGGTCAGCCCTCAGCCGTCCACTCTCTAAAACAAACCCAAGAAACTTAACTACAGAAACATGAAATTCACATTTCTCAGCTTTTACAAATAGTCTATTCTCCAACAGCCGTTGGAGTACCATCCGAACATGTTTCTTGTGTTGAGCAATGGACCTAGAGAAAATCAAAATATCATACTGTTACAAAGTCATTAATGTAGTCCCCCAACACGGAGTTCACAAGTCTCTGAAACACCGCTGGAGCATTAGTGAGACCAAAGGGCATCACCAAATATTCAAAGTGTCCCAGGGGTCTCTTAAAAGCAGTCTTCCATTCGTCACCTTGGCGGACTCTGACCAGGTGATATGCATTGCGGAGATCCAACCGCGTAAAAACGGTGGCATCTTGCACAGGTTCGAAGGTAGACAAAAGTAGAGGAAGCGGGTACTTGTCCTCTACTGTTATTTGACTTAAACCCCTGTGGTCTGTACAAGGGCGAAGCGACCCATCCTTTTTGGCCACGAAGAAAAAAACAGCTCCCAGAGGCGAGGCGGATGGTCTGATTATGCCATTTGCCAAGGCCTCTGTAATGTACTTCCTCATACTGTCCTGTTCAGGCTTGGACAGATTGTAGAGGCAGCTGGTTGGGAGCGGAGCTCCTAGCAACAGGTCAATTCCAATGTCAAAAGGACGGTGAGGTGGTAACGTGGCTGCTTGATCTCTGCTAAACACTTGCTGTATGTCATGGTACTCACTTGATACCTGGGTGAGATCGGGCGGCTCCCTAAGTGTCTTTTCAGAGTCCTTAGATCCAGATGAAGCAGAGGTTAAGCAGGTTAGATGACACTCTGGATTCCAGGTTTCAGCACGGCTAGATCTCCAGTCCAAACACGGGTTGTGTACCTTAAGCTAGGAATGGCCTAGAACTACTTGGTTCAGCGGGGAGGGAAACACAAATAATGAGATCATCTCCATGTGGTTACCTGAGACCTGGAGCTGGAGTGGTTCGGTCTGGAGGGTGATTGTGGACAGAGACCTCCCGTCCAGGGAGGACACCGTTAATGATTCCGGCAGTGGAACAGTAGATAGTCCCCAATCCCGCACCAGTTGCGGGTCCACCAATGACTGTTCACATCCTGAGTCCACTAGAGCAGTCGTCTGGTAGCGACGACTGTAAACAGTCAAAGCACAGCCAATAAGAAAATGGGAGGTTTCTTTACCCGAATGACTGCCCACCAGAACTCTCGGATCTACTGGTGGGCACGCCCTTTTGACACCGCAGGGCAAGTTTGCACCATGTGTCCTGGTTTTCCACAGTAAAGGCACAAAACTTTACTGTGGCGATGACAGCGCTCCTCAGGAGTAAGATGGGTATGTCCCACCTGCATAGGCTCCTCGGGGGAGTCCAGAGGAGGAGACCTATGGGATGGACGATGTACTGGTGGTGGTAACAGATCCCTGGACGATGTCTTCAGAAGCTCCCTATGTCTTTTGTCGATGGAGATGCATAATATGATCAATCCGTTCAGAGTTGATGGTTCGGAGCACAGAGCCAGCTGGTTCTTTACCCGCTCGTTCAAAGCCTCGATGAAGGCCACTTTAAGGGCATCATTTCCCCATGATGTCATCGCAGCCAAGGTCCTAAACTCCAGAGACATGTCTTCCCTGCGAGAGGTGCAACTGTCTCTTTCTGATGTCAGTGGTGGTCTCGGAACTGCAAAAAGTTAGTTTAAAATCCTCCAGAAAGTCGAGGTAGGAACCGGACAGAAAATTGGGATTTCTACTCTTGGCCTCCACCCACCTAAGTGCCTTGCCTCTAAGAAGTCCAACAATAAAAGAGATTTTCATAGAGCCAGTAGGAAAAGATTTCAGGGAGTCTTCAAACACTAGGCGGCACTGCAGCAAAAACCCAAAACAATCCTCGAACTCACCGGAGAAAGTCGGGCATTGCAGAGGAGGAGCCAAACGGAAGTGGGTGATTTCCGGAGGACCAAGCACTGCCGGTCTGGGTGAAACCATTCCTCCCAAAGCGTGTGCGTGTGGTTCCGTTCCGAACGCTGGAGCGGTGGCTGTCGCTGGAGCGAGGACAGAACTCGAGGCTGAAGAGGAGAGCCGCTTATGGAACTGCTGCAGGACGGTCTCCAAACGTTGATAACGTTGGTTGGTGATATTTAGCTGCTCCATGAGGACGGGAAGTGTCTGCTCTTGTTGGGACATCGGTATCCAGATCCGCGAGTGCTGATTCCGCTGGGTTAGATGTGTGGCCGGATGATTCTGTCATGACTCGAGGTAAGTGCCTAACCCAAGACATGCAGAATCATCACACGTAGTCCAAAGCAGTAAAGTAAAATGTCTTTCTTATAATAACGGTAACTGAAACAGCACAGGGATGTCCTGTGGGGATGAGCAATACGGCTCGAGTCTCTGAGGTGCTCAGGATAATCAGGAGAGGAGGGGAAGCCGGGGAGGACGCTGGGCAGAGGGTGAGAGATCCAGGAGGGGTGAGGTAGCAAAGGGAAAGCCAAACAGGATCGGCGGAGGAGGATGGGACGTGATGAGTATATTCCAGAAAACGAAGACAGCGAGGGTGAGTAGATGATGAGATGATCCTGAGCGAGACAAAAACAGGCATAAGGGATAATCCAATTCCAAATCCAAAATACAATCCAAGGTCATAAATCCACTAGTCGAAGGCGAGTCAAAACACAAATTAACAAAATCAAAGTTCAGAGTCAAGTGGCTGGTGCTACCTAAACTGGTGCAATCATCCGGCAAAGTGAAGTGTCTCCATCCTCCTTTTAAACCCGCGTTCCTGATTTGGGAATCGCCTGCAACTGTTGCTTCCTCTGCTCCTCACCTGTGGAGAATTAACTCAGACTCGGGTGAGAGGAGATGGTGTGACTCACCTCTGCCCAGAAACATGACAAGTACAGGGCGATGAGGAGAAGTAGCAACCATTTTTCATTCAGACCTAGCAATCAATCCCTTACCAATTAATAGTTACAGTTCTTTTGAACATCTTATTCTTAGTATTCCTAATCCAGATTTCAAAACTGTAAAACCACTCTTGTTTGTAGTGTTGTATCATCAACCAGGCCTTTACTCTGAGTTTTTGGATCAGATCTCTGATTTTTTTATCTGATTTGACAGAATGACAATAATAGCCTCAATGTAGCTTTTAGAGTCAATTGGTTTTACGCAAAGAATCCATAGCTCCACCGACTCCTGCCATCATACATTAGACCTTGTGCTGATTTATGGCATAGAGTGTGAGGAAATAACATTTCCACACAATCCAGTCTTCTCGGACCACTTTTTGATAACCTTTGAGTTTTTTATAACTGAGTTCTCGAGACATGAAAGTAAATTTCACTATGGTCTGTCTCTATCTGACAACTCTGTTGCATCTTTTAAATCAACTGTTCCATCTTTACTATCTTCAGCATCTCAGAGGAACATATCAGAGGGCAATATTTTTATTTCTAGCCCTTCACAAATCAATGCTTTAGTTCATAATGTTACTTCCTCATTACATGTAGCATTAGTTGATGCTGCCCCTTTAAAAAAGAAGGTTATTAGGGACAGGAAGTTGGCTCCCTGGTTTAATTCTCATGAACGAACTTTAAAACAAAACTCTAGAAAATTGGAGAGAACATGGCGCTCTACACACCAGGAGGAGTCCTACTTATCCTGGAAAAATGGTCTTGTGCTTTATGAAAATAAGCTTCAACAAGCTACAACTGCATATTTTTCATTGCTAATTGAAGAGATTAAGAATAATCGAAAATATCTTTTCAGTACAGTTGCCAAACTTACACAGAATCATAGCTCTGAACCATCTATTCTCAGTCCTCAGCAGCAACGACTTTATGGGATTTTTCACAAGTAAAATTAATTCTATTAGAAACAAAATCATTAGCATCCTCCCTAATGCGATTTCTTCTTCCTCAGTAAGCGAGGCAGCATCAGAGGTAACTGTAGAACCTCATCTGTGTTTGAACCATTTTGACCCAATTGAGCTTTTAGAGTTATCAAAAATATTAGCTTCATCTAAACCTTCCACTTGCATTTTAGATCTAATCCCAACCAAATTATTTAAAGATGCATTTCCTTTGGTTATTGCCCCCATTCTAGATATAATCAATCTATCCTTGGTAAATGGATACATACCACAGGATTTTAAGGTTGCTGTAATCCAACCTTTACTCAAGAAATCTTCTCTGGATCCAGATGACCCAATGAAATATAGACCAATATGTAAACTTCCATTTTTATCCAAAGTCCTTGAGAAAATAGTGGCCAACCAAGTATGTGAGCATTTAAGCACCAATGATCTGTTTGAGGAATTTCAGTCTAGTTTTAGAGAATATTACAGCACTGAAACTGCATTAGTGAAGGTTACAAAGGATATTCTCATGGCCTCAGATAAGAATCTTGAGTCTGTTCTAGTCTTGTTAGATCTCATTGCTGCATATGACACAGTTGATCACAATGTTCTTTTAGAAAGGCGTGAACATCTTGTAGGGATCAAAGGAACAGTGCTAGGCTGGTTTAAATCCTACCTGTCTGATAGATATCATTTTGTAAACGTACATGACAAATCTTTTTCAAACTCCAGGGTTACTTGTGGAGTACCACAGGGTTCAGTGATTGGACCAATTCTTTTTACTCTATATGCTTCCAATTGGTAAAATCATTAGACAGCATGGGATAAACTTCCACGGTTATGCTGACAATACTCAGTTATATATATCCATACCTAACCTAATTGGTTAGTTAGATTACAGGCTTGTCTTGAAGACATACAAAAATTGGATGACACAAGTCTTATTGCTTTTAAATCAAGACAAGACTGAAGTTCTCATCTTTGGACCTGAAATTCAGAAAACGAAATTGCTTCATCAATCACCTGACCTGAGTGGCATTCAATTAGTCTCTGAGAACAAAGTAAGGAACCTTGGTGTTATCTTCGACCAGGACTTGTCATTCGAATCCCACGTTAAACAGGTTTGTAGGATTTACTTTTTCCACCTTCGGAAAATTGCTAAGATTAGAAGCATCCTTTCCAGGGGTGATGCTGAAAAACTAGTTCATGCATTTATTACATCAAGACTGGATTACTGTAATTCATTGATCTCAGGAAGTCCACAGAATGTAGTTAAAAGTCTTCAGCTTGTCCAAAATGCTGCAGCTAGACTTCTGATGAGAATTACAAAGAGAGATCATATCTCTCCTGTCTTAGCTTCCCTACATTGGCTACCTGTTAAATTCAGAATAGATTTTAAGATCCTCCTTCTCACATATAAAGCTCTTAACAATCAATCTCCATCATACATCAGTGACCGGATTGTTCCATATGTTCCTAACCGAGCACTTCGCTCTCAGACTGCAGGTTTACTGGTGGTTCCCAGAATATCTAAAACTAGGAGGGGAGGCAGATCTTTTAGTTATCAGGCTTCTCTCTTGCGGAACCAGCTCCCAGCCTAGTCTCTGAGGCAGGCACTTTGTCTACTTTTAAGACTAGGCTTAAAACATTTTTATTTTATAGGGCCTATGATTAAAATCTGATGTTAGCCTAGATCTGGACAAGTGGGGGAGTAGAGGGAGGTGGAGTGTACAGTCTGTAAAGATGACTCTCTCTTGCCCTGCCTCCAACATGCCTCCATCTAAAATGCTAGGTTATCCAGAGTTATCTCTGTAGTTATGCTGCTATAAGCTTAGACTGCTGGAGGACACCCTGACCACTTTCCACACTGACCACTTTCCACACTCTGCTACTTTCTTCTACAATCTGCTCTTTAACTGCATTAGTTCCTGGAATTTCAGCTGTTAACTTTATTTGTTCTCCAAGTGTTTGTCTCCCCAGAAGAAGCTACAATGATGTTCTGCTGAGCTGTGGTAGCCTCAGGGAGGGGGCCATCGTCTCAAACTCTGTTGCTAACCATTAAATCATTCTCCTGATAATAATATTTTACTTTCCTTGACATTGGATGGGCTACTACTAGTTTACCCATTTAATTATAGATTCACTAGGATAAATACAATAGTTTATCTCTCAGCAAATAGAATATTTACCAAGAAATCAAAATGTAACCATAGAAACACTGCTTGGTGTGTGTGTGTGTGTGTGTGTGTGTGTGTGTGTGTGTGTGTGTGTGTGTGTGTGTGTGTGTGTGTGTGTGTGTGTGTGTGTATGTGTGTGTGTGTGTGTGTGTATGCGTGTGTGCGTGTGTCTGCTCTGTCTTCTTGATCCCCAGTGAGTTGTGCCGGATGACTGCTCATACTGAGCCAGGATCCTCTGGAGGTTTCTTCCTGTTAAAAGAGTTTTCCTCTCCACTGTCACTGCATGCTTGCTTAGTATGAGGATTGCTGTAAAGTCACTGACACTAGTCAGTGACTCGATGCAATTTGCTGGGTTCCTTATATAGGAAACTTTTTTCTGATTGGCTTAATGAACTGACCTGTACTGGAATGCTCATCATGTGAAGTGCCTTGAGATGACGCTTGTCGTGATTTGGCGCTATATAAATAAATTTGAATTGAATTGAATCTTATCCCAGCTGCAAAGGATGGATGGATAAAAGAAAACATTTTAGGCCACATGTTCTTACGAAAAAGAAAAGCTTACAGGGCAATGTATATACACACACACACTCACACACACACACACACACACACACACACACACACACACACACACACACACACACACATATATATATATATATATATATATATATATATATATATATATATATATATATATATATATATTGTTAAACTTGCGCCAGAAGGTGCATCTCCCTCTCTGGTCGGTCGCTCCCGATGCCTCTGCAGGAGTGGACATCCTCTTCTACGCACACTGGAAGCTGCCGTCTAACTTAAACTTAAGTTAGTGAAATAAGGACATGTTTTACTGAACACATGTGCGCATGTTCTCAGCTCTCCCTGTGCATTAACAAGCTCACAGCGCCCCGCGACGCCACCTGAAGCAGCACACACACCAGGAAGGAGGAACCCGCATTTCCTTTTATTGAAGGGCTTGAACTCCACCCACATAAACATTGATAGTGATAGACATCGCACTGCAACACTCCCATTCGATGACATCACAAGAACATTTATGTCTGCTTTCTTGTTTTCCTCTTTTTTCTTTACATTCTGAACAAAAACTTGCAGAAACATTCCAGTTTTACCTTTGTAGCAGATTTTTTGAACATATCTGCTATCATATTTTCTGTCGAACAATAAACAAGGACCATATTACCATGTGATACATTGTCCCTCACAAAATGGTACTTAATGTCCACGTGTTTGCTTCTCTGACGGTTTGTTGGATTCTTTGCCAGGCTTATTGTTCCTTGGTTGTCCTCGAAGATTTTAACTCAACTATTTTTGACATGTTGTCCCATGTCCGTGAGCAGTCTTCTGAGATACAGTGCTTCTTGAATTGCTGCTGCTAGAGCCATGTATTCTACCTTGCATGTTGACAGCGCAATAGTCTATTGTTTCTTAGTTTTCTGTAGCAGTAACCTGTAACACTCTTTCTGTCCCCTGGATCGTTTGCCCAGTCTGCGTCAGAAAATCCAAACAGTTCTAAACTGTTCTCAGTCTTTTTGTAACTGTAAAGGGTTTCATTTACATATTATTTAATGAACCATAAGACATGAGATTCCATAATAAACATGAAATCAATCTTATGGATCTTTGGGTACTTTTAACCAGAAGATTGGAACTTTTTATTGCAGGGATTATGTAACAACTTCATATTAACTCAGAGACAAAAGAAAGAGAGTCAAGTTTTAAAAGTTTAAAGATTTATTACTAAACAAATTAAAACTAGACTAACTTTAAACACTAAAGGTTTGGTGTAACTAAGGTGAATTGAGACGGAGAATGGTGTAGTGTGGAATGTTGTTCAGAACCAGCAAATCCGGAGAAACGATTAGTTCTGATGGGAGTGAAGGTGATGTCTTTGCGCTAAGCTTTGATTTGGAGATTCATAAACCCATAAGACGCCATTCTGTCAGTCTCCGTACCTTTGGCGGAAGTCCCCGTCTAGATCAGGAGGTGTAGAGGTCCAGCTTGGACCTTTCTGGAGCCGAAGCCTGTAGAACAGCCGCGGCCACCAACCAGTTCAATTTTGAGATACTTACGGGTCACGACAGTTTATTGGCATCTAGCAAGACCCAAAATGGGGTCGTGATGGTTCAGCTTTTATTCTGAAAGGAACCATTGCAGCAGTTGGAACAGCAACAGATTTTATCCAGCTTGTCTTTGGTTCTTTCGGCTGAAGAGTAAAGTTAGGGATTGGCCACTCTGACACTTCTCTAGAACGCTTTGAACTGGCGTTAAAGATGACGTGGGCATAGTTTTATACTTCGGATGTTTTGGTTTAAGGTCGAATGAAAAGATGACAGATTTACCAAGCACCACCAAAACCACGCCTCCGTCAGATCTGGCAGATTCTTATTGGATCAGTAAAAGCAATGTGTCATGTGGCTTAACCTTACGTGTAATCATTCTCTAGTGGAAACATTTAAAGTTATATTATTTATTATATTCTGTAGGATTATAATATCAAGTCATTAATATTTTAATTTCACAAACCAGTTCACATTTTGTTATTGACTAACACTTTGTTTGATTAGCTTATTAAAAATAGAGTTCTTTGATTTATTAAAAAGAAAGAGTCCTTTGTCTTCATTCTTCTCTTGGGCTGGAAAGGAAAACAGTTTAGAAGCAAATGCATGAGACCTTGAGCAATATCTCATGCAGATTAGTTCTTGCTGAGGAGAGGGGGCAAATGACTTTTAGGTGGAAAACAGTCATTTCATTCCGTTACATAACATAACGTGTTGTGTCCCTTTCAAATATCTGTACACATGTTTGACAGCCGTCACATGTTTTTGTCTAGGATCAGACATATACCTTGACAGATTTCTCACAATCCAGCAAATGTCTGGCCTGGTGCAGGTCATGATGTAAATGAGACTGCCCACCATAGCTCTGTATTCCTTAGGATCTGTGGAATCTCCTTCTAAAGTGAGATCACACTTGGTTTCACAGGGAGTAGCCCTGGTTTTATAGTCTGGCATTCCTGATCTTTCAAGTATCTTCTGTATATACTTAGACTGGTCCATTTTTATCTCATCCTGTGTTTGTACAAAATCTATCCCAAAAAAATGGGTAAGCTGTCCTAAATCTTTCATTTGGAAAATATTTTCCAGTGCTGTTTTGACTTGTTTCAAGATGTTATCATGACTGGCAGCCACAATTATATCATCCACCCACACCAATAAGATCACACTTTCACCTTCTGACTGATATGTGTAGATATAATTGTCTGTTGCACTTTGAACAAAACCATTTTTGATCAGAGAGCCATGGAGCATTTGGTTCCAATTTCTCCCAGATTGTTTTAACCCATAAATTGATTTGTTCATCTTCCAGACCATTTTTCTTTCTCCCTTTGGACCTTCATGGAAACCTTGTGGTTGTTCCATATATACCTCACAATCAATAGGTGCGTGCAAATATGCGGCCTTAACATCCATCTGATGTAGTTTGAGGTTGTGCTGAGCTGCTAGCTGCATGAGTACACGTAATGATGTGAGGTTAGCTGTAGGTGAGAACGTTTCATAGTAATCTACACCCTGCACTTGTGTGTAGCCCTTAGCAACGTATCTTGCCTTATGTATCTCATTCCCTTTTGCATCCTCCTTCAATGCAAAAACCCACCTACCTCCGACTGTTTGTTTCCCTTCCGGTAAAGTGACGAGAGAAAATGTGTTGCTGTCCTTTAATGCTGTCATCTCATCTGTCATTGCTTGTTTCCACTTTTCCCTTCTGTTTGATTCTAAAGCTTCATCATAACTTTGAGGGATGCCTGTTGCAATACGGTAGCAGTAATCGATATCTAGCTCGATACTTTGAACTGCACACTCATAGTCTTCAGGATATTTAGGCTTTCTTCTCTCCCGGCCAGATGTGCGTCTAGCCTGTGTGTCTTCCTCCCAGTCTGTGTCATGTTCCTCTGTAAACTCGGTCTGGGACTCTTCATGTTGTTTTACTTCAGTTACGGTCGTCTCCCATCTACTTACGTAACCCCCACTTTTTCCAAATCTGTCTGTGTTTGTTTTTCTTCTTTGCTTTTCTCAAGAAAGGTCACTAGCCTGTGTTTTTGAACGCTATTTGTTTCTGGAAAGAACACCATTTTAGCAGGAGAATGAGTGTCAAAACCCACAAAGATCCCTCTCTTTCCTTTTGGATCTAATTTCTTCCTGTATCTGTTAAACATTACGCACTCAGATCCTAACTTTCTCATTTCAGATAAGTTTGGTTTTCTACCTGTAAATAGAAAGTATGGGGTCTCTCCCATTCTGTTGCAGTAGCACCTGTTTCTTATCACAGTAGCTAACTTTGCTGCATGGGGCCATAACTCTTTAGGTAGTCCTGACTCTATCAGCATGCACCTGACCATTTCAGACAAGGTGCGCCAATTTCTCTCCGCCGTCCCATTTTGGTGCGGAGAGTATGGGGCTGACCTTTCGTGTTTGATGCCATTTTCTCTCAACAAAGTTTGGTACTCCTCTGATAGTACCATTATCTGACCTCAGACATTTAACCTTTCCGAATGGTTCCATGTCTGCTAGAAACTGCTGTGTAGCTTGGGCTACTTTGTTCTTATTCCTTAGAAAGTCCATGTTCTAAAATAAAATGTTTTATTTTATTTTAATTACCTTAAAAGACTCAAAGTCTCTTTTTACACTTTATATTTATTTAATCAGGATCGTTGTCAAGTCGACGCCAGAAACAATGAAACACAACTTGAATATCAGATGAACAACAAGGCTTTATTCAACCGGCATTCATACAAGTTATCAATCATGAACGAAACATTTCTCTTACCGTTGCTTATGGGTGGAGAGCTGAACACCCCAGTTAGAAAACGTAATCCATGATAACACATGTAATCCAAGAACCTCGTCAGGTAGAATCCAACAAGCAGCTCTAACAGCTCTGAGCTCTGCTCTGCTCCTTATACATTCCCTGATGTGCGTGCAAAGCTGCACACCTCCACCAGGATTACCTTGATTACATCCTCATGATCACATTATGTTCGGCTCTCCTTGATTACATCCTCATGATAAGTGTGATTGACAAACAGTAGTGATCAATAACTTGTATAAAGCAATTATACAACAGATGACAAGTTCATTTTTATTACATTCCACTCTTGAACTTTTCATCTAATTTATGTAACATATCCATCACCATTTCCCCATCAAAACCAACGTCATTTATAACATACCTTGTAGTTCCACTTTAATTTTCATCGTAGTCTTTGCATTATTACCCAATTTATTTCTCTTCTTAATCGAATAACATACCAACAAATAATAAGATTACACAATGTTAGAATGCTGATTATAATTAATGCTGCAATCATAGGTGGAATTAGCACTTTATTAGCGGTACTCGACATGCCTGTAAATATATCCCACCAATGATGAGCGGAAGCCTGTTCAATCAATGTAGCAACATGTTTTATTTCCCCTTGTGCCACAAGAGTAGACGCCATGAGCCTGGAAAGGTTGGACCTATGAGAGTCAATCAATTTTGCCACTTCAGTGGAACCATCCAATGCGCATTTGAATCGTTCCAGTGAGAGTGTCCAAGGGGAGTGTAAAACCTCCCATTGTATCTTAGTCAGCCGACTAGATACAGTGTAATTACTCAACCAATAGGTCACGTTATTCCATTCCCACATATGTATACCCTTGAGACAACCTGAAAAGGGAACTGAAGGTACCTGTGGGGAATTGGTCATTGTAGCCACGCATAAGGTGTTAGGACCCACCTGCCAAAACTGTTCCTCTGGGGGTGTGACCGTCCAATCACAGAGTACGACCCTTGAATCAGTGAAACATGGATTGCTATGTCCTTTTACCAATGGGCAGGCTAAACCCTTATCAGTCTCATCACAGTGTTTTACTTCATATGTTCGATTTGTTTTAACATCCCACCACTCTCCACTAACATGGAGATACCAAAACCCTTTAGTGGTTATCACCGGCAGTATCTGATATCTACACACAGTCATTACTGATGTCATATTATACTGATCCCAGTATCCAGTACACATAGATTTATTACAAATCGTCATTTCTGCATGTAGCTGTAGCCATAATGAACTACTGATGTTCCATAATGTTCGCCATGCATGATAGTTATTACTCATTACCTGTATTTGAAACCTATTTCTCTGTGTCTCAGCATGAATAGTCTGCAAGGAACAGACTGTCCAATTACCTATGTGTGACAAATTATGCAATGCATCATAAGTTTCATTCCAAAGCTTTAGATTCCATTTAAATACACTTTTCCACACATCACTTCCTTCTAGCTGACTAGATACAGTCGAAGGCATCCATCTTGCAGTCTTGGTGACAGCTTGTGCGGTGTATTCTCCAGTGTTGGACAGCATAGTTCGTGTTACCTCATTGTTTGCTGTGTTAGCCAGACCATACAAAGTTCCAGTTCCTCCTAGCACGGTGTCATACCATGCTCGCCTCCTCCTGTTGCAAGGCGGAATAGGAGGGAATTTCACAGTCCATCGCACATATTCGGCTACCCTTATTTGTCCCATTTGTTGACAAGTGTGAACCAGGGGAGCTACAGCTGTCTGCGTAGCTCTAGCTGTGTCGGGCAGCACCCAGAATATGTACAAATAGGCGCGTCCTCCTGTGATTACAGTTCCATTCCTGATCCGGAAATCGCGATCAACCTTCATACTCCAATTTGTGCCATTTTGTATGCAAGTACCATTCCCCTGATGGTATGCACAGATGCACGCTGCAGAATTAAAGGTTACTGTTGATCCTTGAACCAACACCCCCGGGCTGATCACCCTTCCTCGGATTTTAAGACATCCTCTGCACCGGTACATCTTACCGGTAGATGTTAGGTTTCCCAAGTAGCAAGCGTCATTTGCTCTGCATGTGAATGTGCCTTGAGTGCGGTTGGACATACTGCTAACCAATTCCAGATGGCCCATGACCCCTTCTTCCAACACTTGTCCTTCCGTGAGCCCCCAACAGAAATGTGCCCTCAGTGCGATGACAGCGAGGACATGGAGGACGATGACCAAACATCCGACACCACCAGGTCCGCGGAGCCCATCCATCGCCTCGACAAAGGTTCAATCCTTTTGTAGGGGAAGGGGACCCAGTCAACCACCGTCACTCAGACACCCGCCTATGGGATACATACAAAACTGCAGATAGAATGACAAGCATTAATTTTCTCTCCTGTAACATTTGTTTATCGGAATATTAATCCATTTTTCCTCTCCGGGGAACAATACACTTACCACAGCATCTTTTCCCTGTGCAATAATCTCTCCAGCTCTGGGAGGACCATTGAGCTGCTCCACCCACACTTTTGCCCCCGCAGTAAAGTCTGATGATTCAAACCCAGTTTCACCCCTCTGAGTGATAGTGGTAGGTTTAGTAATCTCTTCAACTTTGGACATTACACACCGTTTGATTACTAACTGAGCTATCTTGTCTCCTTTTTCCAGTACCAACGGTTCTTTACCTGTATGCTGACAATGTTCACAATCTTCTATGGCAGTTTTAATATCATCAATGATGAGATCTATTCCTCTGTCCCTCGCCCATTTCAATGTTCCCTGCACACCCCAATGTCCAGCAGTAACGTGAGCCCATTTGGCTAATCCAGGACTTGATTGTCTTACAGCCTGAATTTTCACTATCTTATCTACAGTCTGATTATGCAGGGATTCAGGATCATTGTTATTAGTATGAGCATCCACATGTAATACTGACACAGGAATATTTTGGCATTTCTCCCAAATGTCCTTCCATAGGTCAGCTCCCCAAACCTCTTTTGAATGTATCTTCCATTGTGTAGCATGCCAAGTTGGCATCCAAGTTAACATTCCTTGGGCTACTGACCAGGAGTCAGTATAAATACTTACTCCCTGCACCCCAGCTGCCATTATTACCATGTGTACTGCTTTCAACTCTGCCCATTGGCTACTCTTTCCTGTCCCTGTGAGTTCCATAACTTGTTGTGTACCAGGGTTAAATGCCCCAGCCTTCCATTTCCTGGTTCCTGCCACATATTGACAGGAACCATCAGTGAACCAGGCTCGCTCCTGCTGCTCTGGGGTGAGTTCGCTCCATCTTACCCCCAGTTTCACAGGAGAATCCTGGATTGGTTTTACCTCAAAAGGCACTTCATCCATTTCTGGAACGTCTGCCACTTGCTCGTGGAGCATTGATACTCCTTTTTCTCCTGGTTTCATTCTCTCAGAAACATACCACTTCCATTTTATGATGCTAGCCTCTTGAGCTACCCCTATGCGGTGAGTTGTAGGATTGCTCATGACCCAAGTTAGAATGGGTATATGTGTTCTCATCATTACTTCATGCCCCACAGTTTGGGCTTCTGTTTCCAACAAAGCCCAATAACATGCCAACAACTGTTTTTCAAATGGAGTATATCTCTGTCCTGCATCAGGCAATTTCCTAGACCAAAAACCCAAAGGTTTTCTGCACCTATCTTGTTTTTGCCACAAACTCCAGTTAGCATAATCATTTACTGCAGAAACCTGTAACTCCACTGGTCCTGACAACATCTTCCCCAAAGAAACAGCTTGTTGGATTGCCTCTTTAGCTAGTTCAAATGACTGTTGTTGATCAGGCCCCCATTCAAACTGCTCCTTCTTCCGAGTGCATCTGTACAGAGGCTGCAAGATCTGTCCTAAATGAGGTATGTGGTGTCTCCAGAACCCAAACAACCCAATATACCGCTGAGCATCTGTCTTATTCTGTGGTATTGGGAACCGTGCTATTTTCTCTTTAGCTTTAGTTGTTATTTCTCTTTCCCCTCTATTCCAGATAATTCCCAAGAACTTCACTGACTGTGCAGGTCCCTGCACTTTCGCTGGATTTATCTCCCATCCATGATTCTTCATATGTGTTATCAGAAGTGGGAGCAATTGCTCAACCTCTTCTTTAGTGTTTCCCTGAATCATGATGTCATCAATGTAGTGTGATAACAATATGCCTGATGGGATCTTTAAAGTCGACAGATTTTCAGCCACTATCCTATGACAGATTGTGGGTGAATGCACATACCCTTGTGGTAATCTGGTGAAGGTGTACTGTCTTCCTTCCCATGTAAAGGCAAACTGTTCCATCTTGTCCTCAGGGATAGGTATGGTAAAGAAAGCATTGGCCAAATCTATCACCGCATACCATGTACCAGAGTGATGCTGCACCCTTTCCACAATCGTGATAACATCCGGAACCGCAGACGTTAAAGGAGGAGTATGTTTATTCAGCGCTCTATAATCCACAGTCATTCTCCATGAACCATCTGATTTCTTCACTGGCCATAAGGGATTATTCCACCGTGTGGTGCATGTTTTCAAAACTCCTGCCTCCAGATATTCTTTAATAGTGTCCGTAATTTCTTTCTGACCCCCAGGCAACCGGTATTGTTTTTGTGATACCACCTGTGTTGCTTCAGGAATGGGAAAAGGTGTCATTTTGACCTTGCCTACCAAAATGGTGTGGATTCTGTTTATACCAAAACAAAATCGACCATGTTTCAGATGAAGAGTCATTCCGGCCAATATATCCATTCCAATAATCCATTCCTTTGCAGGAGCCACTACTACACTGTAATTTCTAATAGGTTGATTTCCTATTTTTAAGGGCAAAGTTACTCCCTTTCCTACTAACATCTGCCCCCCAAGTCCAGTCAAAGGTACAATGTTTCCCTTTATTTTATCAGGATTGCCATGAATTACAGAGGCCTCCGCCCCAGTGTCAACCAATGCCATTACTGTCTGTACTGATTTTTTCCAATAAATCTGTAATTCCACATGTGGTCTGATATCATTTACTGACCATCCTGAGGCACTGGCAACAACCCGAGCTTGACCTTCATCCTATTCATCATCATGTTCCCTTCGGTGCTGTTTTTTCTTTCTACGCTTCACTGCCGCCACCTGATAACACTCATCTGAACTCTCCTCCTCTGAAGATTCCTTGGGAGGGGCGGAAGGTTCAGCAGGCTTCGACGCCACCTCCCTGATCACATTCTGCAACATTCCAACCAATTCTGACACAGACATCCTGTCGTCCTTTTCAGGACAATGTCTGAACTGACAATGGACCTTCAGTCCCATTTGGCTGCATTTCTCCATCAATGCATTAGTGGGCAATCCATCAATCTCCTCAAACGGCACTCCCGCTTGTCGCAGTGCCCTCCACAGATCTGTTCTAGAGGGGCCCATTGCCCCCCCTTTACGACCCCTTGAATGTGGATCAATCCTGGGTTTATTTTCAGTTCTAGCTCCCTCTCTCCTCGTCTCAGACCAATCACCCAGCGTGGTGAGTTCGCCAAGACGATCTTTTATCGCGGCAAAAGTCTGGTCTGCCGCGCCAAACAACAAGCTGGTCACCATGGGTTTATAATGTGGTGGGGCATGTCTGATGAGGTGATCTCTAGTTGCCTTAGAGATGTTACAGTCCACCACTCCAGCTCCCCCGTTTCGAGCCACTTGCTCTCTAATAGTGAGTCTGGTGAGCCGCTGAATGGCATCTCTCACTGTCTGCCATTGCCCTTTAATCTCAGACCAGTCCGCCGTGGTAGGATAGATTACATGACATGCCAGAGCATATGCACCCCCCACATTGAAATCTTCATCAGCTGGCAATGCCCGGACTGTAGCCCTGTATTCAGCATTTATCTGTGCATCAGTACTTAATCCTGAAAATCTCATGGCATCACCGGCATCTATGGCTATATCACACGCGCCATCCTCCATAAGGCGATTAAGCCAGGAGTCAGTTGGTTCGCCTGGGCGCTGTTTCAGCTTCCCATTCATGTGATTTAACTCATCTTGTGAATAATCCTCTAGCGTTGTTAGCAGCCTAGGGGCGGGTTGTGGCTGCTGTTGTAACATCCTTCTTATATTACCCGCCTCATCGAGTTCCGGCCGTCCCTGATCATCCACCATATCTACCAGTATTGGTGGAATAATTTGCTGTTCTCGCCGACGCCTAGTAATAGGTCTTTGTTCTGACATCTTTATCCTCTGTAATGATGGATACAAGGGCTGAGGTGGTGGGTCAGGTTTAATCACCCACTCCTCCTCCTCATCATCCCCCCAAAGATCCCCGTTCCATTTCTGCGGGTCCCAATCTTCACCAACATTCTTTACAAACGCCCGGATCTGAGCAGGACCTGTTCTACGAGGTCGCTTCTTTTCCTTCCTTTGCGCTCGAGACACAAAAGTCAGCGTTTTATCCAAAACATTCTGAGCATGCTTTAGCTCTTTCCCCATCACACACACTCTCTGCTCAAACTCTGAGCATGATTTCTCAACTTCTTCAGCATGGATTTTCTCCTGCGCCGCTCGCTCTCTACAACTGCTCAATTCTAACTCCTGTTTTTTCCATGCTTCTGCAAAAAGCCACATCATGTCTCTCACTCCTGCCAGCGGCGCTTTTTTTTTAACTTCTATCCGCGTCAAACGGTCCAGCACCACGGCGGGGCTGACCACTCCATTTAACTCTCCCCACGGCCCAGGGCGTCCACCGCGCTGCCTTAACATATCACCAATGGATCGGAACTCCTCCGTTTCCCAGCCGGGAATCGGCACGGGAATCGGCGTTCCCTCCCCAGAAGCACTCGGCTCCTTTTTGCTTCTCCAAAAACACTTCATTGTTGCTGGAATAGCTTGACTGATCCTGTTCGTGACGCCAAAAATGTTCTAAAATAAAATGTTTTATTTTATTTTAATTACCTTAAAAGACTCAAAGTCTCTTTTTACACTTTATATTTATTTAATCAGGATCGTTGTCAAGTCGACGCCAGAAACAATGAAACACAACTTGAATATCAGATGAACAACAAGGCTTTATTCAACCGGCATTCATACAAGTTATCAATCATGAACGAAACATTTCTCTTACCGTTGCTTATGGGTGGAGAGCTGAACACCCCAGTTAGAAAACGTAATCCATGATAACACATGTAATCCAAGAACCTCGTCAGGTAGAATCCAACAAGCAGCTCTAACAGCTCTGAGCTCTGCTCTGCTCCTTATACATTCCCTGATGTGCGTGCAAAGCTGCACACCTCCACCAGGATTACCTTGATTACATCCTCATGATCACATTATGTTCGGCTCTCCTTGATTACATCCTCATGATAAGTGTGATTGACAAACAGTAGTGATCAATAACTTGTATAAAGCAATTATACAACAGATGACAAGTTCATTTTTATTACAGTCCACATGAATAGTACCAGAATAGTCATCAATAAAAGTAATAGCATACTTTAAAACCTTCAAATGACTCTGGAGAAATGGGACCCCCTAAATCATTGTGCACCAGCTCTAAGGGTGCTTTAGCCCTTATGTCAGCCGTCTTGTTTCTTGTCAGTGTAAATTTCCCTTTTACACAAGTTTCACATTAGTTGGTTCTATTACCTTTGTTTCTGATCTCCATCCCCTCTACTATGGGTTTGAGCTTCAAAATGTCCCCATAATTACAATGACCCATAATTTCATGCCATTCCTTCAGATCAAAACATGCATTACAGGAATCCTTGCTGTTTGAAACAGTTGTTGGTGTAGCATCCAAATAGTAGAACCTGTCCTTTACCTTCAACCTACATGTAGAGCCATCTGGGAAGATCATCTTGCTGCTGTCCTTTTTAAAGCTGAATTTTACTCACCTTGACACCGCTGCCTCCACAGACAAAATGTCTTGTGGATACTCAGGAATCAGTAGAGCACAGGTCAGTATTATCTTCAGAACTTTTCCCGTGTTGTCCGTCACCTCCAGCTGAGCGTCTCCCCATGCTGAAACACTGCCAGTGTGCCGCGTGCCATCTGCCAACTCCATCATGAGCCTCTTCTACTGGAACGCCTTGTCGAACCTGATGAAATCTTTTTCATCTGTGATGATGTGAGTGGAAGCACCGCTGTCAATCAGGAGTCCTCTCTGCGTTGTGTCCTTAGGTTTGTACTCATTTACTTTCAGTAGAAAAGAGCTATTTTTTTAGTTTCACACCTGTGACCTTTTTCTGGAGATCTGTTACCCTGCGCAGTCTCTGTAACAGTGGAAGTCTTGCTGTTGTCACTCGTCACAGTGCTGGACTGTTTCCAGTTACTCTTCTTCTTCAATCTGCAGTCTCTTGCTCTGTGACCAACCTTCTCAAAGATAAAACATTCTCCATCAAAATGCTTTCCTTGTTTTATTTTCTCTTTGGGCTGAACATGTTTGTGTTTTGTCACCATCACTTCGTCTGCACGAGGTCTGTTCCGGTAGCGTAGCGTGCATTCGAATCTTCTCAGCCGGGCCTTAAACTCATTAAACGTGAGAGAGTCTCTCATCTGTGTTACATGCACTGTAAACGGGTCATATTCTTCCGTCAGGCCTTTTAACACCATTGCCACCAAGAGCGCATCACTTAGCGTCTCTTTTGCTCTGTTTAATGCATCAATAATTTTCTCGACACGTGTCAAATAGTCCACCAGCTCCTCACCAGGTGCCATCACCACGTTAGTCAGCTCTGTGTAGAGTCCGACGATGCACGGGTTTCCCTCGGACTCAAAGTGACGTCTTAATATCTCTAGACTTTTCTCTCTGTCGTCTGGAGCTTCATATAGTATTAGCATTAACGTCTTGTCGTCTAGACAACAGCAGAGTTCAGCATATGCTAGCTCACTCCTCTTACCGACTTCCACTGCCTCTGGTGTGTTCGGTGCCGCTCGGTCCTTTCCGAGTGTTGTGTCCTTTAGGCCTAACGTCTTCATATAGGCCAAAAACCTCGCTTCCCATACAGTGGTGCAAGAAAGTATTTAGTCAGCCACCGATTGTGCAAGTTCTCCCACTTAAAATGATGACAGAGGTCAGTAATTTACATCATAGGTACACTTCAACTGTGAGAGACAGAATATGAAAAAATCCATGAATTCACATGGCAGGATTTTTAAAGAATTTATTTGTAATTCAGGGTGGAAAATAAGTATTTGGTCACTTCAAACAAGGAAAATCTCTGGCTCTCACAGACCTGTAACGTCTTCTTTAAGAAACTTTTCTGTCCTCCACTTGCTACCTGTATTAATGGCACCTGTTTGAACTCATTATCTGTATAAAAGACACCTGTCCACAGCCTCAAACAGTCAGACTCCAAACTCCACTATGGCCAAGACCAAAGAGCTTTCGAAGGACACCAGGAAAAGAATTGTAGACCTGCACCAGACTGGGAAGAGTGAATCTACAATAGGCATGCAGCTTGGTGTGAAAAAATCAACTGTGGGAGCAATTATCAGAAAATGGAAGACATACAAGACCACTGATAATTTCCCTCGATCTGGGGCTCCACGCAAGATCTCATCCCATGGGGTCAAAATGATCATGAGAACGGTGGGCAAGAATCCCTAGACCACACGGGGGGATCTGGTGAATGACCTACAGAGAGCTGGGACCACAGTAGCAAAGGTCACCATCAGTAACACACTACAACGGCAGGGAATCAAATCCTGCAGTGTCAGACGTGTTCCGCTGCTGAAGCCAGTGCATGTCCAGGCCCGTCTGAAGTTTGCCAGAGAGCACATGGATGATACAGCAGAGGATTGGGAGAATGTCATGTGGTCACATGAAACCAAAGTAGAACTTTTTGGTATAAACTCAACTCGTCGTGTTTGGAGGAAGAAGAATACTGAGTTGCATCCCAAGAACACCATACCTACTGTGAAGCATGGGGGTGGGAACATCATGCTTTGGGGCTGTTTTTCTGCTAAGGGGACAGGACGACTGATCCGTGTTAAGGAAAGAATGAATGGGGCCATGTATCGTGAGATTCTGAGCCAAAACCTCCTTCCATCAGTGAGAGCTTTGAAGATGAAACGTGGCTGGGTCTTCCAACACGACAAAGATCCCAAGCACACCGCCCGGGCAACAAAGGAGTGGCTCCGTAAGAAGCATTTGAAAGTACTGGAGTGGCCTAGCCAGTCTCCAGACATCAACCCCATAGAAAATCTGTGGAGGGAGTTGAAAGTCCGTGTTGCTCGGCGACAGCCCCAAAACATCACTGCTCTCGAGAAGATCTGCATGGAGGAATGGGCCAAAATACCAGTTACTGTGTGTGCAAACCTGGTAAAGACCTATAGTAATCGTTTGACCTCTGTTATTCCCAACAAAGGTTATGTTACAAAGTATTGAGTTGAATTTTTGTTATTGACCAAATACTTATTTTCCACCCTGATTTACAAATAAATTCTTTAAAAATCCTGCCATGTGACTTCATGGATTTTTTTCACATTCTGTCTCTCACAGTTGAAGTGTACCTATGATGAAAATTACTGACCTCTATCATCATTTTAAGTGGGAGAACTTGCACAATCGGTGGCTGACTAAATACTTTTTTGCCCCACTGTATATGGTACCTCGCTTCATCTCTGTCGAAGTGGGGCGGCGGGCCGCGTCCATATACTTGGGTGTGCTGCTGGGCATGCCTGGGCCCATAACCAGTTAAACTCGCGCCAGAAGGTGCATCTCTCCCTCTCTGGTCGATCGCTCCCGACGCCTCTGCAGGAGTGGACATCGTCTTCTATGCACACTGGAAGCTGCCGTTTAACTCAAACTTACGTTAGTGAAATAAGGACACGTTTTGCTGAACACATGTGTGCATGTTCTCAGCGCTCCCTGTGTATTAACAAGCTCACAGCGCCCCGCGACGCCACCTGCAGCAGCACACACACCAGGAAGGAGGAACCCGCACTTCCTTTTATTGAAGGGCTTGAACACCACCCACATAGACATTGATAGTGATAGACATGGCACTACAACATATCTATCTATCTATCTATCTATCTATCTATCTATCTATCTATCTATCTATCTATCTATCTATCTATCTATCTATCTATCTATCTATCTATCTATCTATCATCTATCTATCTATCTATCTATCTATCTATCTATCTATCTATCTATCTATCTATCTATCTATCTATCTATCTATCTATCTATCTATCTATCTATCTATCTATCTATCTATCTATCTATCTATCTATGTACCTTTCACGCTGGTCTACTTTTGTTCCACTGTGACCTGAACACACATATGTTCATGGACCTTTCAGGGTTGTTGCCAAACTTATTTTGTTTCCTGAAAAACATTTTAAAGCTTTCAAAAAGTGTTACTTTTAATGTCCAGCAAAACATTTTTTCCCCAGCTAGACTTTTTCGGGTTTTGAAGTGAGGGGGCAGAACACAGAGCTTACCATGGTACATCTATCAGCAGCTTGATGAATGACCTGGTGTTAGTCCAAGAGTCAAGTAATTGCATCACAACCAACTCATTTAAAATATTTAAAGAGTGTTGAACATGAATAGCTCGGGCATCGAGTTTCAGAAGCAACCTCCAAGTTTGTGGCTGTGTGAAACTGACCCCCTGCTGGACTGTTTCTGAGGGACACACACAATGTACAATATGTCCCATATTTCAGCCAACGGCTCAGAAACAGAGCTCAGGTTTAGTTTTTAAGTTTCAGCCCTAGATTATTTAAGGGTATGCTACATCGTATACTAGAGGCTATGTTATTGTGCTATAGTAATTTAGCTGTGATTATAGGAGAGTTAATCATTCAGATTAATTTATTACTAACATTTAACCGAATGATATGTGAGAGTAGAATGTGTTACTAGGACCAGCCTACATAATTAAACAGCCTAAAGTCATTAACAATTACAAAATCACATTGTAGTAAACAAAGCGCAAAGAAAAGCCTTGGGGTCAGAGTTTGAGTCTCGACTGTAATGACTCAATCTTCTGCCTGAAGGAAAGTAGGTGTATAATTCATGTGCTGGATGGGTGGGGATTGTTATTTTCTTTATTCTGGTTCTGCACCTGGAAATGGGAGACAGCTGTTTATTTTTATTTTTTTTACTAAATCAAACTGCTTTGTGCAGCTCCTCGTCATCCTCAGAGCTCACTATTTTAACTTGATTAATAACTGGGTGCATGTAGCAAAGACCACATCAGTTAATCCTATTTTTAAAAAAAACACACCTTAAAACACTTCTGTTTTCTGAATTTTTATTGAATATATTATATTTTTCTTTAATCAACATTGCACATGTTCCATTTTCAATCACAACTCATATTGCTGTCTACAAAATGTTGAGAATGTAGAAAAGAATTTGGAAGGTTTACCCAAAAGATAAAAAAAGGTGAACAAAACAGGACTTTAAGGTCAGCTCCAGAGATACAAAGAGAAAAGGAAGGGAGGAGAAGAAGAGGAGGAGCATCCTCAGAGGAAAACAATACAAACATACCTTGGGTTAGGATGCATATTTCTCAAAACAAACATCATGCAGAATAAAAGCAAGGCTGGCCAAAATTCACGCCAATATTTCTCGGCACCAGGACTGTAGAAGTATCTTACATGTTGGTAATTGTCATTTCCCTTTGCTGATGAGGATCTCTTTACGAGGTCATGGGTGATGGTGGCAAATGAACAGTTTGAATAGTGACCATAAACACTGTTGAGGCAGGAAGTCTGACATAAACGTATCCCCATACCCCTCACTACCACTTAGCATAAACAGTTATTTATTTTGTTCTTTTAGATTTAAATTAAACTATGTTCTTTATGTTTGGCTGTTCTTTCTTTTTGTGCTTTTTAGAGAAAATTGCACACAGTGACCCTCCTTCATCAAACTTACCAAGACTACAGCCTGTAGCCTGTCTGTCAAAATGTCTGACTTGATTATCAGCGAATACGTCCATTGTGATTACAAAATGATGCAAATTGAAACAGAAACAATAGATTGTGTCAGATTAAAATGTCCAGAGAAATTCAATTCACTTTTCATACCCCCCACCCCCCACCCCCCACCCCAAAAATTAAAAAACAATAGAGTTAGAATAAAAAAGGTACGTGTCCATTAATGGAACTTCAGGGTAACTTTACCAGAACTTCCTGGCATGCACCTGTCTCCACTTCACCGAGTCGGCCAAACCATAGACATGAATACGTAGACGTGCCATTGGGCGCTGGAGAGCGTAACAGTGTTGCCGCCATATTGGATTGGTTCCTTAATCTCCAAACCCAACTGGAGTCAACACAGGGTGAGCAACTATGTATTTTTTTTTTTGTTTTTATGTGCAGCCTACAGTTGCAGCAACCAGCACACTCACGGGGTATAGACTTTTCTAGCCTAACTGTTGGGATCCATCCATTTTCATCTGCTTATCCGGAGTCGGGTCGCAGGGGCAGTAGCCTAAGGCGAGAGGCCCAGACTTCCCTCTCCCCAGCCACTTCGGCCAGCTCCTCCAGGGGAATCCCAAGGCGTTCCCTGGCCAGGTGAGAGACATAGTTCCTCCACCGTGTCCTGGGTCTACCTTTAGGTGTCCTCCCGGTTGGACGTACCCGGAAAACCTAACCAGAGCGGCGTCCAGGAGGCACCCTGACCAAATGCCTGAGTCACCTCAGCTGGCTCCTCTCGATGTGGAGGAGCAGCAGGTCTACTCTGAGCCCCTCCCGGATGACCGAGCTTCTCACCCTATCTCTAAGGGAGAGCCCAGCCAATCTTCAGAGAAATCTCATTTCGGCCACTTGTATCCGCAATCTCACTCTTTCGGTCACTACCCAAAGCTCATGACCATAGGTCAGGGTAGGAACCTAGATTGATCAGTAAATTGAGAGTTTTGCCTTCTGACTCAGCTCTCTCTTCACAATGACAGACCGGTACAATGCCCACATCACTGCAGATGCAGCCCCAATCCGCCTATCGATCTCACGCTCATCATCTGCAAAAAGCAGAGACCTGATCCTCAGGTCACCATAACGGATGCCCTCCGCACCTTGGCTGCGCCTAGAAATCCTGTCCATAAAGGTTATGAACAGAATCTGTGACAAAGGGCAGCTTTGGCAGAGTCCAACTCTCACTGGGAATAAGCCGAATTTACTGCCGGCAATGGGGACCAGGCTCTGACACCGGTCGTACAGGGACCTAACAGCCCGTATCAGAGGGCCTGGTACCACGTACTCCCGGAGTAGCCCCCACAGGGCCCCCCGAGGGACGCGGTCAAACGCCTTCTCCAAATCCACAAAACACATGTAGACTGGTTGGGCAAATTCCCGCGCACCCTCCAGGACCCCCTAAGGGTGTAGAGCTGGTCCAGTGTTCAACAGCCAGAATAAAAACCACATTGCTCCTCCTGAATCTGAGGTTCAACAATTTGACGGACCCTCCTCTCCAGAACCCCTGAATAGACCTTACCGGGAAGGCTCAGGAGTGTGATCCCCCTGTTGGAACACACCCTGTGGTCCCCCTTTTTAAATAAGGGGACCACCACCCCAGTCTGCCAGTCCAGTGGGAATGCCCCCGATGTCCATGCGATATTGCAGAGCCGTGTCAGCCAACACAGCCCCACAGCATCCAAAGCCTTAAGGAACTGCAGGCGGATCTCATCCACCCCTGGAGCCTTGCCACAGAGGAGCTTTTTAACCACCTCAGTGACCTCAGCACCAGAGATTTGAGAGGCCAACCCAAAGTCCCCAGACTCTGCTTCCTCGCTGGAAGACGTGTCGGTGGGATTGAGGAGGTTTTCAAAGTATTCTGCCCACTGATCCACAACGTCCTGAGTAGAGGTCAGCAGCACACCGTCCCAACTATAGATAGTGTTGGTAGTGCACCGCTTTCCCCCCCCATGAGGCGCCGTATGGTGGACCAGAATCTCCTCGAAGCCATATGGAATTCTTGCTCCATGGTCTCACCAAACTCCTCCTCCTTATTGTATCTATATTTGAACTATTATGCTATACCACATGTCTGATTTTGTGAAAAAGCATAATAAAATATGTTTTTTAGTTGGGCGAACACCTTCCTCTGTGGAAAAGCAGTGTTTGAAAAGCTGAATTGAAGCCCATTAAATGCACTGGAGTGAATGGAGACCCATCCAAGGTGGCAGACGACCACTACGGTCGCTCCAATAGGCAGCGCCAGTCCTCGTTGCATCTACGTATATGATGTCTGTGGGTCAAACTTGTTGTTTTCCAGGCCATTTTCAGGACCAAACGGAGTACCTGAACTGGAGTAGGTACTTGGGAATGCCCAGTGGAGTTACTGAGAAGAACTTTTGGTTAACTCACACTGATTGGTTGTAACACAGTAGGAAATGACATCAGCAGACGTCATCCAAAACAGCATTAGTAAAATTAGAAGAGTTGTTTGTGAACTAGAATGTAAGCACAAGCAAAAAAGCACTGATCAGGTTCCTTAGAAATCACTGTCACTAAACTCCCAACACCCAAAAATGCAGTGGAATTCCCCCACAACTACGTAATTCCCATGCAGGACTTTGTTGTTTCACAGAGTGCTGTAAAAAATTTCTTCTGGTCATTGAACGCTACATTTTACATCACGCAGCAGCTCTTTTACTTTGAATGGATACAATTACGCTGTACTTTACAGAATAAATCTTTTAAGGTCATTAATATTACTGTGGATGCCCTTTGGGCACTGATCAGTGACATCACCTGTAGCTGATGGTCTTTAAATTTCTGAAAAGGCTGAAAACGGCTGAGAGGACCGGGCCGTCGTATCTCCCACTCAATCACCCCGCCCCAGAATTTACCCTGAAGTTCCGACGATGGAAACACCTTAAGGAAAGAATTTCTCTCAGAATCTCTACTAAGATCATTCTTTATTAAACTCTGATACATGAATTTTTAAAAGTAAAAGCATCAGATTGTCTAATTAAAAAGATACATGCCTTTTTTGATGCCACAATCTATAAACCTTTAAAGTACACCATGCAGTTCTCAAAGCTTGATGTAAGAGAGCCTGTGCAATTGATTTGTCTAAAAAAATGTTTTAACATCAATTTTTGTGCGTTTTTGTTTCTAAATCCCTCCCATCACTCTGCTCATTAAAATTTAACTTCCACCACTTTGTGACAAAGACTTGCTGCTCCAGTTTTATTAGAATGACATTTTTGCCTTAAAGGTTCCTTCTTGTTATTGAATTTAGCTTCATATTATTTAGATATCATATTAAATCGGTATGTTCAGGGTTGTGCTATTAGATGAGAAAATTACGGGCCTTTTAGCAACACGGTTTCTTAATGTTTTTAAATGTTCTGTCTGCAGGAAAATGCACGAATTACTCCCCGTGCATTCACTCTCCAATAACCTTGAGATAAATCTTGACCGTAGGTGCAATAAATCTTTTTCAATTTCTCGGAAACTGCTCATTAGTCATCTTTTAAACAACATTTGAATGTTATTTTTGCTTCATCTTGTCCTGTTGTGCTTCTCCGTGCAGCTGTAACAAACGTTTCCCTTAGGGATGAATAACGCTGATCAGATTCTGATTCTTTTACGGTTCTGCTGCAAATAAGAGTGAGCAAACAACCTCAGTCACATAACATCCTGCACAAATTACAATTACAAACTTTACTGCCACTCTACAGTTTTGTGGAATTGTCTTCAGAATGAAGTGTGTTGTTCTCCAAACACTGAGAGGGTTGAGTTTATACACAGTTTCTAATCAGCCAGCTACGTCATGTATCTGTGTGTTTATAGAGTGTGTTTCGTTCACTGTTTAGATTTAGATTTTATTAAGATTGTTTAGATTGTTTTATTTGGTCATAGAGAGAAAAATATATGTAGATTGTTATTTTACCAAATCATTTACACAATTTGGCATGAATGAAATAACACTTTTTGACTGCAATACATATTTTTTTTGTTTGTGATGTTTTTTATATCAGGCGTGTTGTTTTTAACGTTTTCTGGTGACGACACCGAACTGTTGCTGATTTATTTGTAACTTAAATTATATAAGTTTTGTGGTAACAGCCTGAGATAATGTTCAGATTATAATCCTGGGGCCTCGTCCCTGACAGTCCCTGACCAGAGCTGATGTGACGGAGCCCCCGCAGGTGTGGAACACTTCCTGCTTAAGGCCCAACATCTGACTCGATCAGCATAAGTGAATCACTTCTGCAAATACAGTTTAGCACACTTGTCCCTTTATCCACCTCTGAAAGAAATAATTGCAGAAAATGAGATTCATGAAAATGGCATCTGTCTTAGTGACAGGTTGGTTTAATTTAAAGACGGGAAATTAGGAAACAGCTTGACTGGTTTAGCTCCAGATCTGTGTATCTAAAATTCAACGCTTTAGGGTTTGAGTTTTGATTGTGTCTTCTGTCCACCATCGTGATGTGTCGGAGCATTTCAACCACTCACACGAAAACTTAGATCAGGGGTAATTCTAGGCCTGGAGGGCCGGTGTCCAACACATTTTAGTGGTTTCTCTGGTCCAACACACTTGATTCAGTGGTTGAATCACCTGTGCAGCAGCTCATCAGGCTCTGCAGAAACCTGTTATTCACCTGCTGATTGGAATCAGGTGTATTGAAGGAGGGTTAAAACTGCAACGTGCTGGATACCGGCCCTCCAGTCCTGGAATAGAATACCCTTGGTTTAGATGAATCGGCCGTGTTGTGCTAAATACCTTCAACAGTTACAGCAGCATTTGTTCCTTTTATTATCTTGTTTTCTTGAGAACATTTTTATTTAATTAATTGCTCACTCTGGGCCTCTCGACTTAGGCTACTGCCCCCGCAACTCGGCATCCATCCATCCATTTTCACCCGCGATAAGCGGATGAAAATGGATGGATGGATGGGTAATTGCTCACTCTTACTGCTGTCCAGGTCCACTTTCCTTGGATTAACATCCAGTTTCTCTCATTTAACTTTTGTTATTTTGTATTTTTTTAAAGACTATCATATTTGCAGGTTTATCTTTTATGTGAAGATGGTCCTGGTAAAATCACATGAAACCAACTTAATTTGTGTTTCAGGATTTCTAATAAAAACATCCCTTTCTTGAATTAATCCCAAGTAAACAACTAACGAGTATTTCAGAATCATTTCCTGGTTACAAGGTCTTTTGACGCTAAAGAAACACTAGATTAACATATTGTTGGGGGATGTTATTCATGAGGTAATTATACAAACACATTTTCTTAAAAAATAAAAAAGACGTGGCCTTTGGATTTTCTTTAGGAAACACTAAGATCAACAAGTCTGATTTCAAGCTTTTTCTGCCAAGACAGCAAACACATTATTTAAAGGAGATTTAAAAAGTAAAATAGATGAAAATAAAACACTGTCTTCATAAAAAATATGAACTATCAATTACTACTTTAGACTTTGCTAAAGATTTCATTCACAGGCAACAAATCCAACGTTTCTGTGATGCAGCTGCAGCAAACAGCCAGCTCATGTCTCCCTGTGCAACAGAAAACAAAAATACTCTTTTTATAGGAATATGTAAACCAAAAAAAGACAAATTAGAAGAAGAAAGAAAAGTTGTTTAAAAATCTGACAGATTAAAGTTTGAGCAGCATTTGTAGCAATATAAGAAACATGATTGTATCAGCGAGGACAAACCAAACACAGATTAATATGCTCCATGGTCATAACAGTCAAAGAAAGTAAAAAGTCTCAAATTACTCTTGTCTGCAACACATCTTCGGACACACAAATATAAACGCATGATATTTACATTTTTTTATTCATTGTTATTATTATTGTTCCTATCCGGTGTGGATCTATATCACAACATTGTTCCAGAAGTCCACAACATACGATAAATTTAGGGTTTCACCTTTGGTTATGTAATTATCAAGGCTAGATTTAAAAAAATATAGAACACACATCCATGTTAATTTTGCATACAGTTAAATTCAGAGTGAAAACATCAACAAAGCAGCTGGTCAGCTCTAAATTTGCATCTGAGAAAAATTAAAAAGAACGAAGGAAGAAACCTAAAGTATTTTGTCTCGTGGTACTTCTCGGGCGGCGGAATCAGCCCGAGTTTTGACCGCCGTTTCACTGAGATAGAGAGTGAAAGTGGCAGATTTTTATGACGGGTGTTTATGTGACTGACATCTTTGCTTTAGTGAGAGTGGATCTGTTGTATTTTGGTGTATTGAGCTAGTCGATATATGTTTCATAAATCTGTCCTGACCCATTTTTGTACCTTCTGGATGAGGATGTGTCATGGATGTAAATCAAGGTTTTGTCACCAGCATTTGAGTCAACAACTCAGCCTTGTTGGGTTGACAGTATAAAACAAACAAAAATAGATTGATCCCTAGTGCTTGCTGCATGTCAGCAGAGCAAACTTACCATTTAGGAACCGATGGCATCTACGAAGCTGACGCAGCTAAAACATAGTGTTGACATTACAACTGAACATATTCTCTATCATAGTAAAATATTCACATCTGTTCCTTACAAGACACTTTTCCACATGAAAAGAAAACATCTTTAAACTTTTATAAGTCTCTTAGTATTGTCACTCCATACATTTATATATGTGTAGTAATTAAGGCAATCATTTTGGGTCACGACTTACTCTCTCTTTTTTTTTTCCAGCTCCGGTCTCAACCCTCTTGTGGGTTTGTTTACTGACACAGTACAGCAGCTTTCCTTTCCACTTCCGCAAATGTGTTCAAAGTCTGGTCCAGTTGTTGCTTTTCAGGGTCCGTTAGTGCTTAAGTTGGCCGGTTGCAATGTTTCGCTTGCTCTCAGCTTTTTCCAGAGACTTGGGGTCTGGGGGGTGCTCCCTCTTGTTGTAACTGGCAGCGCTGCAAAAAAGAGAAAGACAGGAAATTCATGAAAATCTGTTTTTCTAAACTGAGGTTATTCAAACAGCTCATCCATTAACAGTTGTAAACGTTTCCACAGAAAACCATTTCAAACTCAAAAACAAGCCCTGTTACCGGCTTCAAACACAATTAGGGAAATGTTAAATAAAACTAATATTACATATAAATATAGAACATTAACTAGAAAAGTAAAATAAGCTAAACTAGTCAGGTTACATACAATTACTAGTAAATTAAAGGTAGGGACGATGTTAAAAACTGTTTACATTTGACTGCTGTGGGAATCACAGCAGCATTTTAACAAGAAATCTGTTGTAAAGCAACAACAAGGTAAAGTCACACCTCCCATCCTGTCACCGTAAGCAGAAAATAAGTCACCAGTTCACCTCACGAGACTCTAAAAAATTAAATAATGTTTTTAAAATGTTAAACGTGATACAATTCCTGCAACTTATAAAATCATTAAAATATGAAACTGTATTGTGTTTTATTTCTTCTATTGCCTTCTATTGTTTATTTGGTTATTTTAAAGATAAGAAAAGGAAAAAAACAATAATACAAATAGAATAATAATCTAAACAAATGAGTTACTAAACAATTCACCCCCTCAGAGTTGTCAAGACTGTAAACTTAACCTATTAAACTTAAAATGTTTTTTGAACCAGACTGTAAACATGTTTGTTTCTGCTGTTAAGTTGGCATTTTTAACATGGGAGTCAACGTGAACTTTTTGTAGCCAGTCGCTAGAGGATGATGGAGGAACTGCAATTTTTGTCACGTCTGCATTGGCTTCACTTTTTGGCAGGGGGCCTTAGCCCCTTGATTAGAACACATTTTTTTCCAGTAAAAATTTTTGATAAAATACACATTAAAATTACATTTTTGAACAAAACCCTGTTGGAGTTAAACAAAGCAGTAGTGACATGTTTAGAGCAAAAACCGGATTGTGCACAGAATTGCTGCTGTTGCTAATTAGCACTCTGCAGCATTTGGCCCTCTATGTTTGTAAGAAGTTATTTTTATTTTGTCCCCGTGAAGTGTTTGTTTCAGCTACTCCCTCTAGGGTGAAACATTTTGGAGAATAACTGCTCTGTGTCACAACTATTTGTGCTTCTGAAGTCACACAAGATTAAAGACACGCATCCTTTTTAAACAGAGCAGCTGTTGTATAATTCTCCACCTCAGTAATTTGAGGATTTCCACTGTCTCATAGGAGTTGAAGGCATTCTGTATGCAATCATAGCTGCAGCAGGCGCAAGGCAATTACAACAAACATTCTGGGTGTTTTTATCTAATTCTCCAATTAGGCCTTTGCGGCTCAACATAAGGTTGTTTACGTTTACTCTGAAAATAACTTTTCCTGCTAGGTGGACATTTACATGCTTCTGTATTAAATATGGTGTCAACACAACAGAATGTTTGATGCATTTAAATTATTAAAATACTTAAGAAAAATCTGAGTTGTGCAATAACGTCTTGAGGCGTGCACTTGCAGGGTAACAGAATCATGCCAGTCATATACTAAATAGTGTACACTGGGTTATGAGTTTTCCTTTTCCTTAAAATATACAAATGCAGTGGCGGCTGGCCAGTAGAGGGCGATAGGGCGCCGCCCTCCCAGTTTCCCCTGTGTTTTTAATTTTTATTTTAAAAAATAAATAAATAAAATTAACAATAATCACATATTCTAAGTTAATTGTGTGTTTTGTAACAAAAATAAATCATATATGTATATATATCTATATTGGTCTCTGCCGGTCTCTGCCGATCTCTGCCAAGCGGTGGAGGCTGTGTGCTGTTTTTCAATCGCCCAAACAGGATGAGACCAGCTGTCCAATTGCTGACAAGAAAATCAAAGGGTAGGAATGGGAATGTATCCAATCAGCATCGACGTTGTTTCAGAACGTTTCAGAAACATGATGGGCGATAGAGCTACCGCCAAGGCTTTCGTTGATGTTTGGTAGAACTCGGAGAGTCTCGACTCCAGCACGTTTTGACGGTCGTGACGCAGACGCGCCTACAACATGGATACCGGATCTCAGCAGCCACTGAATTCAGTTCGGTCTCCTCCAGTATCCGTTCGAGAGGAGAACTATGGTGGGAAAACTTAATGTCAAAGAGCTTGGACCAGATCAGCCCGACGTAAAGATAAGCCAGCAGGAGAAGGAGAAGGGTAAACTGTACACACGACGCTTCTCCCAAAATTTGTACACCAGGAAGCAGTGGCTAGCTGGATGCAATCACGCTAATGCGTTATTTTGCTTTCTGTGTTTGTTATTCAAAAGGGCTGGGATCCACAGAAGGTGGATGTGGAACTTGTGTCTCATTGGGGACTCCATTCATTCTCTGACTGAGGAATGCAGCGCATCAGTGCAGCAGCCAACAAAGAAACGGAGGACGTTTGGACAGGGAGAACAACAGCAGCTGGGTGCAGAGGTAAGCTGTACATTACATTTCTGTGAACAAGACAATCAGAATCAGAAATCCTTGGTTGTCCCACAAACCGGGACATTTGTTTAATAACATGTACATTGTTTAATGTGCAATAACTAAAAATTAATTTCAACACACATACCTAATATACATATTTAATCATGTAAATGTGTATTTCAAGTAAATTTGTACATACATCAATCTGATTCCATTTTACTTGTTACACTTCTGCTGCAGCAAACAAATTTCCCAGCTTGGGAAGTGGGAAATATGACATTTGTAAGAGGATACTGATGACATTATTTCCTATGAAAGTGTTTCCACTTTCCATAAGTCCTAACAGTGTAAATTTCTGGCATTTTGTCTAAGTAGTGTTTACTACCATTACTGTAACAGTGACCTGCTCATAATTTTTCGTGTTCACTCAAATGTTGAAATTAAACAAAATGTTTTTGTTACTTACCTCTTGCATTGCCTATTTACCATTTATGGTCATGTTATTTTATGTGCAATTTAATGCAGTATTTTTCAACCTTGGTCCACAAGGCAGCGTGCCAATAGTCAGACACACCTGGATTAATCAGTTTGTCCAATGATGTAAGACAGGAAATAAAAGAGCTGTGCTTAATTCAGGAAATAGTGAAGTTGTGCACAAAGCTCAGAAAGCACAAGTTTGTTTAAAAAAAATAGCACAGCCCCACTAAAAATATTTTTCACCAGCCGCCACTGTACAAATGGTTTGCTCAGGAGGTAGAGCGGGTTGTCCAGTAATCGGAAGATTGCAGGTTTGATCCTGGCTCCGACCAGAGAATTCTGCTGTTGTGTCATTGGGCAAGACACTTAAACCACCTTGCCTGGTGGTGGTGGTTGGAGGGACCGGTGGCACCAGTGCTCTGCAGCCTCACCTCTTTCAGTGCACCCCAGGGCAGCTGTAGCTACATCGTAGCTCATCCCCACCAGCATGTGAATGTGCGTGTGAAGCGCCTTGGGGGGTCACAGAACCCTAAGACGGCGCTATACAAATACAGGCCATTTACCGTTCATACACGAGTGGTGAAGAGTTGCAGAAGTGCGGGTGCAGCTGCTCGTTCACACATGCATTTAACAGGTGGAGATTCTCCGCACACTATCTGATCACAGCACTAGAAATAGCTGGGAGGGACACCTTAGCAACGTGCAAAGGAGGCAAGTAAAGATGAAACAGAGACCTGCTCATCACTTATTCACACGATGGAATTTCCAGCTCCATTCACACAAGCTGACAAGCTCACGGAGTAGCTGTTTGATTCTAACGGGAATGCGTTTGAATTTTCTCTCACAGCCCTTCAAGAGCAAGTCTTTTAGTCAAACTCCATATCATAAACAAGTTTTTTTTATCTGTGCCAAATAAACTAAGGAGGAAAAACAATATGAAGGTCAAAGTCAAAATGCCAAGGAAAAAGTCTACCTATTTCCCCTAAATGTTAAAAGTACTCACTTCCTCTGCAGCATCCACACTCAAAAGAACTTCCTTTAGTTCTTCAAAGTAAAAGTTTCAAACATAGACATGGTCGTGAATCCTATGAAGCTTATAAACACACTGTTCTCTGGAGAAACTCAAACTATTTTTAATATTTCTACTTTATTCTTGAAATAATTTAGTGGTTCATTTGTTGATACGCTCACTTTAACCCTCACACTTACTTTAATGTAAATTAGCATTAAAAACTGACTCGCAAAAAAGTCTAGATCAAATAAACAGATGTTTTTATTCATCTTGTCATCTGTAAATAAAATATGCAGTTTTATTTTTGATGTTCAACAAACTTTGTAAAGCAAACAGTGAATGTTTTTCTACAAGTGGCAAATTTGTTAGTGTTTTCTTTGTTTCACTTTCATTTAATATTAACTTTTCCATTTGAAGAAAGAATTAATAACTAAAAAGAGTATATTTATATTAGATGAAGGCAATGTGGTCCAAAGACAGTTTGTTACTAAATAACTTCAGATAAAAATATGTAGATGGGTTGCTTTTCCAGAAATCGTTCAAATAAATGCCCATTAATTAAAACTGTACCTAAATAACTCAGTTAAACCAATTTTCAGTAGGATTAAATGTGTTTGTTTGTGAAATTAAAACAGCATATAATCTACAAGTCTAATCCTGACCCTGAGTCTCTTGAGCTCCTGCCCACATGAACTGAACACCTTCACTTCTGTGGCCAAACAGGAGGCAGGGCCACTTTCATTGCCACATTAAAACACTACCTGCTGCGGGCTACGCCAAAAGCACCACATTAAACCTGTTAAGATCTGCTAAAGGACCTGGCTGCCAAGAAGTCATCCCTATTCACAATTCAGGGACCCAGCAGCTGTTTTCCATGGGACTGGATTTAAAATTATTATGATGTTTGCAGAAAACCAGTTGAGACTGCCGGAAAGAAAACCTGCAGGTATGACATTATGTGGGGAGATTTTCACAGCCCTAAAGCATGAAATGATATTTACTAGCAATTCTGCAGGCAGGTGAGGGAATTAATAAGCCCAAATGACTAAACGAGCGACCGAACCGGATTTCTGAAACTCTCTTTTGGGACAAACACTCTGATTAGTGAAATTTAAATGAAGAAATCATCTATTTTACTTGTTTGCACAGCTTTTCTTTTTAAACTTCAGACTTTTACAATATCATTTAACTCTTGTCCCCCTTCTTAATGCTTTCAGCTTTTTCATTAGAGTCAACCAAAATGCACGTTTTATCATGTGCAAAGCAATTCTGTCCTGCCTCCCAGAAAAGCAGAATAACAAAAGTAAACCCAGGTTTTCTTTATTGATCAAATTCCATTAATTCAGTGGAGGAAGATGACCAAGATGGCCTCCACATCATCCCTTATAATCAATATTTGGCATCATTCTCAGCAGTGCATACCTCTTCTGTAATCTTTAAATAGAGAGACTCTAGAGACAGCGCTACAGGTCAACAAAACAGAGAACTTTGTGCTGTTTATCAGCAAAAAGCAAAGCACCAGACAATGAGAGTCAGAAACAAAGATGAGTCAAATGGAAACACCATAATGTATAACTCTTTTTTTCCGCCGGCCATAGCGGACGCATAACGTAATAGCAGCATTTTACCCGCGGGTTCATTCCCAACCGGGGGCACTTCTCTTATAAATACGGGAACGAAAGCGTTCCACACAGTTGATTCTGTGATGTCACAAAATCACAGGAGAACTGCAACACCACACCTGATTTCAGAAGTCCACAAACAATAATAAGCAAGGAGAAAGACAGCTGCATGCATCAAGAGGTCTGTGGTTTATTTTCTGTTCTGTTTACATCAGCTATGTGGTTATTACTTTTAATATATATTATATTAATGTCATTAATATATAATATATTAATATATTAATATATAATATATTAATATATTATATATATTATATATATATATATATATATATATATATATATATATAAATACATTAATATATAATATATTAATGTCAATTACATCTTGGTACACTCAATCCATCCACTCAATCCAATTGTGTTTCACACATTTGTATTTTACCGGAATGTTTCATCTATCTTGTTATTTCCATTTTGTATTTAGTAATTTGTATTTTGTAATTTGAATTTTTTTTATTGTTGATTTATTCAGTATAATTACTTACAACTGTACCATGTTCAGCGCTTTGGGCTTCCTGACAGGGTTGCGGAAGGCGCTTTATAAATAAAGCTTTGATTGATTGATTGATTGATTGATATTACTGTAACAGGAAACTACATACATTTAACTTACATGTGACTTTTATTTTGAAAGTTTCTGAATGTTTTACACTGCTTTTGTGTTTGACTTCATGTTGGGCACAATATAAACTACTGTATGGAGGTGGACATGGTTTGGAAGCGTAGTGAGTAAAAAAAACAGAGTTGAAACATGATGACAGCGCCCTCTAGCTGCTGGAGCATCACAAACGTTACACTTAGCTGCAAAATTGTCATAAATGACCATTCGCGTTATTTCTCACTAGTTAGTCACAGCCCAGTGAGTCATCCACAGCTCTGAGTGCTGACACGTCGCATAAGTTCTTGCAAATAAGGTTAGAAACTTAACGTGACAGTATTTTCAAGTGCTGACCAGAACAGCAGCATCACTCCAACATTTCTCAACATTAGACCATCTTGATTTAAAAAGCAGGAGGTAGTGAGCATTCGCTGGATTTTCTGTCTTCACATTTTTACTTCACATGAGTTCCAGCTGACAAAAAATCTGAGAAAGAAAAGAACCAACATGTTGCAGTTACCTAGTCAAAAAGTTCACGCCTCACTTTGATTAAAATATTGAGGCAAGACACAGAAAGGGCGGTTTCCATTAACCTCAGCAAGCTGAAGCAACAGGATGAGAGACTCACAAGGTCATCCAGATGATAAATTGTTCAGCTGATGCTAAAGAGTACTTAATAAATATAACTGATGAATCGTACAGCTCGGCAGCTTTTTGTCCGTGACATCTTCAGCAGCACTTTAGCATGAATGTGACTGAAATACAAGATTGTAAATTAGGTGTTTCTGTATTTGTTTGAGAGAGTACTTAGAGTTTTTGTTTTTTACATGGACATGAAAGGTTTTCGACGTGGACAGAGCAGTAATGGCTGCACCTTCCACTGGAACAAACTCTTTAAGAGGGATGATGGCAGCAGAGGACATCAGCAGAAATAACGATTACAACTGAATCAATTTGGGAAATGGGACATAGCAGCTCACCTCTAATTTATTTTGAAATTCATTTTTATGAGAGATCACACTTAAACTCTTCCTCCCTTGAGAATATGCTTTCTAGCACTAAAGCATTTTGTTAATGTTCTCGTCTAAATCTTCTGGTCTGTGTGTCAAAAACACTTTAAAATAACGCCATCAAAGCACCAAGAACTTCATACGCAAATCATCCTTTGTGTTTTTCAAAGGAGATGGTCCAGGAAACACACACATTTCCAATATCCTAGCTTTGGTTCAATTGTTTGCTTCTAAGTTCAGATAATTTTTGTTGTTTTGTTTGTGTTTGTCTGGTTTGGAGTGTCAGAGCTTTTATGAAGAACAGACTGGACTTTGTGCTGACCCTGGGGGTGGGGGTGGGGGGGTTAAAACGCAGATGCAAGGGGTGACGGTAGCACAGGAGTTAAGTAATCAGAAGGTTGCAGGTTCGAGCCCCACCAAGTTTGTCGCTGTCAATGTGTGCTTGGACAAGACACTTAACCTGTCTTGCCTGCTGGTGGCAAGGGGCCGGTGGCGCCAGTGCTTGGTAGCCTCGCCTCTGTCAGCGCACCCCAGGGCAGCTGTGGATACATCGTAGCTCATCTCCACCAGAGTGTGAATGTTTGTGTGAATGGGTGAATGACTGATTGTGTTTTAAAGTGCCTTGGGGGTTCTAGGAATCTAGAAGGTGCTTCATCAAATACAGGCCATTTACCACTTGAATTAAAAAAAAGTTAGTTTCAGAGGAAAAATACATTTCCATGAACATTCCAGCTTCAGCAGTTCCTTTTGCACATCTGTAATGTCAAATAAGGTTCTGCAGCAGCACCTTCCCAAATGTTTCAATTCCATGCAATGAAAAACCAGATCAAATGACTGCCATCTGCAGCAAAGTTCAGAAGATGTGAAACAAAATAAGATCTCAACCTCTTGGTGATTTATTTAAACCACCAAAAAGGTGAAGGGTGGGTGTTGATGTTCTTGCCATTCTGTGCTCATGAACCACTGGATGGCCTTTAATTAGTCTTGGGAGTAAATGGTTAGTGAACACTTTGCTGGTCTAACTGACCATTCAAGTCACGTTCACCCATTCACATGTTCATCCAGACACTGATTTGTTAATTTGGAGCTACACCGGGTCCAGTGTTTCCACTATGGAGTCCCATTCTTCTAATTGAATAATACCGGCCGTCTACATGTTGGTACACCAACTTTAGCGAACACAAAAACTCCAACAACTTTAGAGATGCTGCGCTTTGGTGTGGTAGCAGCAGAAAGTCATCTAGAACAACAACAGATCACATAAGATAAGATTGTTTGTTTAATTAACTCCAGGACTGGACAGAAAACATCTTTAACATCATTTCAAAATGCATTATTTTATCATTTCGTGTTAAAATTAATTAACAAATAATTATTTTATTATTTAGACAAGATAACAAGATCTTTATATTACCCTCACAGGTTAACAATTTAATCAAGCTGGCACAAACCCATCTCAGCATAGACGATGTGGCTTTTTAAATATTCGCTGATTACTAGTAGCTCTTCCCTTTAACTCTGAGGATGCAGCATCCTTAAAGCTGCATTCTGGAGTTTTCCCCTTTCAGAAATGATGTATGATTTTTCAGAAATCCGTAAAAGTGATTATCTCCTCATGTACTGTGATAAAATGTAAGCAATACGTCTTTTTATTAATATTTTTGCTAAGCACACCCCCTGCCCCGCAGAGCTCCATTCAGTAGGGAACTGAGCACTGACCAGAACTAACCATTAGCGTTGGACTACCGCTTATTTGCTTCTAATTTAAGGAATACCTCGGCTGATGCAGAGTTGATTAATCACAGACAAGTAATTCTCTAAAATATAAATATATGAAAACACAACATGACATGAGAATATTACTTGTAAAACAGTGTGTTTTAGCTCCGTGTGTGGGCTAAGAAGCACATTTATGAACCGAAACGTAAAGTCACGATCTTAAACTAACAGAGGAATATACTTTTTGTGTGATATGCTTCTCAGCCACTAGATGGTGCCATCAGATAAGAGAAATACTCCAGAAAGAAGCTTTAATATACAAACAATAAATTGCTAAAAAAAATATTCTCCACCTGTTTTCACTCTAATCTCAAGTCTCTGAGCTCAAGTCCAAAATGGCAACAGTGTATCTGGATTTTGATTATTTAAGAGTTATCTTTGAATTGTATTCATTAAACTCGTGGCACTCCTCTGGGACTCTGTCTTAAGCTGGATTTATACGTCTCCTTCAGCTCCAAAAGAAAGAGACGCGCACGGACGGAGACATTTTGCCCTCATACTTCTCCGTCTCCTGGGGAGTGTTGCAAAACAATTCCCCGCCTGGACAACAGAGGGCGTAGCGCTGTTCTGTGGTATCCTGTCATGCATCCAGTCCAAGATAGTGTGTTTATATTGTGTTATTTTGTATATAAGAGGCTTTTTAACACAGTCAAATTTGTCTTTCATTCTCCTCTACCACTTCATGCCCTCGCCACCTCTAAACCCACGTTTCCTGTCATTTACACAAATAAAAAGCTTGCCGCGTATCTTTTCACTCGCCCAGTTACGGGGGAATTAAACTTTCATATTTTTAGAGTTTTTTCGCGAGGTATTCTTCAAGCTCCTCCATGTCTGCCGCTAGTTATCCTCGGCTCTCTATGTTTTTGAGGGCGCAATGGCGGCGGCGTAGACGACAGCGGTGCACTGACCAATCACAAGCTTGCGTTCTCCGTCTCGACGGACGGATGTTTAGAAAAGAGAGCTCCACTCCGTCTGTCCTTGCGAGGGCTCTCCAGCAGGCTCGCAAGGATGGATAATGGCATTGCGTGTCTCCGCACTGACGCAGACGCAGAAGCATGACTCAGGCTTTAGCCCATGTGTTTTTAGCATGGGAATACTTTTAAAAGAATTAACAAAGGTTTTCACTAAATTATGCAGTTAGGTCTTGAAAAAACAGCAAGAAGCAATGCTAATGATAATATTATTAATTGTGATTTTGTGAACGCCAGCTTCAGAAGCATGCACAGTCACATGTAGCATGATGCCCTGGCTTCCTGTTTGTTGACATTAATCCAAAGGCAGCAGGGATTTACTGTCTCTTGCTGCTTCTTGCCTCACACCCCTGCAGGGCTCTTAGATCCACACTCACTCTCCCAGTCACACACAAACGTACACAGATGAACACGGCAGACTATAAATATTCAGGCAAGAAATGGTGATATGTGCAGCACAATGTTCGGTGGGGACACAACACACACTGTGCTCACTGCAACCCAGCCACCGAGCTCACTGTCAGCACTATTTTTTGGGAAAATAACATTTACACATCTGCTTAGCTGATGCTACTCATTTAGGCAGAGTCGTTCATGAATTCACTCTGCAGAGCCTGAACCAGAGCAACGCCATCACAGCACACATTGGATTTGCTGGCTGCTGCTCGACAAGCTGAGCTTCAGGTGATGTGTGTTTGTTTGCCTCGCCATCTGAGGGTGAGAAACGCCGCTTGGAAAGCACATGTGCAACAAAACACGTCACATTACACCATGACAGTCTGTCAAAGTGAATTAAAGCTGTGGTTCAGGGGCTGGGAACAATTGTTACTGCCACTGTGCTCCGGTTCACTCAGAGCAAGACCTTTAGGTGACAGTGGCAGAATGAAACTGACTGGAAGCAACGTAAACTAAATATTAACTATCTCGTTTCCACCTACTTTCTGAACAACAACAGAGACAGCAAACATTGTGCTCTTGTAGTTTCCTGACTGATGTACGATACATGTTACATGACATGGCAGAAGCAGCTTAAAACTGGGTTAGCACCAATTATTTCCATGTCAGCAGCCAAAAAAATCTATAAGTTTGGATAGTTTCTTTGACTTTGACATAAAGAGACAGCCACTCTTATCTAATCTTTGAGCCACACGACTGAATAAGAAAGGACTTAAAGTTACAGTCAGAAACATCCTCAATATTTAAGAAAAAAAGCTAATAGTGAGTATGTAAACAACACTAACCTGGCATGGAATCCACAAGACGCCTTACTCATATAATGATGCCCTTTTGAAGTACATTTCTAATAATTTTACCTAAAGAGTGCATCCAAAGCTGAACTTCAGCGTAGAAACTAGTTGCAATTGGCCCTAATGCAGCCACCAACTGTGCAAGTTCTCCCACTTAAAAAAATGAGAGGCCCATACTTTTCATCATAGGTATACCTCAACTGTTGCTGGGTTTCACATGACGCTGCGTCCACATCACCAAATGCAGATGGGGATACGGAAGTAGCAGACACTGCACAGAACCCTATTTACTCTGTTGACTGGGCATCAAAATAACCAAATTCTGTGTGGTCAACGGTTGTTACAATCACTCAAATCAGGACGAAGACAAACACGTGTTTTTGTGTCCCAAACGCAGTGCGCCACAAAGGACTTAATAAAAAATAAAACTGAAAAAAGATGGCAGAAGCGGATCGGTAATCTACAGGAAGAGCTGAAATGAACATTGTTAGAATTTGCAGCAATCACTTTCTCTAACAAGGGTTTCCTAAATGTTTTTATGGCATTTTATTGGCCAGTTACGAAACACAGCTATAAAACTGGCAGGTAAACAGCTTGACACTGTTTTCATGTGTCTTACCGTAAACAACTTTCAGAATGCTAATGTTTTTAGCAGTTAGCTTAATGTTGTAATGTGGCATTTATACCTCATTAAAGTGAAACAGATGTACCACAAATGTGGGTTAAAAATTGCATAAATAAGTTATTAGCAAGCACATAAGCATACTTGTTGTTAGCATTAGCGATAGCATTATCATTTTGAGCTAAATAGCACAACTCACTATTTATCCGAGCAAAAACAAGACGACAGCTATTTAAAGCTTCTCTGGCTCACTGAATGGTTAACCACCCTAAAATAAAATTGTCACGCTGCGAGCACAGGAGGATTGGACCCAAAGTGCAGAACACCACACAACTCGAGGCTGGAGAGGTTGTATAAGTAAAGAGTCCTTTTATTTGGATGATAGTTCTTCAATAGGTTCAGTTCAGGAACAAACCCAGCATCCTCCTTGCCTGTCCCCAGCCAATCAGGCATCACATCCTCCTCTGATCCAACATTTTCCTGTCACACGCCAGCTCTTTGGTCCTCTAACACAGTCATGGACTCTTTTGGTTCTATAAATCTGTCTTCAACCAAGTCAGGAGATGCTGCTGCCCCATTTACCTCCCCCTCACACCTATCTGTCTCTAGAAGTCAGTTGAAGAGGCAGCTGGAGAGACTGAACAGGAACAAGGCTGCAGGTCCAGATGGTGTCAGCCCCAGGGTACTGAAGGCCTGTGCAGAGCAGCTCTGTGGGATTCTGCAGCACCTCTTTAACCTCAGCCTGGCCCAGGAGAAGGTTCGAAGACATCCTGCCTTGTTCCAGTTCCAAAGAAAACTCGCCCAGCAGCCAATGACGACTACAGACCGGTTGCCCTCACATCCCACATCATGAAGGTCCTGGAGAGACTCCTGTTGGTCCACCTGAATAAGCAAACTGGGACATGTCAGGACCCGCTGCAGTTTGCTTATCGCCATGGAGTTGGACTTGAAGATGCCATCATCCAGCTGCTTCAACCAATCCACTGTCATCTAGACAAAGCAGGCAGCACTGTGAGGGTTGTGTTATTTGATTTCTCCTGTGCATTTAACACAATCCAGCCTGATGTACTTTGCCAGAAACTCCAGAAGACACAGGTGGGGGCCTCAACTATCGCCTGGATTAAAGACTACCTGACAAACAGACCAGTTTGTGAGGCTGAAGAACTGCACATCAAACCAGGTGATCAGTAACATTGGAGCACCACAGGGGACTGTACTCTCACCATTCCTTTTCACCCTGTACACCTCAGACTTCCAGTACAAATCAGAGACCTGTCATCTACAGAAATACTCAGATGATTCTGCAGTTGTCGGGTGTATCAGAGATGGACAGGAAGCTGAGTACAGAGAGCTGTGGAGCGCTTTGTGGCATGGTGTGGAAACAATCACCTGACCTTGAACGTGAACAAAACAAAGGAGATGATTTTAGACTTCAGAAGAAACAGGGTGGAGTCAAACACAGTTTCCATCATGGGAGAAGAAGTGGAGGTTGTTGAGGAATACAAATACCTTGGAGTTCACCTGGACAACAGACTGGACTGGAGAAAGAACAGCGAAGCCATTTACAAGAAGGGACACAGCAGACTGCACTTCTTGAGGACACTTAGGTCCTTCAATGTCTGTAGCAAGATGCTGCAGATCTTCTACAAGTCTGTTGTTGAGAGTGTAATCTCTTCATCCATTGTCTGTTGGGGTAGCAGCATCAGAAGCAGGGACCTGAAAAGGCTCAACAGCCTAACAAAAATGGCTGGTTCTGTTCTGGGGACGACTGTGGAACCACTGGAGGAGATAACAAAGGATTCTCCAGAGAATCAAGAAAATGATGGACAACCCAGATCATTCTCTTCACAAGACTGTCCGACAACGGAAGAGTGTCTTCAGTCAGAGGCTTCTTCAGTTTCGCTGCAACACTGACCGCTACTGGAGATCCTTCCTGCCAACAGCCATGGTAATATACAACAACTCTTTGATGACTTGATTATTATTATTATTATTCTGAGCTACTACAGCAATCAATTTCCCTCTGGGATTAATAAAGTATTTTTGAATTGAATTGAATTGAACAAAATAAAAGGCAAAACTGCAGGACTCAGCCAAAATTCTAAAGTTCAAAAAGTTGAAAACAAAAGCTCACTCATGAGTCAAAATCTATAGTCACTGGGGGGGGGCAATGCTGACAAAAGACAATGAACCTCCACAGTGAAATCCTCCACAGTGTACGAAAAGTCTGACTCTTTTAAACTATATGGGTCATAACCTAAAGGAAGAAGTATTTTCACACAGTATCACATCTGTAACAGCTCAATTAAAGCCTTAGTACACTCACTTTCATCCTTGTGTTTTGTAGTAGAGCAAAACACTTCATGTGCCCCATTTAAGTTTCACACGACTGCAGAGTCACGTGAGTGAAACCCAGCAATGAGAGACCAAAAAAAAAAAAACTCCAGAAACTCACATTGTCGGATTTTTCTAGGTCCTGGAGTGGCCCAGCCTTTCTCTAGTTTTCAAACACACAGAAAATCTAGAGGGAGCTGAAAGCCCGTGTTGGCCAACGACAGCCCCAAAACATCACTGCTCTAGCGGAGATCTAGAGGAATGGGCCAAAATACCCGTAACAGTGCGTGAAAATCTTGTGAATGCTTACAGAAAACTTTTGACTTCTCTCATTCCAAACAAAGGGTTTGTAACTAAGTACTGAGATTGACTTTCATTATCCAAACCCTTTTTTTCCACCATAGTTTGCTAATAAATTCTTTACAAATCAGACAATGTGAATTTCTGGATGTTTTTTTTTTATTTATGAATTTTGTCTCTCATAATTGAGGTATACCTATGATGAAAATTACAGGCCTCCCTCATCTTTTCAGTGGGAGAATATGAACAGGTAGAGGCTGACTAAATACTTTCCCCCTCTGTAAAATAAATTTGCTTCAATCTCCAAAATTTCCTAACAATTCATGCAAAAATATTTTAAAAACATTTCCACATCTGTCAGTGTTACATGACACGCGTGTGCTCTTGCATGTTTATTTAAGCCAGCAGTACCAAACTGCTGCAGTACCACTGCATTCAACATCAAAATGACTTGTTGCTATAACGGTATTTTTTGGTTTTTTTTTTTTTTTTTTTTGTTAAAGCTGTTGTTTAATTTTTTTTTTGCAACAATCTATTCTGGAGTTGGGCCTATTTTGAACTGTATTGGCAGGACAGCCTAATGAACCCATGGCACAAAGAGCACCACTGCTGCTGTCCTAAAACAGATCAATCAGAGGTGTGTAAATTCAGCCCAGACGTGTGTGATTTTCTGCATGAGCCTGAAGTGCCACGTGTTGCTGCTACCAGTGAGATTTTAGATGATGGATTTAAAAATGATAGAAAACCATGTAAATTTCAGTGCAATGCAATATTTATGGCAGTGTAAAGGATTTAAAAATGGCATGCCACTAAACACATGAAATGTTAAACAATAGAGCTGTTTTAACATGAAAGCAACACATTTTGAACTGTTAACTCATCAGTTCTGAGGGATGTGAACTCCATTCCCCCAAACATGAGCAAAACAGGAAGCTATCAACAGCAGCTAAACAAGTAATTTTCTATAATGTTTACAAAGAAAAACCCAAAACGGACAAAATAATGAGGTTTAGCTTCAAACTGTGGCACCTTTTTTAAAATTTTGCAAGTTGCAATGTGGAGTTAACGTAGCTGAAGCCTTTGTCTGTAAGAGTTGATGTGTGACAAACGTAGCAGCACTCCTCCGTTAAGAGTACAGCATCCATCAAAGATTCCCCCATCCAATCAAACTAATCTCCACAACCTGTTCAGATACATGAAACATTACAGTAGCATGTTATTATGTGATAGTTAATTGGGTAAATTTTACAGTATTGTTCCCACACATGAGAACTGACAGTGTTTAGGTGGGTTTGATAACACGTTTCACGTCAGCCCTTCCACATCGAGTCATTAACTCATCACTGAACACATCTCCTCTGTCACTCACTTTAGTTAGGTTTCTTCTCCCACAACAAAAAGTGTTAATGATAAATTAGCTGGGAGATACTGAAAACCACGTTCAAGATCTGACCTTCAGCTGCCCAAAGAACATTTGAGCTAAACAAAAACCTGTTTGGAAGTTTGCATTTACGTCTGCACCCTACTTTATCTTAAATATTTTGCTGCAGCACTAAATTTAAAACATTTAATGTTTTTTTTTCCTTGATCATATTAATTAAATGTAAACATATTTTAAAATAAGGTAATTAAGGTAAATTAAGCACAATTTCATCATTCATTTCATTTAAGTGAAAAAGAAAGGAGCTGCACACACAAAACAAAAGATGTCATTATCTTTTTATCCATGTCAGTCACATTGTTCCACCTCCAAACCAGCCTTGTCTATCTCGCGCCCCCACAGGCTTTCCTCACATGTGTTACAATAGTGACTTGATGAAATGCCTACAATCACTCATCAGTGGCAGATGTAGATGGTTGCCAGTTGTGCCACCAAGCAGAAAAAAGACACGTTATTTCTCTTGGTAGTGGTGGCTGTTGGCAATATATACCCCAATTTGCAAATTAAATTAGCGGCCTGAAACTCATTTAGCCCTACTGTGATTGCATTTTGGGTATTTTGTTTTAGGAAGTTGGATAATAGTGAACTTTGCTCTCAATCCATCCTAAAGCTGTTTGTATTATTTAAATACCACAGTGTGAAACAAAATCCTCAATGCACTGTCAATGCTTCTAAATATGCTGATAATTTAAAACCTGGTATTATGGTGCATGTTATTAAAGTAAATAAATTATTCCCAAATTAACACCAAATGAAAAAAAAACTTTGATTTTCAGCAGTGGACTACACAGTTATGGAGTAAAAAGCATTTTCACGTCTTGCATTAATAACTTTAATAACTTATTTAGTATGAAGCATAATACACTATATGCCAGTGTTGCAATGCATGGCTCTAATTAAAGCGATGCATTTAAAAGTTGTTTTTATTATTTGTTAGAAGTACATATTTAATTTGAGGTGCATGAAACTCATATTGTAGATTATAATCTGCTGCTCTTTTGTTTCCTGTATGATTAGTTCTGATGCAAACTAGTGTGTAAACAACATAAACATACAATGATAAAAAAAATTGTAGCATTGTGAAAGCTGCGTGGCTCATGTTCTGTGATGTTTTTTCACATGCCTGCATCCACGGCCTCTGCGGCCCTGCTATACATACCTGTTCCTGTAGTTAATGCTCCAGTTGAAACAGAAGTCAAGGGATCTAATTTACTGACATTTCTTAACCATTTCTTTTTCTGCCACCTCATCGCTGAGTTCAAAGACAAGCTTCACATCCAGAACACTCAGGTTTATGCAGCAGAGCCCTCTAATTTGCTGTCGGCACAGAAAGATGTTCGAGCTGGATTACTGATTTAGAAGAACTGTGATGAACACAAGTTTCAGTCAAAATATAAATACATCGTGCTGAATGTGCAATTGTATCATGTTTCCAAGGAACAACCATTAGCTATAGAGCAAAAGTTTGGTTTGTCTGTGTTTAACGAGCCCAGCTAACAGTTTTTGCCCAGTTTCCTCCACCAATATTTGAAAATTGGTCTTGGTCCTGTTGCCTCGCAGCAAGGAGGTCCTGGGTTCACGACCCAGCCTAGAGTCTTTCTGCATGGAATTTGCTAGCTCTTTCTGTGCATGTGTGGGTTCTCTCCGGGTACTCCGGGTTTCTCCCACAGGTAAAAAATATGACTGTCAGGTTGATTGGCCTCTAAATTGTCTTAGATGTGAGTGTGTGTGTGCTTGGTTGTTTGTCCTGTATGCCTCTGTGTTGCTCTGTGATGGACTGGCAATCTGTCCAGGGTTCACCCCCCTGCTCGCCTGAAGATTGCTGAAGATAGGTACCAGTGATGTTAGCACACGCGTTTAAGCTAGCTAACATCGTTCATTCACAAGACACCTGCTCTCTCCACAGAACCTCCTGACACCACAGCTAAATCTCTCTCCTTTGGCCATCGTTTCTCCCTCTGGCTTGTCTCTGCTCTTTGGGGTGTGCAGCAGGCTCATAACTGGATGGCTGTGGTCTACCATGAGTATAATTATAAACATTTAAAAGTTTCCTCTGTGTCAGAGCTGGAATTCAAATCCATTTTTTTCTCTGGATCAAGCTAACAGGACTCCCTCTGCCTGGTTAGGCAGAAAAAAAAAAGTTTTTCTCTCAAAAATGACTCCCAAAGCCTAAATAATTTATTTATGTGTACATTTTTATTTTGAACAAGTTCCTATTATGCTTCTCTAAACATATGTTCAAAGGAGGCTCTAACCTGTAAAATGCTCTTTAACTCCAAAAGTCAATTAGTTGTAAATGTACAGCACATTATTGCTGACCAGCAGTCTCAGTCCAGAGAATAGGGTAAGAAGGACAGAGAATAAATGTTTCTCTAAATGGGCTGTGGACACAACATTTACTCCACTTGTCAATACCAGCTCAAGTATTTAATTCATGTAACAACATCTAAACATTTAAGTCCATAAGTGATGTGTACTAAAGTAAAAAGACACAGGGAAAATGTATTGAACACATGAAGACAACAAGGTGCAACAAAGATCTCCTGAAATCTGTCAGTATTGAGAGAGAAACCCCGACCTCATCAGTACTAATTAATATCTGCTGCTTTAGTCCTGACTGGTGGTCTACAAAGGCTTCTTGTTACCCAGGAAGCACACTTTACGATGGGTAAAAGCAAATAACTCTCCCAAGATCTTCGTAATCTTATCATTGAAAATCATTCTGATGGGAATGGTTATAGGTGCATTTCCAGAAGGCTGAACGTTCCTGTGAGCATTGTGGGGGGCCCTTATCTGGATTTGGAAAGAGCATCAACATAAACCAGCCACGATCAGGTGCTTCACGTAAGACCCCTGTCCGACGAGTCCAAAGAATAGTCAGGAGAGTTCTCCAAGAGCCAAGAGATACTTGGGGAGAACTTCAGGAAGACCTTGCATCAGCAGGTACTGTTGTTTAGCAATGCACCCATACACGCTCACCACGCAAGACTCCATTGCTAAACAAAAAGCACGTTGAGGCTAAAGTTTGTAAAACAGCATTTGGAGAAGCCTATGCTACTGGGAGATTATAGTTTGGCCAGACGAAACCAAAATTAAATGTACTGGCAGTCATTCTAAGCACCATGTGTGGAGAAGAGATGACACTGCCCACCACCCTAAAAACACCGTACCAGCAGTTAAGTTTGAGAGTGGAAGCATCATGGTGTGGGGCTGCTATTCAGCAGAGAGTACTGGCAGACTTCACATTATTGAAGGCAGGATGAATGGAGAAATGTGTTCTGGATAAACATCTGCTGCCTTCTACCAGAAAATTTAAGGAGAGTGGACATCTCTGCAGGACAATCAGCAGAGGTGTGATATTGTGGCATCATCAAGTCATCTCCATGTCATGTTTTTGTTCCGCTCAGCAACTGAACCAGGTTAATTCACTGTGCTGACTGAAATCACCTGGTTTAATTGCTGAGCAGAACAAAAACATGACATGGAGATGACTTGATGACACTATGATGTCACACCTCTGGGCCAATGATCCCCAACATGAGGCCAAGGAAACTATGAATTGGTTTTAAAGAATGAAAATCAAGTTGCTTGGCCCAGATCTGTTCTATTGAACATCTTTGGAGAGAACTGAAGATCAAAGTTCATGAAAGAGGCCCCAGCAACACAACTCTACCACTGACTCAGTTTGCTCTGCAACACTAATATTTTATCTCCACAAATAACACCAGCATGGAGTTCTGCATGGAGTTGCTAATGCTAACGGTTGGCTTCTACTAGGTGTTCTCTGCTGTTCCTTGATGCCAAACCAACAACAGCCTTATCTGTCACGAGCCAAGATGGGTGAGTTCATGAATGTTAATTTTCAATGTGACGCAAATCTGACTGGCTTTTGTGTTTCCTCGTCTATCGGCGGCCAATGCAGCAAATAGGGGTAGATAACTATTGTCACATTTATCCTGCATGTGAAACTTAGTGACCATGTTTCAAAAATAACAAGTAAAAGACTGTTTCTCAGTGAACTCGGTCTTTAAAGAAATCAAGTTTCTTGCATATTCATGAGGTCAATTATAGTTTTGCTCAGATTTTTCACAAAAAATGCTGATTTAACTTTTACCTCAACAAAGTTTTACAACTGATCTGGCAAAAGTACTGAGGGGGCACTGAATGAGGCTCTTTATGGGCAAAAGGCAGCTGTTTCCAAAAAGTACCCCAAACTTACAGTAGCAGCTAAAACACTGCTTGATCAGCACAAATCAGAATGTAAACCCAGTTGGCAACCATTCTGGGGAGCTTTGATGTGGATTTAGAAGCTAAAGCCCAGCAGATTGCCTCAGGAATGGGAAGGAACAAGCAAAAGCAGCTAAAAGAGAATGAGTAATGACCAAACACAAAACTCCACATGAATAATCATGATGTTGTGTTGGTAAATACATTTCTCCCAGCAGGTTCATCCCAACTGAATGTTAACAAAATGATGTCATCAATGTGTGTACAGCTTGTTTCTATTGCCCCCAAGTGGTCAGAAATTAGTTATCGATCGTACACTTAAGTGTTTTAAGATCCCACCTCAGATAACTCCCTATATTAATTAGTAAATCCGTCGTACATCTGAAACTGATCAACACTTAATTGTATTTTGTCAGCAGGTGTTTAATGCACCGGTTGCAACCAATTAGTCCTTACATTTTATTCATCAGGCATGGCTAACAGCCTGATTACACTGAAGAGACAAAATGTCTTTTTTTTTCTTGTGACTTAAGAATTTTTGGTTTTTAATAATCATTCAAACAAAACTTTGCCTTTTTCTGTGGAGCCTTTGTGCTGCTGATCAGATTTCTGCGAACAATGTTTTCTCCTCCAAGTTGATTGTTGCAAAGTTTTTATATATTTGCTGGTGTCAAACTTTTCCAGTTGCCCACTGAGGCCTATATAAAAGTGCACTGCCAACTTTCATACCTACAAACACAATAAAAAAAAAGGCTCGACACATGCTGCAGGAGCTGGAGTGGACAAGCATTTTTTTACATTTGTTGCACAATTTTTGGGGTGGAAATCACATTCATCCACATGATAGTGCCTGCATGCACAGCTTCATAAATTTGAATCAAAGCGTGCATGCACAGTGCAACCTTACGTTCCAATAACACGGACTCAGCTGTACTCTATTGGGCTGGATTCATGTGCACCACCTGAGTGTCGGTGAAAGGAATCGTTTGATTAAAGCGGGTACCAGAGTTTCATTAATCACTTATTAGATTAGATGTTGATGAGGCTGGTTTGCGATAGTAACTGATTGCCTGTAACACTGGCTTTGGAAGAAACAAACATCATATTTACTTCTCTCTGATGAAATTTTTAGTGGCCGTGCTCCAGCACAGCCACAAACAGCAGCTCAGTGGCTCAGAAAACAAATTGTTTCAGCTGTAATGTTCTCCATCGCCACAGAGTACATGAAGTCCTGTTGAGCTGAATCGTCCCAAAAATGGGTCTAATCAAGAGATTGGATGTTCTGAAGCAAAGTCTTGGAATCCTTGTTATTTTGTGTAGAAACCAGTTTGATCTGGTTCTGTCATGATTATCTGTGCCGTTTTCTTCTCCAATTTCCCGTTCCTGAAGAAAAAATGTCAGTTGGTTAAACACAGCCCTCTCTATGATCTTTGAGATGAAAGGGAGTGTAGATACAGGTCTGTAATTGGACAAGATTGTGGGGTCCAACCCTGATTTCTTAAGCAGAGGTCGTACCACCGCCTGTTTTAGGGGACTAGGGACTTCCCCAGATATCAAGCTGCTATTTACAATTTGCAGTACATGGTTACCCACTACAGAAAAAACTTCTGTCGATAGCCTTGCCGGGAGAACATCAGTTACCGCCCCTGTCGGCTTAAGTCTCACGACCAGATCCTCAAGTTCTGCAAGAGTTAATGGTTGAAAACCCTCCAGTGCCTTAGGAACACAGAGATCTGCATAGGGGGCGTGCTTAAGTGGTGGAATAGAGGCCCTAATGATCAGTGTCAGTCTGAAGTCTCAGCTTAATCTGAGTGCCATAAGTTTCTCCTGTCGTTTCTCTTGCTGAGAAACATTAAATGCAAAAAATTAAATGTGCAATATGCATTTTTAATCTTGACAAGAAATATGGTTTTATAAAAAGAACCTGAGCTCCTTAATCAAAGCCTTTTCACAAGTCTTTCATTTTTTAACTGGCGGCTCTTTTCCAGATGGAAACATCCTACAGTTCTCTTTCCAACTGGCTATTTCTAGATAACGTTGTTATATTCATCAGACTTATTTATCTGTATTGCACTGTCAGTTATCTCACATATTGTGCCTGACAGCAAAAATCAAAACTGTGCAAAGCATCAAAAATAACTGACTTGGCTAACTACTGTCAGTTTTGCAAAAGGCTCCCTTTCCTAACCCTTTCAGTTTGAAAATGAGCATAAATACAGATTACAAACTAAAATGAGACACATTATAGCTGTTTCAATTCTGTAAAGCTGCTTGGAGTAGTTAGTGAGTGAAGTGACTCGCACTCTGGCCCTGTTTACCTGTTGGGTTGACTCAGCTCAACACAACGGTCCACTTGGCAATTTGCAAGCATGAGTAATGAAGCAGCGATGCACAGGAGGCCACAGTTCAGAATTATTCAATCTGTTGTAGGCGAACACGCACATCGTTAGCTGTTTTATTTTTACATGTTGGCTCGGTCTGCTCTTCCAAGCTCCAACCCAAACGGGATTGTCAAATTAAATCGATAGTCACGGGAAACTGGACACAAAGTAAACTAAATTATGTTTTGGAACACTTAAGATCAATTGTGTTTCTTGTACCACCACACCTTTGACAAGGTTCATTTATCCGTGTGACTTCACCTTAAAGAGCAAATTGCAGGTTATTTTTTTTTCTAATTCATATAAAATGCTGTTCCAAAAATACTATTTGAAAAGCTTATTGTAGATGTTTTGCTTTAAAATACATAACAGCAGAATTGTTCTAGTAAAAAGTGTCCTTTCTCAGCAAAGCTTCTAGAAAAAGCTCTTTTTTCTAAGTCTGAACCTCTGAGGTAACCAAAGGGAGATCTAAGCCTCAGCTCAGAGTGGAGAGTGGGTAGTTTTAGAGTAGAGGGGTTATGTTATCCAGTCAGTGTGTGTTTTTACTAGTGTTGGATTGTGTTCATGTTGATATACTATAGTTTGTGAAGACTGTACCAACTCCCGCCTGTCTGGACATCGAGTCCACGGGTTTCCAGATAAGAGAAACAACGCCTCTATCTCCGTGCCTGAGGGCGTTTTGTGCAGCTGAAAGACTGTACTTATGTATCACACATCGGTCGGTACCGGGACAGAGAGGTCCGCGCTGGGCTCCGGAGACCCGTGGTGGGGTTTAAAAAATTAAATGCGGATTTCTGGAGCTCGGATCACCATCAGAACCAGGTCGGAACCGACCCCCCGAAGAGGCGCTCGGCTCAGCGGGCCAGCTGGGTTCTGGGTCGGAACCGGATCAGAACCACCGCCTGGACCACCAGGAGAGGATCATGCACAGCTTCTAAAAATACCAGCTCGAGCTCGCTCGCTGGTGTCTGGGTCGGATCCAGCTCACAGAAGCCCACACGAGCTCCAGAACTGGATCACTGGCATCTTTCTCCCTCTCTCTCTAAGTGCTAAACTATGTTATGTGAATGGACATTAACGAGTATGAGGCAGCTAGCAGACGCTCATTAGTTTATTATTGTCAAGTATTAATATTATATTATTTTAAATTGCCTTGTACATGATAGTAATCTGTACTAAACTGGCTGCATGGTGGCGCAGTTGTTAGCACTGTTGCCTCGCAGCGCAAAGGTCGCAGGTTCGAAACTCGGCTGCGGCCTTTCTGCGTGGAGTTGCGTGTTCTCCCCATGCATGCGTGGGTTTCCTCTGGGTACTCCGGTTTCCCCCACAGATCACAACATGGCCTACAGGTTATAAATTGTAAGTCGCTTTGGATATAAGCGTCTGCCAAATAAATAAACATTAACATAAATTGTGATATTATCTCACCTACTGCTCCCCCGCTGCTTCTCCACAATCTCTCTGCTTTGGCCGATGGTTTCTCCCTCTGGTTTATCTCTGCTCTCTGGGGCGAGCAGCAAACTCATAACTTTATAGTTTTGGTCCATCGTAAGTAGAATTATAAACATTTAAAGTTTCCTCTGTGTCAGAGCTGCATTAGAATCCGTATTTTTCTCTGGATTAAGCTTGCAGGACTCCCTCAGCTGACGTCACTTTGTTTGGAAAAAAAATAACTTTCTCACAAAAATGACTCAAGCCTAAATAATTTATGTATGTGTAAAAAAATGTTTAAAATGAGTTTCTGTTAGGTTTTTCTAAACATTGGTTCATAGGAGTCTCTAACCTGCAATTTGCTCTTTAACCCTCTCAGGCACAAAATAAGTTTGGATAAAAGGACGAACAACTAAGTCCTTCAGGGGTACTTCTGAGTAAAAAAATGCTCATGAAATACGTATGTGAAGTAACCAGGTAGGTAGGTTTTAATGTTGCAAATCTGCAACGCTTGCCTCTTGAGGGTTAAAGAAGATGCCATACTAATAATAAACAAATTGTGATGGTTCTATGGAGTATACCAAACCAACACGTTCTCACACCCGAAGCGGCTAAAACTGACATGGGGTGTCCAAGTGTTTGTTGGGAAACCCAACGCGTCAAGAGTCAATGTGCTGTACCAGAGCACCGCTTTCAGATGTCCTTGGTAAAATGGAGATTTCACCGAATTGTGACCTTTACCCTCTTGCAATTTAACCTTCCCCTCACCCTCACCCCATCTTGAACTTAACCCCCCCACTGTCTTTATGGGTGACCCCGCGAGGAAAGTTGGCCATTGAGCAGGATTGATGGCTTATTTCTTGAGGTCCCCGTGACAGGGGGTGGTGCTCACTCCTCATCCCTGTCACATGGACCCAAGGGATAAACCATCAACCCTGCTCAATGGTCAACTTTCCTCGTGGGGTCACACCCATTAAGACAGTGGGACGGTTAACCCACTTGCACATGCAAAACTTTGTTTCTAGTTGTATCGTCCCTCTCAAACATGGTTAACGAGAAGCTCAGTCTGATGAATAGATGCATTTGATCAAAACTTCTAGTTTTTTATACCACTACACCACCACACACACACACACGCACGCACGCATGCACACACACACACACACACACACACACACACACGCACGCACGCATGCACACACACACACACACACACACACACACACTGATTCAGAAATCAGGGGATTACATGGAGTTCAGTGTCCAGCCCCACAGCACCACCAACTCTAAAAAGTGCAGACAGCAGAGAAATTCTCCACATCTTCACCAGAACTGATCTAGAACACTAGGATAATATTTGGTGATAGCTCCTCCACAGAAACACATGCCAACTATCCTGATTTAATCTGCAACATATGAAGAAGTAAAATTATTTGTTTTCCATTGATTTTTCTTAGGTTCTTGTTATTTCTAGCAGGGCTGATTATAATGTGGAAAAACTCCACCACGTACTGAAAATATCAGCCTTAGATTAAATGTGAAGTTTCTCAGCTTTATGTCTACCAAAGTTAATGCAACAGAAGTGAAACAAATCCTATGCATCTGTCATAGTAGCAGTGACTATATTTGGCATCCTTTTTTATTTTTACATACAGTCTGATGCCTGTTATCCCTTCTATGATTAGATCTGTAGTAGTAGATCACTCTAAAGACTTATGGGGGAAAGAGTACAGGCTTATTTGGGGAAATAAAAGAATGGTTACAGACGAGCCAAAACCCTGAGCTTGGACCGACAAATATGAATTAAAAGGTTTTCATCTTTTTGCTTTATTTCTTTTCCTGTTGATCCTTCACATTTATCCTCAGTTTGTTTTTGTTGGACATGAAACTATCAATAATGAAACATCAATGATCAGAATGTGCTACTGCATCCAAAAGAACCCAGATACTACCCAAAGTTTCTTTCTCCTATACGGTCGAGATGGTGTGTGTGTGTGTGTGTGTGTGTGTGTGTGTGTGTGTGTGTGTGTGTGTGTGTGTGTGTGTGTGTGTGTGTAGGTGTGTGTGTGTGTGTGTGTGTGTGTGTGTGTGTGTGTGCACATGCACGGACAGTCAATTATCCCACAGCTTTCCGTCACACTCTTGCCTAACTACTGTCAGTTTCCAGCAGCAGAGCCTTCACACGTCCCTTTCATGGTTGAATGAAAATGTTTTTCTAACTTTTTGTGCTCTGTTGGACTTGCACTGAAGACCTGGTTCTTCTTTCATGAAATTGGGGAATGCAGCTCCTCACAAACACATTGGTGCTTCAGTACTTTTATCCTGTAGACCCCTCCCAGCTCTCATTTTTAAGCTGTTTTCATTTAAAAGTACAGATTTATTTTCCTCCAATCTTCCGCTTTTACATGTGTTGTTACAGTTTCCAGTAGTTCTTAACTGTCTGTAATTACTAGGGATGTTTGATGTGGGTGTTTTTGTCAATATTCTATATTGTCTGACTTAAAATTTCCAATACCGATATATGCTGTGTCCTCCTCTCATACAAAAATAAATACTAAAACATTTTAGGTCACTAACATCCCATATCCTATCAAACATGCTTACATTTTAAACATGTTCTGTGCAACATGACAACTACTTCTATTTAAGTTGTGTCGTATTTATTTAGTCTCCAACAGCAGCTCATTGTCATTCTCCCTAAGCGTGACACTAAGACCTGTGTATTACCCCTACTGCACACTGGAGGCAAAAGCAGTATGGAACGGCAGCGAAACGGCACAGCTTCAAATAGAATTCATTATAGTCTATGGCCCAGAAGCAGCACGCCGTGCCACTAAAGATGGGATCGGGTTAAATATTTTCCTTGAGCCGCTTCTGGGATGCATCAATTACCGCAATTGACATAGGGTTAAACAGGAAATCACACGCAGTTTCAGTGTAAAATCCCCGGTAATTTTCTAAATAAAAGTATTACAGTAATGCAATTTCCTATATATGAAGCTTACGTGTGACCTAACAGCCTATTTACTCACATCACTGTTCCAGAAATGCAGCGGTGTGTTTTTCATGGGTTTAATCCTAGCAGTGGAGAGGAACAACATCATATTGTCATCTGGGGTGAGTCAGCACCATTCTGCTAATCATGCCCCAAGTCTCTGCAGGTGGGTAGTTCCGGAGAGCGGCCAGCTGCAGGCTATTCCTAATCTACCGGTCCAGCGTTTATAAGGAGCTGAGAGATCAATTCACCTCGCTGAGATCACTCACCTTGGGTAGATCTCGCCAGCTAGAGTTAAAACTAAAGTCTTAGTCCCTGTTTTTTGTGCTCACGTGTTATTGTTGTTTAGACTTCCTTCGCCTTATCCTCACCAGGATCCCTCGCCTCAGACCACCTCTGCAACAACCTGGACAACACATTCAAGCCTGATCTCCCTCCACGCCTGGACCGACACGCTCTCCCACCGCTCACCTCATTTGGATTACGGATACCCCAGATGCTTCCCTTTCCTCTTGGATTACGGATACCTCAGATGCTGCTCACCCCAGTCCTGCCTGTTCCCTCCCAAGCCCCAGGCTTTGTCAACCCACAGTAAGAACCACAAAGACAGAATCTTGTTCTGTTTCTCTCTGCCAAACCCCTCACCAGTGTCTATCTCTACAGACCCTGTCCGGAGCTGTGCTCAGCATCACCACCACATCTGGCGGCGCACCCTCAGTTACCCTTTTAAATAAACTTTTGTTTTTTTTCCTCCTTACCTACGTCTCCTCGCTTGATTCTGCATGTCTTGGATCAGGAAATTCCCCACAGCCGTGACACATATGACATCAAACAGTGATGTCAAACGTGATTTACTTCTTTTTGGTTTAATGGCGGATTGCATAAACAATCCATAATCATTTCAAATTCAAATCTTAATAATCTGCTTGTATGATGGATTTGTGGTCATAAGATAAATGCTGAAGTCTGACATGAACCCTAACTCTGTTGCTTCTGTTGAGAACACAAGAACACTTGAGTTGCCTGGCTGTCACAAGCTCAAGTCAGCTCAACTCAGAATCATCCCGGCATCATATAACCTCATTGAGGACTCTGCATCCATAAAAAGATATGTGCATCTGCAGGAGGCTTTTTCTATTGTTGAAAGAGGCTGTTCATCTGATCTATGCCTACTAAGTTCTACACCTAAACTGCATTTCATCTTAGTCATTTGGCAATAAGGAGGTCCTCAAAATAATTGGCAAAAATTTCTACTCCAATGAGCAAAAGATCTCCACATATTTGCACAAAACATTAGACACAGTGGTTTGTAAAATTCAACACACATTTTCACTCCTAGGACACAGAAAAGGATTGTGAGGTTACTTGTTATTACGAAGCCCCAGATTGTCAATGACCAGATTAATGAACCAATCCAATAATCACATCCACCAGGTGTGGAAGCACGTGCTAATTTGAAAGCGCAGCATTCAGGTGTGCTATAAAAGGCAGCAGGTGAGTTCAGCTGTCTTCAACAAAGATGGAAGGAGCTAGTGAAATAAAACGCTCAAAGAGGAGGATAAGAAAGAGCAGAAAAAGGTGGAGAAGGACTTGAAGAATTGATGGAACCTAAACAAATAATACAAGAACCAAATTTGATTCAAGAAATTTATGCAACACTTATCAACCATGTTATCGACCATTGACTGGCAATAATGGAAGCTGGAGAAACAGTTCAACCAGATCTCATCAAAAATACAGTTGCGTCAGTAATTGGGACATTTCATGGAGAATACAGGTAAGCTAACAGTACATTGAAACTGAAGCTTGCTGTACTTATCATTAATGGTGTTTACTGTGACATTTGACAGTAGGCCGAATGTGTAATTTTAAAATATTTCTTTTACATGGGTTTGAAGGTTGAGGACACCCAAAGTGCAAGGTGCCCTATGTTCACTCGTGCACAAGAGGCCACCACTGTGAACATGGTTTTGACCAATAATTGTATCACGCTGCAAGAAATCCAAGCCAATATCATCAACGATGACCATATTTTCAATAACATCCAGCAAGTCTCTCTGTCAACATTAGGTCGACTCCTCAAGAAAAATTTAATATGCATTAAGCAACTGTATCTGGTACAATTTGACACAAATTCAGAGAGTGAGACATCTGTGCAATGAGTATTTGAATGTGTGTATTGATCTTCTTACCATGTTGGGGTATTTTGCACTGCTCATGATCTTCTAGCACAAACCAGTAATGTGCAATAGATAGTGAATTGCATCCTATTGTCTTCTATTGTGTTTCAGAGTCTTCGGAGATTCAACATGAATTTAACCTTGTGAAAACAAGAAGAGGTAGATATGTAATTGGACACAGGGCAATCACCAATGTGCCAGGTCAGTGATGAGGTAACTTCACACCTTTAGCTGCTATGATACAAAATGTGGTCCTCCACTACCATACAAATCCAGGACCCTATGATGTTAATCTAATACTTGCATTTCCTGACAGATTGCACAAGATTATCACAGCATTAAACCAAGCAGACCAACACATTCAGACCAGATGCGGTGCATTTCTCCAGTCAGGTCGAGCCAGGCAGTCGGGAACAGCTGCCTGGGAGAGCGATGCTACCATCTGCGGGTCATTTCAAGACTTCTCAGAAGAATTCAAAAGAGTCTCTGATCCAGTTTGCCCTGAACGAGAGGCAGCTTGGGGTTTATTTTCCCTCAAACAGGGGGTGGGACCAGTAATGGAATATATTATAGACTTTCATGCTCTAACGTCCAGTAGTCGCTGGAATGACGATGCTTTATTTGATGCATTTTATCAAGGACTGTCTGAATGAATCAAGGATGAGTTGGTGGCCAGAGATCCACCTAGGTCGCTCCAAGCCCTGGAACAACTGGCTACTCGCATTTACCTACGACTCAGGGAATGGAGGAGAGAGAGTGAGTTATGCTCCCCTCTGTGAAAACACCCCTAAGACCACGGGTCCCCCAGTAGGAACCAAACCACTCACACTGAGGGAGGAGCCCATGCAGATTGGGCGGACCAGACTGCAGGAGAAACAACGTAGTCTCAGTAAGGGCCTGTGTTTTTATTGTGGGGAGGTTGGTCATTGTGCAGCTGAGTGCCCGTTAAAAGACCAGACTCAGTAAGGGAGTTAGGGGCCTTACTGAGTCCTGAGTCCTATATCATATTCTGATTAAACCTTCCATCGAAATTTGTAACACCCCCCCCCCCTGCGGGGGGCCTGTTTGTCCTCTCCAAACCGGAGCAGGAAGCGATGGACAAATACCTGGTAGCCATTCTTGACGCAGGCCTCATTCGTGAGTCACCTCCAGCAGGGGCAGTGTTTTTCCTCGTGGTGAAGAAAGATGGGCCATTGAGACTGTGTATAGACTACCGAAGTTTAAATGGCATCACTATCAAGAACCGTTATCCCTTACCTCTCATGAGTACTGTGTTTGACCTTCTACATGCGAGTTCTGTGTTCACTAAACTAGACCTTCGTAATGCCTATCATCTCGTTCAGATGAAGGAGGGGGACGAGTGGAAGACAGCTTTTAACACCCCATCTGGCCATTATGAGTACCTCGTCATGCCATTTGGGTTCTGCAACGCTCCAGCGGTTTTTCAAGCCTTGGTCAACAAGGTCCTTCGGGACTTCCTCAGCAGGTCAGTCTTCGTCTGCCTGGATGACATTTTGATTTTTTCAAGGATCTGTCGAGCCATGTCAAGCATGTCAGAGAGGTACTCATCCGTCTACTCCAGAATCAACTATATGTCAAGGCAGAGAAATGGGTATTCCACCAGACTACAGTGACCTTCCTGGGGGCAATCATTTCCCCTGGAAAGATTGGAATGGACCCCGCTAAGGTCAGTGCTGTCTTGAATTGGCCCGACCCATCCAATTTCTAGGACCTCCAACGTTTCCTGGGGTTTGCCAACTTTTACCCTCATTTTTATCAGGAACTATAGCTCTGTTGCAGTTCCCCTCCACCGGTTGACCTCAGGCAAAAATCAATTTATTTGGACAACTGAGGCCAAAGAGGCCTTTTGCAAGCTAAAAGCATTGTTTACATCTGTCCCCATTCTTTACATCCCTAATGCCAACAATGCCTTTGTAGTGGAGGTGGACGCTTCGAACACCGGAGTGGGAGCCATCCTGTCGCAAAGCTTCGAGGACAATCTCTTGCATCCCTGCGCCTTCTTCTCTCGGCAACTCTCTGCGTCTGAAAAGAATTATGTTGTGGGAGACAGAGAACTGCTAGCTATTAAGTCAGCACTGGAGCAGAGGAGACATTGGTTGGAGGGGTTGCCTCAACCATTTGTGGTATGGACTGACCACAATAACCTGGAGTAACTTAAGGGGGCTAAGAGACTAAACCCTCGACAAGCTCGGTGGGCTCTGTTTTTTGGCAGGTTTGATTTCACATTGTCCTATCATCCTGGGAGCAAGAATCTGAAGCCGGACGCCCTCTCGAGGCAACACCAGACGGAAAGCCAATCCACTAGCCTGGACGAACCAGAGTACATCTTGCCCTCCAAGACCAGGTTAGCCCTCACCTCCCTAGAACTTATTCAAGCTCACCGCAGTAACCCCCCACCAGCTCAGTGTCCTGCTAACCGTTCCTTCATTCCTGCTAACCTGGTTTCTCAAGCGTTACAGTTTGTCGCGGATCCAAGCTGTTCTGTCATCCAGAAAGATTGAAGACCCTGGCGGTGGTAAGGTCAGCCTTCTGGTGGCCCACTCTCCATAGACACAAGAGAATTTGTCTCTGCTTGCCCCACCTGTGCCCGAGTCAAGGTCTCTCGCAGATGTCCAGCAGGATTGCTCCATCCACTCCCTATTCCCCGAAGACCTTGGTCTCATATCTTGGTTGATTTTGTCACAGGACTACCAGAATCACAAGGTAACACCGTCTTACTCACCACAGTTGATCGATTTTCCAAGATGGTTCATTTGGTTCCACTTGCCAGACTACCCACCGCTTCCAGGTTGGCAGAGGTAATGTCACGAGAGGTTTTCCGACTACACGGCTTGTCCAGCAATATTGTGTCAGACAGGGGGCCACAGTTTGTCTCCAGGTTCTGGATGGAGTTCTGTTCGCTATTGGGCATTGATGTCAGCTTGTTCTCAGGATTTCATCCCCAGACAGATGTTCAGACTGAACGCATGAACCAGGAGGTGGAGACAAAAGCTACAAATCCTCTGCATGGACAATCCTCACAGATGGTCACAGAACTTACCCTGGGTGGAACTTGCCATCAACGGGTTGCCTCCAGTGCCACAGGTATGTCCCCTTTCCATGTGGTCTATGGTTTTCAACCTCCTGTCTTCTCGCTTCATCAGAGGGATCTCAGCACGGCACTGCCTGAGAGTTTGGCGACAAGCTAGGGTGGCTCTCTGTAAAACCTCGGCTACCTACATCCGTAACGCTAACCACCGACGTTCCCAGGGTCCCAGATACCTGGTGGGACAGAAGATTTGGCTGGCCACCAAGGATCTGCCCCTCAAGATGGCCAGCAAGAAGCTGGCTTCCAGGTTCATTGGTCCATTTCCCATCACCAAGATCATCAATCCGGTGGCCGTCTGGCTCCGTCTGCCCTCAGCTTTGAAGGTGCACCCTTTCTTCCATGTCTCTAATCTGAAGCCCGTTGTCTCGTCCAGGTTGTGCCCGCCTTTCAGACCCCCTCCTCCCACTCATCTCATTGGTGGGGTTCCTGCCTTCACTATGCGTTGTCTGCTCCGTTCCAGGAGGTGGGGTCGGGGGCTCCAGTACCTGGTGGACTGGCGGGGCTATGGCCCGGAGGAGCGGTCCTGGGTCCCGTCCTCCAGGATCCTGGATAGGGCCTTGATCAGGGAGTTTCATCATATTCACCCCGATCAGCCCGGACGGTCGTCTGGAGCCTTCCATTGAGGGGGTGGCCATGCCGTGATCATGCCCTGATCTCTGTGTTTTCCTGTCTCCCTGCAGCAGCAGTAATCTAGCTGATTAATTCCACCTGTGCTGCTCCCCGTTTAAGCACCTGGCTCCTGCTGCTCAGTGCAAGATTGTCTGCTGTCCTGTCACAGTCTTTCGAGCGTTTGAACCTGTCTGCCTGTCTGTTTATTACTGACCTCTGCCTGCCTGACCACGGAACCTGCTTGCCTGCCTGTTTATTATTGATATCTGCCTGCCTGACCATGGAACCTGTCTGCCTGCCTGTTCGTTACTGACCTCTGCCTGCCTGACCACGGAACCCATCTATTGCCTCAGTTCCAGCCTGAATCTGAGTACTCACCTTCATCGGCATCCCTCAACGCTGAACCCTGCTGCTGTTTTCAGAAGGCCACGCCACCCGGAACTGATTCCAGCTGGTCCCGATCGCTTTATCAAGTCCTTAAATAAACTCTTTAAAACTTTCTCTGTGTTTGGCTGTTGTTGGATCCGGCTGATCGTCACTAGTTCTGACCGTGACACTTATACCTTTCCCCATAATCCCCCTTCCTGAATCCAATAGAATGTTTTTTCAGCAAGGTATATGACCTGCGGCCTCATGACCGTTTTCCCCTCATTCAGGTCAAGAAGCAGACCTGTGATCATAACAAAGCAGCTCTGTGCATGGATGGATCAGTCACACTAATCAGTTCTTCCAACAGTGCCTTGCCAATGAAGACACAGCCTGTGATGTGGATGAAATCTTATGGCCTGATCCAGGAGGAGAGATGATGAATGGTTACAGTATTTGTTGCTGTTAGTTTTTCTTTAGATTAAAGGTTTATGTACTTCATGCAGTAATTTTAATTTTTTTTACAGATTTTGTGTCATTGATTTCATTGTTGGTTGATTACTGAGAAATGCTGCTAAGTATTGAAATAAATACTTTAAATATTCAGTCTGCAGCATGAGTGTTGTGCAGTGCTTGGTACGTTTATAGCAGGCCTGTACTGGATCTGGACATTCTACCCATTTCTTAAACTAATCATGAAGAACGTTTGTGGGTTTGTCATTATTTTCTTTTTTTTTTTTATCAAAATGTCTGGCCAAATACCTAGCACATGCTATTTCCTAAAATTATTTAATTTCAAATGTGTTTTTTTTATTTATCACAGTCCAGATTTTTTTTCTGCACCAGAAATATTTACTGGTAATGCTTTTAATGATAGAACACGATCCACCTCTAGATAAAATTTAAAGTATTTTAAATAAACTATAAATATATAATTAAATGTGCCTGTGGGACATTTGAGACATGTATCCCTAGCTCTGATAGATAGATAGATAGATAGATAGATAGATAGATAGATAGATAGATAGATAGATAGATAGATAGATAGATAGATAGATAGATAGATAGATAGATAGATACTTCATTACAGGTTGGTCCAGTTTACATTAGAAAAACTTACAAATACAGTATAAAAGAATGTCTGTGCTCGGCTTCTGACCAAGGCCTCCAAACACACCCACGTCACCCCGCTTCTCCTCTAGCTTCATTGGCTGCCAGTCACCTTCAGGGTTCATTTCAACATCCTGGTTCTGGTCTTTAGGGCCTTACATGGACAAGCACCATCATACATTGTTGATCTTCTCAGTTCCTACACCCCCAGCAGGTCCCTGAGGTCCAGTCATCACTTCCTTCTCCTTACTCAGCTCTTTCTACCAAATCTGCCTTCTGATTTCCCTCTTTATATTCATTTAATCTTTCCGTTTCCTTATATTTTTAATCCCCTTTTTTCTCATTTTAACCATTTCTTTTACATTTTTTCATATATTTTTAAAAAATGTTGTTCTTGTGAAGTGCCTCGTGATTATCTTGAGAGGCGCTATATAGAAGATTGTTTTCTTTCTTTCTGATCTTTAAAAATGAACCATGTAAAAAATGCATAAATATATAAACTTTTGTGTGTTAGACAGATTTTTATGCATTTAATCTGCTGATGAATTTATGCATCAAGACAGCTTGAAGGGAGTTGATAGGATTTTTCTGTATTTACTCTCTTTAATGTCCCTTTTAAGTCTTACAAAAATGTCTCAGGGCATTCTTTCTTTCCTTTCCAGTATTTTGACCGTGTAAATTCTCCTCTGCAGGCCTGTTGATATCTCTGTAACTCTGTAACTCGAGAAGGCCCCGCCTTCTTCGTCCTGTTTTTCAATAAAACTTGCTGTGGGACAGAGAGGGGCAGAGAAATAATGGCGGAGCACCGGTGGGGGTTGTGCCAGCGACTTCTCTCCGCAGTTCTGGTAGCACAGCATAAAACAAACTAACTCCCCTCTGTGTGTGTTTATTTCAGGTTCAAGGGTTTAGGAAATTAAAAATAACCTAACAGGAGTTAACGTAAATATTTTAAAGGAGGAAAATTATTGAGATGTATATCGTATATTCAGATAAAGATATCAAGATGTGAGGTTTTGGTCCATATCGTCCAGCCTTATCTGAGTATATTCCATATTACTGATATTCCATCTATAACTCTGTCTTCATGTTTCACTTTCATTAAAATATTTTCTAGTATTTTTATTTCAAATCAACCAGCAATTGCATCAAAGTTGATGGAAAAGTAACTTTGGGTCAAACACAACGCGACTTTTCTCACATTCTTCCTGCTAAAGAACCAACATAACTTTCAAATGTCATTTAACAGAAACTGCTCTGTTGGTCAGTTGTCATCATCGTGCATTCTAAATATGTCAGGAAACGATGGAGGAACCCTAACGTGTGCAGCAGATTTTAACTTCTAAAGGCCTGACAGGAAAATCCAATTATTATCTGACTTCCAAATGAAAGCAACTTGCGTTTGCCCGGTTTCTCGGTACACACGCACCAGCTGCTCCTCTGTTGTCTGACATATTAACTCTTAATCCTCCCACTGTCTTTATTGGTGAGCCCACGAGGAAAGTTGACCATTGAGCAGGATTGATGGTTTATCCCTTGAGCTCCTCACCCCTGCCACATGAACCCAAGGGATAAACCATCAACCTTGCTCAATGGTACACTTTCCTCGCGGGGTCACACCCATTAGGACAGTGGGAGGGTTAACTGACTCTTCAGCATGTGCCACTGCAGGTCCCATTACATTATTTCTAACGCAAACACTATTATTTAGGTTTTTGATATTGTGAATGAATGAATTGGTAGTGAACTTTGTAGTAGGAAAATGCTATTTTCCAATGCAAACATATCATTTTAGCCCTTTGTCGGCAGGTCAATCACATGCTCCAGATCATGTAGCGTGCATTGAATTTGTTCAACAAAACCAAAACTACCAAATAATACCTGAATAAAAA